>NC_142806.1:29335145-29684926 GCF_049724085.1 Artemia sp. Qi Xiang Cuo
GTGTCCTTTCAGAAAATTATGATTTGGGAGGTATAGTTTGCTTTTTGGACTTTTCATAGCTAGGATTCTTAGTCACTCATAGGTGTTTGTTGTCTGAAACTTCGAGTTTGGGATGAGTAGTTGGCTATTTCAGACTTTTCTGAGCTAAGGTTTCTTAGTATTTCGTAGGTGAATGCTGTCTGAAACTTATGATTTGGGATATGTAAATTACTATTTCGGGCTTTTCTGAGTTGGATTTCTTAGTCTTTCATAGGTGTGTGATGTCTGAAACCTATGATTTGGGATGTGTAGTTTGCTATTTTCGACTTTTCTGAGCTAGGTTTCTTAGCCTTTCATAGGTATGTGTTGTCAGAAAATTATGATTTGGGATGTGTAGTTTGCTATTTCAGGCTTTTCTGAGCTAAGGTTTTCTAGTATTTCGTAGGTGAATGTTGTCTGAAACCTATATTTTGGGATGAGTAGTTTTCTATTTTTGACTTTTCTGAGCTAGGTTTCTTAGTCTTTCGTTGGTGTGTGTTGACTGAAACCTATGATTTGGGATACTTAGTTTGCTATTTTTGACTTTTCTGTGCTGGATTTATTAGCCTTTACTAGGTGTGTGTTGACTGAAACCTATGATTGGGATGAGTGGTTTGCTATTTTTGTCTTTTCTGAGCTAGATTTCTTAGCCGTTCATAGGTGTGTGTTGTCTGAAACTTATGATTTGGGATGTGTAGTTTGCTATTTGAACTTTTCAGAGCTATGATTCTTAGACCGTCATAAGCGTTTGTTGTCTGAAACTTCTAGTTTGGGATGAGTAGTTTCGATATTTCAGGCTTTTCTGAGCTAAGGTTTCTTAGTCTTTCATAGGTGAATGATGTCTGAAACCTATGATTTGGGATATGTAAATTACTATTTCGGGCTTTTCTGAGTGGGATATCTTAGTCTTTCCTAGGTGTGTGTTGTCTGAAACCTATGATTTGGGATGGGTGGATTGCTACTTTTGACTTTTCTGAGCTGAATTTCTTAGCCTTTCATAGGTGTTTGTTGTCTGAAACCTATAGTTTGGGATGACTAGTTTGCTATTTTTGACTTTTCTGAGCTAGGTTTCTTGGCCGTTCTTAGGTGTGTGTTGTCTGAAACCTAGGATTTGGGATATGTAAATTACTATTTCGGGCTTTTCTAAGCTAGATTTCTTAGTCTTTCATAGGTATGTGTTGTCTGAAACCTATGATTTGGGATGTGGGGGTTGCTATTTTTTGACTTTTCCGAGCTGGATTTCTTAGCCGTTCATAGGTGAGTGCTGTCTGAAACTTGTGATTTGAGATGGTTAATTTGCTATTTCCGGCTTTTATTAGCTAGGTTTCATAGCCTCTCATAGGTGTATGTTGTCAGAAAATTACGATTTGGGATGTGTAGTTTGCTATTTGAACTTTTCAGAGCTAGGATTCTTAGTCCATCATTGGTGTTTGTTGTCTGAAACCAATAGTTTGGGATGACTAGTTTGCTATTTCAGGCTTGTTCATTTTGAATTTCTGTCATGAAATGCAAGAGTTGGAAAATTAGGGTCTTAGTCCACCAGCTCAGTATTAGGGTCCCAGTCCACCAGCCTGAACGGAGGAAATTCACTAGCTCAGAATTGGGGTCTGAGTCCACCAGCCTGAATGGTGGAAATCCACTAGCTCAATATTGGGGGCCTCAGTCCACCAGCCTGAATGGTGGAAATTCACTAGCTCAGAATTAGGGTCTTAGTCCACCAGCCCGAATGGTGGAAATTCACTAGCTCAGAATTGGGGTCTTAGTCCACCAGCCTGAATGGTTGAAATTCACATTAGACGACACAAAAACTTACACACACACAAAAACTTACACACACTCACAAAAACTCACATACACACACAAAAACTTACACACACACACACAATAAAACTTACACACACACACACCAAAACTAAAACACACACGACGAAACTTACACACACACACACACACAAAAACTTACACACACACACACACACAAACTTACACAGGCACACGAAAACTTACAAGCACACAAAAACATACATGCACACAAAAACTTACACACACACACACACACCCAAAACTTACACACACACACAAACACGAAAACTCACACACACACACCAAAACTTACACACACACAAAAACTTACACACACACACACACTCACACACAAACATACACATGAACAAAAAAAAAAACACACACACAAAAACACAAAAACTAACACACACACACACACACACACACAAACTTACACACACACACACGAAAACTCACACACACACCCCAAAAATTACACACACAAAAACTTACACGCACACACCCACACACACACAAAAACTTACACATGCACGCGAAAACTTACATGCACACAAAAACTTACATGCACACAAAAACTTACACACACACACACACAAAACTTACACACACACACACACGAAAACTCACACACACACACGCCAAAACAAACACAAACAAAAACACTAACACACACACACACACACAAACACACACACACACACACAAACACACACACACACACACTTACACACGACACACACAAAAACAACTCACACACACACACGCACAAAAACTTACACACACACACACATACACAAAACTTACACACACACACACGAAAACTTACAAACACACGCCAAAACTTACACACACACAAAAACTTACACATGCACATGAAAACTTACACACACACACACGAAAACTAACACACACAATTAAAAAATTACACACACACACACACACAAAATATTACACACACACACACACAAAAACTTACACACACACACACACACACACAAAAACTTACAAATGAATACTAAAACTTACATGCACACAAAAACTTACATACACACACACACACAAACACACACAAAAACACACACACACACACACAAAAACTCACACACACACACGCCAAAACTTACACACACACAAAAAATTACACACACACACACACACAGGCCTAAAAAATAATAAAAATTAACACAAAAAAACTCACTCAAACAATCAAAAACAAATAAACACACATACACACACAAAACCCTTCCACACACACACACGAAAATATAAACACACAAGTCAAAACTTAAACACATAAAAACTAACGCACGCACACACACACACACACACACACACACACAATTACACACACACACACACAAAAAACTTACACACACAAATACTTACACACACACACACACAAACAAACTTACACAAACACACAAAATAATTATATCCACACGCAAAAGCTTAGACACACAAAAACTTACACACACACACAAAAACTTACACCCACACGCAAAAACTTACAACCACACAAAAACTAACATTCACACAAAAAATTACACACACACAAAAAAAATTACACACACGCACAAAAACTTACACACACACACACAAAAACTTACACACACACACACGAAAACTTACACACACACGCCAAAACTTGCACACACACACAAAACTTACACACACACACACACATACACACACACACAAAAACTTACACATGCACACGAAAACTTACATGCACACAAAAACTTATACACACACACACGAAAACTTACACACACACACGTCAAAACTTACACACACAAAAGCTTAGACACACAAAAACTGACACACACACACACACACAAAAACAAACACACACACTCACAAACTTACACACACACACACACAAAAACTTAAACACACACACACAAACACACACACACACACACACACAAAAACAAACACCCACACACCAAAACTAACACACACACACACACACACACACAAACACAAACTTACACACACACACGAAAACATACGCACACACAAAAACTTACACACACGCACAAAAACTTACACACACACAAAAACTTACACACACGCACAAAAACTTACACACACACACACACAAAAACTTATGCACACACACGAAAACTACCATATCAAAGTTACATTGTATTAATTTTTCAAATTTCTTTTTTTATTTCTATAGTGAAATTCACGATTTGGAATATTTAAGTAGTGAATTGATGTTCTTTACCTTCTCACAGTTACATTCTCTTGATTTTTAGAAGTTCATTTTGAATTTATGTCATGAAATGCAAGAGTTGGAAAATTGGGGTCTTAGTCCACCAGATCAGTATTGGGGACCCAGTCCACCAGCCTGAACGGTGGAAATTCAATAGCTCAGAATTGGGATCATAGTCCACCAGCCTGAATGGTGGAAATCCACTAGCTCAATATTGGGGTCTCAATCCACCAGCCTGAATGGTGGAAATCCACTAGCTCAGAATTAGGGTCATAGTCCACCAGCCTGAATGGTGGAAATTTACTAGCTCAGAATTGGGGTCTTAGCCCACCAGCCTGAATGGTTGAAATTCACATTAGACGAGGTTACTTGCGCACACACACACAGAGAGAGACGACTAACACACAGGGACAACACACACACAAAGAGACGACACCTAACCTTTTCCGGCGACTATGGTTAGGTTAGGTTAGGCTAGATTAAGTTAGGTTAGGTTAAGTTAGGTTAGGTTAGCCCACGTACGCTTCACTTAGGTTAGCTTAGGTTAGGTGAGAGACAGGCAAAAAGTTAGGTGTATGATTAGGTTAGGTTAGGTTAGATTAAGTTAGGTTAGGTTAAGTTAGGTTAGGCTAGGTTAGCCTACGTACGCGTGCGTACGTAGGCTAACCTAGCCTAACCTAACTTAACCTAACCTAACCTAACCTAACCTAATCATACACCTAACTTTTTGCCTGTCTCTCACCTAACCTAAGCTAACCTAAGTGAAGCGTACATAGGCTAACCTAACCTAACCTAACCTAACTTAATCTAGCCTAACCTAACCTAACCATACTCGCCGGAAAAGGTTAGGTGTCGTCTCTTTGTGTGTGTGTTGTCCCTGTGTGTTAGTCTTCTCTCTCTGTGTGTGTGCGCGCACGTAACCTCGTCTAATGTGAATTTCAACCATTCAGGCTGGTGGACTAAGACCCCAATTCTGAGCTAGTGAATTTCCACCATTCAGGCTGGTGGACTATGACCCTAATTCTGAGCTAGTGAATTTCCACCATTCAGGCTGGTGGACTGAGACCACAATATTGAGCTCGTGGATTTCCACCATTCAGGCTGGTGGACTATGACCCCAATTCTGAGCTAGTGAATTTCCACCGTTCAGGCTGGTGGACCGGGTCCCCAATACTGAGCTGGTGGACTAAGACCCCAATTTTCCAACTCTTGCTTTTCATGACAGAAATTCAAAATGAACTTCGAAAAATCAAGAAAATGTAACTGTGAGAAGGTAAAGTACAGCAAGTCACTACTGAAATATTCCAACTCTTGCATTTCACGATAGAAATTCAAAATGAAATTTGAAAAATTAAGACAATGTAACTGTGATATGGTAGTTTTCGTGTGTGTGCAGAAGTTTTCGTGTGTGTGTGTGTGTCAGTTTTTGTGCGTGGGTGTAAGTTTTTGTGTGTGTGTAAGTTTCTGTGTGTGTGTAAGTTTTTGTGTGTACGTATGTTTTCGTGTGTGTGTGTTAGTTTTTGTGTGTGTGTGTGTTAGTTTTTGCGTGTGGGTGTAAGTTTGTGTGTGTGTGTGTGTGTGTGTGTGTAAGTTTTTGTGTGTGTAAGTTTTTGTGTGTGTGTGTGTGTAAGTTTTGCGTGTGGGTGTAAGTTTTTGTGTGTGTGTGTGTGTGTAGTTTTTGTGTGTCTAAGCTCTTGTGTGTGTAAGTTTTGACGTGTGTGTGTAAGTTGTCGTGTGTGTGTGTATAAGTTTTTGTGTGCATGTAAGTTTTCGTGTGCATGTGTAAGTTTTTTTGTGTGTGTGTGTGTGTGTGTGTATGTAGTTTTGTGTGTGTGTGCAAGTTTTGGCGTGTGTGTGTAAGTTTTCGTGTGTGTGTGTGTATGTTTGTTTGTGTGTGTGTGTTTGTTTGTGTGCTTGTGTGTATGTTTTTGTGTGTGTGTGTATGTTTGTGTTTGGTTTTATGTTTGTGTGTGGTTGTTAGTTTGTGTGTGTGTGTGTTTGTTTTTGTGTGTGTGTGTGTAAGTTTTTGTGTGTCTAAGCTTTTGCGTGTGGATATAATTTTTTGTGTGTTTGTGTAAGTTTGTGTGTGTGTGTGTGTGTGTGTTTGTGTGTGTGTTTTTTTTTGTTTGTTTGTGTTTGTTTGTTTGTGTGTGTGTGTGTGTGTGTTTTTTTTTTTGTGTGTGTAAGTTTTGGTGTGTGTGTGTAAGTTTTCATGTGTGTGTGTGTAAGTTTGTGTGTGTGTGTGTGTGTAAGTTTTTGTGCGTGTGTGTGTGAGTTTTTTTTGTGTTCTTTTGTAAGTTTTTGTGTGTGTGTGTGTGTGTGTGTAAGTTTTTGTGTGTGTGTAAGTTTTGGCGTGTGTGTGTGTGAGTTTTCGTGTGTGTGTGTGTGTGTGTGTAAGTTTTGTGTGTGTGTTTGTGTTTAATTTTTTGTGTGCATTTAAGTTTTTGTGTGAATTTAAGTTTTCGTGTGAATGTGTAAGTTTTTGTGTGTGTTTGTGAATGTGTGTGTTAGTTTGTGTGTGTGTGTTTGTTATTTTGTGTGTGTGTGTGTGTGTGTAAGTTTTGACATGTGTGTGTAAGTTTTAGTGTGTGTGTGTGTAAGTTTTAGTGTGCATGTGTAACTTTTTGTGTGTGTGTTTGTTTGGGCGTGTGTGTTTTTGTTTTTGTGTGTGTGTGTGTTTGTTTTGTGTTTGTGTGTGTGTGTGTTTGTTTTTGTGCGTTTGTGTGTGTGATTTTTTTTGTTTTCTTGTGTTTGTTTTGTGTGTGTGTGTGTGTGTGTGTGTGTGTGTGTAAGTTTTTGTGTGTGTGTAAGTTTTGGCGTGTGTGTGTGTGAGTTTTCGTGTGTTTGTGTGTGTTAGTTTTTGTGTGTGTGTAAGTTTTTGTGTGAATGTAAGTTTTTGTGTGGATGTAAGTTTTCGCGTGAATGTGTAAGTTTTTGTGTGTGTGTGTGTGTGTGTGTTAGTTTTTGTGTTTTTATGTTTTTGTGTGTTTGTGTTAGTTTTTGTTTGTTTGTTTTTGTTAGTTTGTGTGTGTGTGTGTGTGTGTGTGTATGTTTTTGCGCATGTGTGTGTGAGTTTTTTTTTGTGTTCATTTGTAAGTGTTTGTGTGAGTGTGTGTGTTTGTTTAAGTTTTTGTGTGTGTGTCATTTTTCTTGTGAGTGTGTGTGTTTTAGTTTGTGTGTGTGTGTGTAAGTTTGTGTGTGTGTGTGTGTGTGTGTAAGTTTTTGTGTGCATGTAAGTTTTTGTGTGCATGTAAGTTTTCGTGTGCATGTGTTAGTTTGTGTGTGTGTGTGTGTGTATGTTTTTGTGTGTTTGTGTGTGTTAGTTTCGTAGTGTGTGTGTTAGTTTTTGTGTGTGTGTGTGTCAGTTTTCAAGTGTGTGTGTGTGTAAGTTTTTGTGTGTGTGTGTAAGTTTTTGTGCGTGTGTGTAAGTTTTTGTGTGTGTGTAAGTTTTTGTGTCGTCTAATGTGAATTTCAACCATTCAGGCTGGTGGACTAAGACCCCAATTCTGAGCTAGTGAATTTCCACCATTCTGGCTGGTGGACTAAGACCCTAATTCTGAGCTAGTGAATTTCCTCCATTCAGGCTGGTGGACTGAGGCCTCAATATTGAGCTAGTGGATTTCCACCATTCAGGCTGGTGGACTAAGACCCCAATTCTGAGCTAGTGAATTTCCACCGTTCAGGCTGGTGGACTGGGACCCTAATACTGAGCTGGTGGACTAAGTCCCTAATTTTCCAACTCTTGCATTTCATGACAGAAATTCAAAATGAACAAGCCTGAAATAGCAAACTAGTCATCCCAAACTATTGGTTTTAGACAACAAACACCAATGATGGACTAAGAATCCTAGCTCTGAAAAGTTCAAATAGCAAACTACACATCCCAAATCGTAATTTTCTGACAACACACACCTATGAAAGGCTATGAAACCTAGCTAATAAAAGCCGGAAATAGCAAATTAACCATCTCAAATCACAAGTTTCAGACAGCACTCACCTATGAACGGCTAAGAAATCCAGCTCGGAAAAGTCAAAAAATAGCAACCCACACATCCCAAATCATAGGTTTCAGACAACACATACCTATGAAAGACTAAGAAATCTAGCTTAGAAAAGCCCGAAATAGTAATTTACATATCCCAAATCCTAGGTTTCAGTCAACACTCACCTAAGAACGGCTAAGAAACCTAGCTCAGAAAAGTCAAAAATAGCAAACTAGTCATCCCAAACTATAGGTTTCAGACAACAAACACCTATGAAAGGCTAAGAAATTCAGCTCAGAAAAGTCAAAAGTAGCAATCCACCCATCCCAAATCATAGGTTTCAGACAACACACACCTATGAAAGACTAAGAAATCCCACTCAGAAAAGCCCGAAATAGTAATTTACATATCCCAACTCATTGGTTTCAGACATCAGTCACCTATGAAAGACTAAGAAACCTTAGCTCAGAAAAGACTGAAATATCTAAACTACTCATCCCAAACTAGAATTTTCAGACAACAAACGCCTATGACGGACTAAGAATCATAGCTCTGAAAAGTTCAAATAGCAAACTACACATCCCAAATCATAAGTTTCAGACAACACACACCTATGAAGGCTAAGAAATCTAGCTCAGAAAAGACAAAAATAGCAAACCACTCATCCCAATCATAGGTTTCAGTCAACACACACCTAGGAAAGGCTAATAAATCCAGCTCAGAAAAGTCAAAAATAGCAAACTACGTATCCCAAATCATAGGTTTCAGTCAACTCACACCAACGAAAGACTAAGAAACCTAGCTCAGAAAAGTCAAAAATAGCAAACTAATCATCCCAAACTATAGGTTTCAGACAACATTCACCTAAGAAATACTAGAAAACCTTAGCTCAGAAAAGCCTGAAATAGCAAACTACACATCCCAAATCATAATTTTCTGAAAAAACATACCTATGAAAGGCTAAGAAACCTAGCTCAGAAAAGTCGAAAATAGCAAACTACACATCCCAAGTCATAGGTTTCAGACATCACACACCTATGAAAGACTAAGAAATCCAACTCAGAAAAGCCCGAAATAGTAATTTACATATCCCAAATCATAAGTTTCAGACAGCATTCACCTACAAAATACTAAGAGACCTTAGCTCAGAAAAGTCTGAAATAGCCAACTACTCATCCCAAACTCGAAGTTTCAGACAACAAACACCTATGAGTGACTAAGAATCCTAGCTATGAAAAGTCCAAAAAGCAAACTATACCTCCCAAATCATAATTTTCTGAAAGGACACACCTATGAAAGGCTAAGAAATCTAGCTCAGAAAAGTCAAAAATAGCAAATTAACCATCCCAAATCATAGGTTTCAGTCAACACACACTTACGAATGGCTAAGAAATCCTGCTCAGAAAAGTCAAAAAATAGCAACCCACACATCCCAAATCATAGGTTTCAGACACCACACACCTACGAAAGACTAAGAAATCCGGTTATGAAAAGTCAGAAAAGGAAATTACATAGCCCAAATCATAGGTTTCAGACATCACGTGCCTATGAAAGACTAAGAAATCTAACTCAGAAAAGCCCGAAATAGTAATTTACATATCCCAAATCATAAGTTTCAGACAGCATTCACCTACGAAATACTAAGAAACCTTAGCTCAGAAAAGTCTGAAATAGCCAACTACTCATCCCAAACTCGAAGTTTCAGACAACAAACACCTATGATTGACTAAGAATCCTAGCTCTGAAAAGTCCAAAAAGCAAACTATACCTCCCAAATCATAATTTTCTGAAAGGACACATCTATGAAAGGCTAAGAAATCTAGCTCAGAAAGGTCAAAAATAGCAAATTAACCATCCCAAATCATTGTTTTCAGTCAACACACACCTATGATTGGCTAAGAAATCCTGCTCAGAAAAGTAAAAAAATAGCAACCCACACATCCCAAATCATAGGTTTCAGACTCCACACACCTACGAAATACTAAGAAATCCGGTTATGAAAAGTCAGACATAGCAAATTACATATCCCAAATCATAGGTTTCAGACAACACTCACCTATGTGTGTGCGTGTGTGTGTGTGTGTGGGTGTGTGTGTGTTTGTGTGTGTGTGTGTGTATGTGTGTTTGTGTGTGTGTGTGTTTGTGTGTGTGTTTATGTGTGTGTATGTGTGTATGTGTGTGTGTGTATATGTGTGTGTGTGTGTATGTGTGTGTGTGTGTGTATGTATGTGTGTGTGTGTTTGTGTGTATGTGTGTGTGTATGTGTGTGTGTCTGTGTGTGTGTGTGTATGTGTGTGTGTATGTGTGTATGTGTGTGTGTGTGTGTGTGTGTTATCCCGGCGGCGCTTCTCTGGGCCGGGGGACCTTTGGGGGCCGGGGGAGGGCCTTTGGGGCACAGGGAGGGCCTTTTGGGCACAGGGAGGGCCTTTGGGGGCCTGGGGGACATTTTGGGACCGGTGGAGGGCCTTGGGGGCACAGGGAGGGTCTTTGGGGCACAGGGAGGGCCTTTGGGGGTCCGGGGGGCAGTTGGGGGCCTGGGGGACATTTGGGGACCGGTGGAGGGCCTTTGGGACCCCGTTGGTTCTTTGGGAGCTCGATGGACCTTTGGGGGGCGCGGGGTTGGGCTTGGGGGGTGTGGGTGGGCCTTTGGGGGCGCCGTTGGCCCTTTGGGCGCTGGGGGGGCCTTTGAGGACCGGGGGCTTTCTTCGGGGTTGGGGTAGGAGGATTGGAACCCTTTGGGGTTGGGTTAGAGGACCTCACAACACTGTTCAAATGAAACTTGTGTATTATAACGACCACATAGTTTCACCATTAAATTCTCTTCTAAAATCTCTTCAAAAATCATCTTTTAAAATGTCTCTAACTGTTTCGCCGAAATAGTTCCATAACCTGTCTAAAACAGTTTCGCCCAAATAATCCCTAAACGTAATTCAGCGTGTTCCTTTTGTTTTTGGCATCTCTGCGCTAATGCATTTCAAATTAATAAGAAACCTGATTCCCGCGCTAAAACAATTCATCGCTAAGATGTTTCTTGGAGAATTGTTTCCATGGCCTTTGGCTATTAATATCCTTTGGAGTTCGACCAAAAGAGTTGTTTCCGAGGCAAAGACATTAATGACTTGGATCTATTCCTGGAGAATCGTTTCTATGCGAAAATTTTTAAAGTCTGACAGATGATGTCATTGGTTGATTGATCTGTCAAGAAAGGGGAATTAATTTGTTGTTTCTAAGGGGAATAATTGATTCACGATAGATGAATTGAGGTCGACAGCACAGGTGTTCCAAATTCCGGGAAACTCATAACATTCGCTGAGAGCATGGACTTACAACAACAACAAAATCGACCTTGGAAATTTAGGTCATTGACCCCATTAACCACGTGGTCTCCCCAGGGAGGCTATGCCCATATAGGGTGTGGGGTTCGGAGTCTATGCCCATATATGGTGTAGGGTCAGTATTCTATGTCCATATATGGAGTCCCGTCAGTATTCTATGCCCATATATGGAGTCCCGTCAGTATTCTATGCCCATAAATGGAGTCCCGTCAGTATTCTATGCCCATATATGGAGCCCCGTCAGTAGTCTTTGCCCATATATGGAGTCCCGTCAGTATTCTCTGCCCATATATGGAGTCCCGTCAGTATTCTATGCCCATATATGGAGTCACGTCAGTATTCTATGCCCATATAAGGAGTCCCGTCAGTATTCTCTCCCCATATATGGACTCCCTACAGTATTCTATGCCCATATATGGAGTCCCATCACGAGCTCATGAGGTTAGGTTAGGTTACGCAATCAATTTCTCGGAAATTCACTTCCCCCTCGAGTCCTAGATCAATAACACTGTTTCCCGTTAGAATTCAATGCGCATGTGCAACCTTCGCCCCGGAGTTATTACACATAGAAACATCAAATAAATCGACCTTGGAAAAAGAGGTCATTGACCCCATTACGTAATCATTCTCCCTAGGGAGGCTATGCCCTTATTTGGAGTCCCGTCAGTATTCTATGCCCATATAAGGAGTCCCGTTTGTACCTCCTGACCCCTCTCTACTATTCTTTATTGTCATGCTCGTGTTACTGGAATACAATACACACTGGGCTGTAAGTAGTAAGTATGACGGCACTAAACCCTTAAGGTCCAAACCGGCGGTGCTGATCTCCGTTTTATGGCCCTTCAGCCAGGAAGTGCAATGGGGGGCTGGGGGCCAGGCATTCTGTGCTTTCGCACACCCTTCCTGCTTACCTTCCCGAGATTTCTCCAGGTACCCATTTAGAGCTGGGTCGACTCTGGCTAAGCTTACAGAGTCACACTACTGACCCGCGTCCCAAACCCGAATAACTGGCCACGCACTGGGCTGGAATACAATCAATAGATTCGACAATTTATTCACTGTTTGTATCTAGTGAGGAACTATGAATAATTGTACCTAAGCTTTAACAGTGTTGAAAGTGAAAATAAAAAGGCCGAAAATGCTCGCACGAAAATGAAACAAACCAACGGACCCCTGCTCTGGCAGTTTTGTTGTAACGAGTTTTAGTAGTAGTATTAATAAACTGTGAAGTTAAACGAGTTTAATATATAGGAAATTTTAAGCATTAAAAGGAAACCCGAAGGCAAAATACATATTGAAACCCAGCACTGTATTTCTGGCAAGTATAATTGAACACAGTTTACATAAAATTTACAGTAAGCAAAAAAAAGAATAATGAAAATTCTTCAATCCTTCTATCCTTTCTCCTCTGTTTTTCTATCCCTTTCATCTTATATAATTAAGTTTCTAGTCATTTTATTGTCACTTAATACATTGGACCCTTCTTTTTCTGCTGGTAACAATTGAACAAAAAAGCTGGACTATAATCCCAATGTAGGCTTGCAACAGAATAATAGCACTATCCTTAGTAGTTGCATACATTTAGATCTTAGGGTGGGGTGTGCATTTTTATGCCAATATTTATACCAACTTTTCCTGGTAGGGTGTGTAAAGTGGGGATTTCTTCTATTTATTGTATGTACACGTAGATGTATTGATGCACAGTCTATTAGCAGAGATGAGAAGTTTTGCCAGGAATTATCGATCTGAAGTAAAACGAATGAATATTTGGTCCTAATATTGGATTTTACGCTTCTTAACAATTTTGTACTGAAATTGTTCTGGGGTATGAAAGGGGTCTCTCCTTGGATAATTCTGAACTAAAATTTCATCCCTTAGTTCCCTCTTAATCTGTTGCTCTCTATATGCTGCTATAACTACTAACAGCTCACTGTAACATCAAACCGCCTTAGGCCAACACAGCTGTGCACGCTCCTTCTCCATCCAATCTCCTATCCCTTTACCTCCTGATGTATAGTTCTGGTTTGTTCTAAATTCTTTTTTACGAATTACGGTCATCCTTCATCCGTAAAACGTGGCCTAGCTACCTTAATCTTTCTTTCGCTGTAGCCCAAGAAAGTGGGACAGAACCAAATTTTTGCACAGCTTAACTGTTTGATCTACGGTCAATCAAAGGAGTACCTAACACTATCTTAGTACAATTCATTTGGAAAACATTTATCTTTCTTTGGAAACAAATTTTCATCATTCTTTTGAAGCACCAACGTTTCAGAGCCAGGATAAGACCTTCACTAAAGCTTTTCTATCAGCTGAATCAATCTATAAATCTGTGGACTAAATGGTTCTAAAATCTTTACTTTTAACATCAACAATAACACTTCTTTATACCCTAGCATCCTGTATTGATCCTGCCAGGTTCTGACTGACAACAAATAGTGAATAAGGTTGGCTGTTTTACCCTCAGGTAAGCACCATATTTGCTTACGGCCATTTATGACCAAATACCTTAACGGTTAAAGCTAGATTGTTGCACCTACACGTTTGCACAAGTTTGGGTTCTACTTCACAATGCCTATTTCGTCAGTCAAAATGTCAATACGATAGTTGTCTTATTAGTCGCACGATAGAAATCGCAATTTTCATATTATTTATATTACTTAAAATTTGTAAGACCTCAATAAAAGCAGTGGGTCCCACTAGTACAGGTTGGAGACTACTAAAAATTTTTAAGTTTTGTGATGGCCTGGGCCGATCTTGGTCACATAATGGCGTTCTTTGTGATACGCTCCTATCAACAAGAATAGACATCCTGCACAAACAATATCTTAAGCCTCTGACTCATTATATTTTCATGTGTGAAAGTAGTATACTACAATGGGGAGTCAACCCTTAATAAATAATATAGCTAGGAAGGGGCTATTCAGAACAAAAAAAGGTCGCCAAAAGTTCGCAAAATACAGAAGAAGTAACCATTAACCAAAATTACTTTATATACCCTATCTTTCATTTTTGTTTTTAGACTGAATTTCGGTTTTCTTGGATTGCGTCACACTTGGAGGAAACAAAAAATTTGCCGAAAAAGTCAAGAAGAAATCCTTATTCATTTGTTCTGGCTCCTCATTTTCCTTATTCTCCGAGTACCCTGAGTGAGACGATGAAAAATTTAGGAAAGGTAAGTCTTCTAAGATATTAAATCTGTTTTTATTTTAAATTCCTTCGATGTTTATAGCGGGATATTCAAAACCAGCAGAAAGTGCCTTTTAATCTTTTTGGTAAATTTCGTTTCACTTATTTGTTGCTGTAAGTAAAACTTTGGTTTAAATGTATTCTTTTATTCTTCATGATGTGTAAGTACTCGGCTCGACTCTACTCGTATAAAATCAGTAGATAATATACGAGAGTGGATTTAAGAAACTTAGAAACAGCATTGAGCTGTAAAGAACAAGGGATCAGATATCCGTAGCCAGAGCATTGTCTTCAATTATGACAATACCTTGCCAATTCCTTTACAGGCCACGGAGTCTTTGTGGGGGTAAGTACATTGGTTGTATGCTTTTGTTTTTGTTGGAGGTTATATCTTACCTTTATTATCTGTTTCTAAACGATTTGAATTCAGAGGAATAATTTGCTACTGACCGTACCCGGTGGCGCATAGTCCATCCTCCAAAGCATAGATCTCGCCTTTTTTGATGTTCATATTGGGGTCTGGTAAGATGTTCGACAAAGATAGTGTGCTAAATAAACTATTAAAATATCATTGGTATTACATGGTAGAATAATATTGAGTACTCATGACATAGGTATGAAAAATTTTACCAAAATTTATATAATGTTTCCTTTGTTATATATTCTTTTAGAGTTCAACAGTCAAAAAATTTACCATAAATCATTTTAAAAAAGGAATTCCAAAATCATCCACCGGAAGCCTCTCAAAGAGCTGAAAATTAGTAGATTTTTGTTTTAATAGTGATATAAGTTATTAATTTGCTGTCGCGCATTTGTGTGTTTTATAATTTTTCTTTTTGGCCTGGTTTTTTGTTAAAGATATGCCTTATCAAAAAAAATAATCTTTGTGTATTTTGGTAACAATTTGTGACTACAACTGAAATCACTCATCTTGTTGCTCATTTCTTCCAGAGATGGGGTCCAGAAAACATAGATGGATTGTTGTTCTACCATCGAGCGATCCCTTATATATCTGACACTACCCCCCTTGTTGGTTGGCTAGAGCCATTTATGATCCCCGAAAGGCTTGGTGTGCCTTTGCCGCCGAGTTTCATGTCTAAGAAGCCGGCTGATTATACAAATTTTTCTGACTATATAAAGAATCATGGTGATGTATATAAAAAGAAGCCAAAGAAGGGTGAATCTGGTATCAAATCATATGACCAGGTTGATTCAAAAATGGACGAGGAAGAAGAAAAAGTCAAGGTAACCTACTGCTAGTAAATCTGCTAGGTAACCTAGTTACTAGCTAGTACTGCTAGTAACCTATAAGAGTGGCAACAGGCGCTAGTGTTGTACAAAAATTACCGATGCCATCTAGCGTTTGGCGTGTCTGGACTTTTCTTTTAAAATTTGTATTTGTTCTTTTTCTGAAAACTGAGATCAAACACTTATTACTACACTAATTTTGCATTAAACTAATTTTGCTTTCAATAAAAAACGCCAAGAAACGCCAAATACTAGATAACATTGGCGATTGTCTTTTCTGGTGACACTAGCGCCAATTTTCACTACTGTAAGTTACCCTTAATCTTTTTTCCAAGCTAGAGCAAAACTCCGCTTTTTTCCGTTTAGATCAGTGTATCTCATTGATTTGAAATTTGGTTTGTTTAACGCCTGAACAGATGCAGGGTTTCCAAGCTAAAACTGGCTTGGATATTTATTCAATCCGAACGTATTTTACGCCAGCTTTCCAGCTAGGAATTCGTTCTAGAATTAGACTAATTTAAATTTTCTATGTTGAATTATTGAAGTTTGAAATTTCGGCTCAATACAAATGAACATTTTCAATGATGGGTTTGTGAAATTATTTACTATAGAGGACACACTCATCCAATCTGACCTGATATACTGCTTGATGGCTTGGTCAAATGAATTTTCTTCTTTGAGCATCTATGTTTTGCAAATTTAAAATATTTGCTAAGAAAACACTACCTTTTTGTGAGAAAGCTATTTTATTGTTTGTATGTGTACGCTTTTAAAACGATAGAAGAAAACGATGCATCTGTCAAGTACTTTAGGTGTATGAAGGGATTTCAATAGTACATGGAGGGTTAGTCTTGAAATTTAGGAATCACTGCCTAAATAACGGTGAGCCTGGCTGTTGAAACTCCTCGCCAAAAGAACAGGATAATGGAATGGATAGCATTTTTGAAAATAAGAAAGAACCAATACTGAACATATAAGGAAATGTCAAATTGTTGTGGTCCACTTCCATTTAGATTTTTTATATCGATTTTATAGTTTGAAAAATGACTTGGCAACACTGCTTTATCAGTTGTGCTGGGCTCTTTGCAACTCTTTTTTTAAATTATCCTTCCCCAAACTTAAACGTTAATGCTTTCTAAGACCACACTGGCTATACATGACGTATGTAAACGACGTAATACATGACGTAATTTAAACGTTCCTATCTCTTGTTTCTAAATTTATTAGCTTTTAATTGAGGCTTCGTCCATAAGGAGGGAGCAGTTAAGCTCCTCCTCAAGTTGTGAAAAATTGTCATGACAATACGACATTCCTTTTCAATCAATGGGTTAAAAAAACTTTGAAAGACCTTTTCATTGTCGGTCCCCTTAGAGGGGCTTGCTCTTTTTCCCTTTTGTATTTAATCTCGTATACAGGTATATTCTTCTATAAAATGTTTTTATATAATCACAAATACCCTCCCCTCCCCCCAATGACACTACTGATTCTAACAATACTGAATATATGAAAAACGACGCATTTTTAAAGGGTTTTACTCTTTTTTTCCTTCAGTAGGCGTTCACTTGGCTTTACGAATCAACTACAAACTTGAAAAAAGCGTTACTTCATGTGTATTATTTAGATTTTACATAAAACACAAGCCATGCTGAGTTGTTCCTAAACTACTTCAGTCAAGAGTCTCCAGTATTTGAAAGACAGTGCGGATAAGTCTAGTTACAAACTATATATGATTGTAACCTGTGACTGAAATATTCTGATTTTTCAAAAATATGGTGTGTAGTGCTTAGTTTTTCGTGCAGAATGCAAATATCCGGGATTTTACAAGATCCTTCATGCATAATATTAAAGACAACTAAAGGTAATCTCATGAAGAGGATGCCAGACATTTTTTTTCTGATTTTTTGATGATCCCGTAAAGCTAATAAAAAAGCTTTCTGAAAATAAATCCGGCATGTTACTTAAAATCAGCCTTAGTCAGCCATATCTCAAACAAACATAATTCAGCACCTAGTAAGTTCATTAAAATAAACAGTTTAAAATACCCTAATGAATACTCACTATTTGATGAGATAAAACTATATTGCTCTTGATTCAATAAAGTTGCCTAAACAAAAAAGGAGAAACCAGCCCAATAAAATAAAAATTTTAGTTAAATTCTAAAGTGCAGGCTCTACAAATGACGGTATTTAGTAAATTTTATGTGGCGTTACGCTTTGCAAGATTCCTGGAAGTGAGAGACCTATCACCTGTAAATACCATGCCCTAAATTCTGTTAAGCCCGATGCAAAATGTTATAATTAAGATAGATGGTTCCAAAGATTTTTTTTATCCTAGTTTTGATTTTCTTTAGCCATGAAGGTGTAGGCTATAGAGTTTTCAAGAATTATCACAAAAAAGAAAGAAAATTTGAGCTGGAATGAATTTCTTTTATACACAGCTTTAATCCCTTCACTGCATCTCCTTCATTTTATCGCATAGGCTCCATTCTTGCGACTTGCATACATATCACTAGACGAAGTAAGGGTTCATTTGCAGCAGATTAAGGTTTGAGCAGCCGAGGGAAAGCGAGGCATACTCTCATAGCAAACATGCCTGACTCGAACAGTACAGAAGCTGCTTCTTTACTAACAGAGATCTGAACAACCCTTGCTTCTTAGCTTTGTAATATCTGTCTGATTTAAGCGTGAATCTAGATTACTTTGTCTTTGCTTTTTCGTGAACTTTAAGATAAGAAAGATTTTTTCATCTTACTTGGCACTGAAGGCCCCTTTCGTATAAGTGTACATATAAGGCTAACTTTGTCATCTCAGTAATGGTTTAATCTAGAGCTATGGAGTCGGTGTCAGTACTAATTTATTGCAAAGGGAGCTGAAGTCGTAGTGATTCGGAATAATGACTTCGAGTTGGAGCTTGGAGTATAATTTCACGCAGCTTTCATAGTCAGGTGGAATTACTTAACTGTGATTCTATTAATTTTTCGAACTTCATATATAATACTTCCAGGCTGTCAAGAGGACTCCGGTTTTGCTTTACAGTGACAAAATAATTATCTGGGTAAAAGCTTACTGTTAAAAAAATTATTAAATGCAGGACTTACGATGCTTGATGCTTCAAATTTTGATTTCGATGTCGGATGCTTCAAACTTTTAGAGTTTCTGTAGGATTCAGGGTCCTACCTTCAGAAACCGAAGGGCTTTTCATAATACGTCATAGACGAGAGTGGGATCAGAAACATATAAAAGCTCTGTAAGTTAGTAAGTAGGATCTACCTACTCCACAGCCTTAGCACCAAGGTGTCTAATTGAATTGAAACTCAGAAAACTGTAATTTATTATTTTCTCTAAACCACCGTTTCTCAAACTGGGGACGTGACCGCATGGACAAGATGCCACAGGTGGCAAAAAAACCCTTTGGACCCCATTTGAATTTGAGTTCTTCTGGTCGAACGCGGACGACATATAGGTTGTCTTGATGATCATGACGATTTCTCAGCTGTGTAGGCTACTGCGTCAACCAATGACACAAAGAGACGATCAAAAATACAATTGTTTGCAGTGACTTTGTTTTTGACAGCTAGAGTTAACTTGGTTAACTCGGATTGAACGATGCTCTGAATTCAATGATTGTACCGCTCAGATATCGAGACAATGTAACCGACTCTTTATTAAAAACTGGTTCATTGGTTTTTGATATTGATCATCTTTACTGTGAAAAACGTTGATTAATTGAATGCACTAATGATTTGGTGAAAAATGTACAAAAGAGATTTTAGGAATTTAGCAGCTGCATACGAGTCTGAAAAGGTTTAGACATAACAAAGCATGACTTTATTATTGCCTTTCAAATGCTGCTAACATTTAGACAAAACTTATATTACTACTATATAGGTTTAGGAATTTCTCTCGTCGCAAATTCTTTTTATGCCTACATTCTTGACAAAGAAAAGAAGAATTTTAGAAGAACAAAAAGTAAATTGCTATTATTTTAGTTTTTTGTTACAAAAGTAAACTTGAGTATCATGTTTTAGGCTCAAATAAAACACTTCAAATGGCAAAAAAACAAAACTAGTTTATTGATTTGAGCTTAATATAAAAGTATACAGATTCTCTTATTGTTACTTTAAGATGATTCGGTATGGCTTCATTAAAGAATTTTGCTTTTCCTCACTCGAAAAGAAACTGCTTCGGTTACCTCGAAGAGATTTTCTGTGCGTGTGCCTTTGTATGTTTGTTTCTGTGTATGTGTGTGGATGTGTCTCTGTGTGTGTTTGTTTCTGTGTATGTGTGTGGATGTGTCTCTGTGTGTGTTTGCGTATGCGCACTTGTGTCTCTGTGCTTGTGTATTTAACAGGTTTATAAAGATTGTTTTTTACCTCGTGTTGTTAAAGCCTGTGTTTCGAATTTTTTTAATATTCCAATTACAGATACTTTAACATTTAATTTTCTTATCTTGGTGGATGTTTATATTGTATTTTGTTTATGCCTTTTTACTTTGTATCACGTTTAAATAGATACAGTCTTATATTTATTTAAAAATTTCGGAACTTTGTGACTGTCAAAACAAAAGAAGATAAAATATTTTCTTTAAATTTTTTTTTGCCAAAAATCTTTAATATATGTTAATGACGGCAAGATGAAAAGCATTCTTGTTTTAGTAGGTTACTCATCCAACGTTGATAAGCTCCGTAAATTCTTCTCTTCGCGATAATACGTTCCTGTTTGGTCAGCCTTGTGCTCTAGACTTTTTTATTTATCTATTTTTTTCATAACTGGCTGCTTACAGGTATGTGCGCAGTAATTTATTTCAGAGGGGGGATTCGTCACAACCCACTAAAACAGACAAATGATGCAGAAACTAAGTAGGAAGTTTTATTTTATCTAGGAAGATCAGAAAAATTTTGACAATTTAAGAGGGGTGAAGCTTGAAACCATTCTCCCTGTGCATATGTCCAACTGATGGCTTTCCCTCTTGGTTGAAATTCCCTGAAAACTTCAACTTAATACCTTTATCCGTTCCTGACATATCACAAATTTGCCTTTTTTACGACCTTAATGTATACAGTGAATTTTGATTTTGTTCAGCACCCTCCTGACCATTCCCTGAAAGCTTCAACTTAACACTAAAACAAGGTCCTGAGATACTGCAGATATGTTATTTTTACGCCTATGATGTACTTACTGTATTTTGATTTAGTTGAATATTCCCTTCAACATTCCCTAAAAAAAAAAAAATTCTTTTACAACCTTGATGCACAAAGCCTAGTGTCTTCGACTTTGTTCAGCACCCTCCTCACCATTCTTTATAGGTTTCACCGTAGTACCCATAGAATTTTAATAACCTGTATCCATATATTATCTTATAATTTAGTCCAATTTCCCTCCCAACACTCCCTGAAAGTTTCAACTTGGTATCCTTAGTTGCTCCTGAAATATTTTAGATACGCCTTTTTTTAACAACATAGATTCACATAGTGTCTTTCGATTTAATTCGAAATTCTCTTCAACGTGTCCTGAAAGTTACATCTTAATTCCTTTAGCTGCATCTGAGTTATAGCATATATCTGTTTTGAAAACCATGATTTTGACATGTTTTGACAACCATATATTGACAACGTTTAAATGAACATTCCCCTCAACAATCTCTGAAAAATCCTTTTTACGACCTTGATGCACATGATGTCATTGATTCACCGTCCTCATCATCTCTCAAACGTTTTAACTTAATAGCATTTGATGTTTGATACCCTGGATGCAAATAGTGTCTTGTAATCTAGTTCAATATCCCTCTCAACATTCCCTAAAAGTTTCAACTAAGTATCCTTAGTTGTTCCTGAGGTGTTGCATATGAGCCCTTTTGACAGTGTGTCTTGTGATTTATCTTAACATGCACTGGGAATTTCAACTTAATACACTTAGACGTTCCTGAGACATTGCAGAAATGCCCTTTTGAAAACCTGGATGCATATGGTGTCTTTTTGTTTAGTTCAACATCTCCAACAACATGCCCTGAAAGTTCCAACGTAGTACCCTTAGCTGTTCCTGGGATTTTTTTTAGCAATGTGACTACACGCAGTGTCTTTGGATTTAGTTCTAAATCCCCCCTCCCAACATGCCCTGAAATCGACTACTTACTATTCTTATTTGTTCCTAAAATATTGCAGGAACGTTCTTTTGATAACTTGGATGCACATAGCGTATTTTGATTTAGTTTTGCATCCCCCTCAGCATGCTCTGAAGGTTTTAACTTAATACCCTTGAACATTCTTGAGATATTGCAGATACGCCTTTTGACAACATGGGTGCACATAGTGTCTTTTGGTTAGTTCGTCCTCCTTTTCAAAATGCCCTGAGAGTTTAAACTTAATAGCCTCATCTTCTCTTGAGATGTGTTGAAGAAGATAAATCGTCTTTGATTATTTGTCTATTGTCTTTTGATTCAGTTTTAAATTCTCCTCAACATACCCTTAAAGTTTCAACCTAATACCCTCAGCTGAGGTATGTTGAGGGGGATAAGGTATATTTGATTTATTTTCAAGGTGTATAGTTTTTTTTTATTTTGTTTTAATTCTTCCTCAACATACTCTGAAAGTTTCTTCAACTTAATCCCCTCAATCATTCCCGAGGTACTGTAGATATGCTTTTTTGACAACCTAGGTGCATATAGTGTTTTTTGGTTAGTTCGTCGTTCCCTTCAACGTGCCGTGAAAAGGGAAGATAAGGTATCTTTGATTATTTGTCTAGGTGTCTAGTGTCTTTTGATTTAGTCTTGAATTCTCCTCAACATACCCTTAAAGTTTCAACTTAATACACTTAGCCATTCCTGAGATATTGCAGATATGCACTTCTGACAACATGGATGCGCATAGTGTCTTTTAGTTAGTTTATGATTCCCAGCAACATATCCTTAAAGTTGTAACTTAGTACCATCAGCTGTTCGCGAGGTATGTTGAGGGAAATAATGTTCATTTGATTTAATTTTCTAGGTGTATAGTTTCTTTTATTTCGTTTTAAGTCCTCTTCAACATACTCTGAAAGTTTCATCCTAATCCCCTTAGTCATTCCCGTTACCTCATAAATATGCCCTTTTGACAACCTAGGTGCACAAAGTGTCTTTTGGTTAGCTTTTGTCCCCTTGAAAATTCCTGGAAAGTTACAACTTAATACCTTTAGTCGTTCCTGAGATATTGTAGATATGCGCTTTTGACAACCTGGATGCACATAGTGTCTTTTGGCTGTTTCAACATCCCCTTCAACATGCCCAGAAAATTTCAACTTAGTACCCATAGCTATTCACAGATACGCCCCTTGAAAGCCTGGATGCACATAGTTTTTTTTTATTTGATTCAACATTCTCTCAAGCCTCTCCTTAATTTCCTTAAACTTGAATACCCTTAGCCTTTTCTGACTTACCCTTGATTTAACCCCTCCCCTCTTTCCCAATGGTAAACCGTATATATAAACAATAGGCTTAATGCATAACTCGACCCAACGACGGGCACTACTCAACCCCATTTAACTGAACACTCGTTTAAAGAAAGAAAAAGGAGACACGTTCGGGGTATCAAGCACTTTTTTGAAATTCCCAAGAATTTGTTTCGTAATTAATTTTAGTGTTGAAATGAAAATAAATAGTATCTATCATTAACGAATCAGCTTTGTAGTTGAATGAATTTTTTTTCACTTGGTAGTTTTTCAATTGTTTTCCACCGGCAAAGGGGACTGGGAAGGAAATCATTCAAGAGGGAGATTTTAGGAACCTGTTTAAAGGTCTCCAATCATGGAGATATCAGTCGTAGACCTTTTATGGTTTCAAGCCTTTACACTCCAGGAATTACACTAAAATCACATTTTGATGCCATAAGGCATTTTATGATGGTGTTGCCATGACCAAATTATAAAAAGCCAGTAAATGTAAGTATTAGCTTTCAAATGACGTTAAACAGCTCTCTACGATGTTTTAGTGTCCTATTAATGCTGGAGAAACAAAACAGAATAAAGAGACTTATCAGCGTTTCCAGCTCTTTTTAAAAATTCCCATTAATTTATTTCCGTAATAAAATTTTACTATTAAGATGAATTGGAATAATAGCTATCATTTCTGAATCAGCATAAACGGTAAATTCTTCTAATTAGTTTTTTTTTTAACGTGTTTTAAGGTTTTGGCTACAATGGGCCGTGGTTTTCTCTATACTAGGGTGCAGCTACTGCTGTAATAATGAGATTCAAGTGTGTTTGGACCCTGGGCATAGAAAATTTTGATATTTTCAAAATATATAAGACACATAAAAAAACGACATATATAAGACACATTTCCAGACACATTCCAATATATAAGACACATTTCCAAATGTATAAGACACATAAAATATAAGAGCACAAAAAAACGAGGGTTGAGTGGCATGGGGATTGAGTCAAACGGAAGTTGAGTTGCACGAGGGCTCGTTTAAAGGGGGATTGAGTTACATTAGGGTTCAGTTAAACTGGGGTAGAGTTGCACGAGGGTTATGTTGCACAGAGTTCCGTTAAACGAGGGTTCATTTGCACGGGGAGTGAGGTGAGTCAGGGTTCAGTTAAATCGGGTTGAGTTGAATGGGGGTTCAGTGAAATGGGGGTTGAGTTAAATGAAGGTTGAGTTACACGAGGGTTCACTTGCGAAGGAACCGGCTACAGTATAATCAAAAGTGCTTTTCATGTTTTAGAGTTAGCCCCCCCCCCCAACCCTCTCACCGTCTACACGTTGGTTTATAGTCATAATGCCATATTCCCCTGTAGAACCGACTGACAGAGATAGTAGTGACTCAGACGAATTGACATACAGTTACAGGAACATATAGACAAAGTTTCCGGTAAAAAGTAATATTTTTATTTGGTACAAATAGGTACAATTTAGGTACAACCGTTTTTGGTACAATTTAGAGGTCCAGGTACACTGCGGTTCATTTGAAATTTTTTTTGGTACAATCCAAATTTTAAGGTTGTTCACACCTCGTGAACGATGTTAATGACGAAGTTGGTTTCGAAGATCTGTGCGAAATCATCAAGAAGCATCATTCTCGATGATAGTTGATGAAAGTACAGACTTGAGTTACAAAAAGAGCCTGGTTATAGTTGTTCGCCATCCTGATCTGAATGATGGTGATCGAGAAGACAGTTTTCCTATAAGAGACTCTTGTTGTGACTTATAGAAGTTCAGCAATGTACAGCCAAAAATATATATCGGGCCATTGCTAAACTGCTTTTTTTAAAAATTGGAGCGCGAAAGTCAAACCTAATAAGATTTGCCGCAGACAATGCGTCGGTTATGATGCGGGGAGCAAGGTGGTGTTTAGGCGAAGCTGTCAGAAGACTGCTCAAGTTTATTTGTATTTGGTTGTTCATGCTATTCCATTCACATACGTGCTAGTGTTGCCGCCAAGCAATTGCCAAAAAAAAATTGAAGATTTTGTCAGGATATATACGGCTATATTTGTCGCAGCCCAAAACAGGCCAGTGAGATATTAGGATTGCAAAAGTAAATGGAATTGAAAGAACATCGAATTTTGAGACATATAGCAACTTGAAGGTTGTCTAGACAAGCCGTTGTAGCTCGATATTTGGAGCAGTGGGATTGCTTGACTTTATTCTTCCGTGCGGAAACTCTTAAAGAGGCCAACAAGCCGGGGAAGGCCACTGCCATACTAAGAAATCTGCTGTCAGAGGTTTTCAAGGCTTACTTTGCCTTCCTGTCTATAATCGTTTTTTTGAAGTATACAAGACAATAGCATCCCACTTTTGTTGCCAATTATACCAAAGAAAGTGATTTCCACCTCTTAAACCCACATGACACCAACTACTACGTCGTTGTCAAGGACATGGAATGTAGAGGCCGAGCGGAAGTGATTTTTGCCAAAGAAAAGGTATCTCTCTGCTGCAGTTGAGTTTAAAAAGAGCGTAGGAAATTTTTGATCGTGCTCTGTGATGAGAAAACGTTTTTTTCAACTCCAGTTATTCATTGGTAAGAAAATTTGATAGGCTTCATCCACGCTATGCTATGAAAGTAGAGTAAAATCAGCCAAACTTGGCACCGCTTCTCGCTCAGTTTCTAAATTTACTGAGTGACAATGACCTGGAAGATATCGTCCTAGAGTGGAGGAGATTACCCTTTTGCTCTAAGCTTGGTACTTCGATTAACTCATATCCAGCCGTGTTTTGGGCTCGGGTTTACGGGGAAAAAGATGTTAATGGGGCAAAGCGTTTTCTTCTGCTCGGGCATTTCAGTTTAAGCCTAATTGTTCTCCCTCACGCTTCTGCTGCTGCGGAGCGAACTTTGTGAGCTGTCAATCTCAACAAAACTAGTATTAGAAATCGTCTCGGTTTCACCACCATGAACGGGCTTCTCAGAGCAAAACGGATCGTCTCAAAGAATTGGAAACCACCCTTGAAAACGGTTCTGCATCCAAAGTGGAAAAACTGTGGAAGGGGATATGAAAAAGTTGGGCTATAAGAAGAAACAGCAGAAAAAATGACCAACTAGCACAAATGTTCGTCTTTTGATGTTACAGTTTTATTACCTTTATTGATTTCTTTTGCAATATTGTCAAAATACTTCTGTTAAATTAATTTATTTCTGATTAGTAAAATCAACCAAGAACTTATGTAGGATGACCATTGAATTATGTGGTCAACGTGTAACTCGCCGGTGGGTAGCCTGGTCCGTTGACCCATGGGAATCTGTGGTGTTAGCTGCTTTCATGGCGTGGTTGCTGATATGTTTTGATTGTAGCTTCTAGCGCTCGTTACTTATCCTATAGGTGGATTATAAGTTGTTGACACTACGTTAGTGGCCTTCTTAATTTATCGATTATTCGCCTTAATGCCCAAAATTTTGAAGGAAAGGATTAACCCCAACAATCAGATTAGAGAACGCTTTCAGAAAACTTTACTGAAACCTTCTTCTTAAATGCTCTTAGCGGTTTGGGTCTGCTATTTTTGTTTAGCTGAAAACGTCTATAGAAGCATTCTTCATATTTCAAGCTGTGAGGTTGCTACTGCCTTGGGTTTATTTTTCCTACTCTTGCCCTAGAAGTTTTTCTCGGTTTTCGGCGAAATCAATGAAACATCAATGAAATCACAAAACGCTCGCTACCTGCGAGCGTCACAAAGCGACGCGAATGGCAAATTTTTAACCTACTGTTCAAATGGTACAAACTAATCTTTTGTGGTACAACTTTCGTCGGAAAAATGGTACAATTTATCTCAAAGCGTTGGCAACGCTGGTGAAGTGTGCTATGTAACATTAAACCAGTCACCAGTCAATGCTCACCTTTATGGGGTGGGAAAAGTAAAACGCTAATTCCGAGAACCTCAGAAGGTTATCCATTTTAGTGCCCCTACGATATTCCAGTGAGGGACTAGTGCTTTGGAAAAAGAGAAAGAAAAAGAAGATACGTTGGGGTATCAAGCACATTTTAGTAATTTCCAAGAATTTGTTTACTAACTAATTTTAGAGTTGAAATGAAAATTAATAGCTTGAATCAGTTAGGAATCAGCTTTGTGTTCGGATGAATTTTTTTCACTCGGTAGCAGTGGCGGATCCAGGGGGGCGGGGGAGGGGGCGCGCGCCCCCCTAACATAGTCTAAAGTATTGTAATTTACTTAATTAAAGCCCCGGTGCGTTAATTAAACTGGCTCCTAACGCAAGTTTATGGGATCAACCTATTTTGCCCCCCCCCCTAAAAAATGGAGATTTCCTCATGGAGATTTCAGTGGTAGATCTTTTATGGTTTCAAGCCTCTACACTCCAGAAATGAAGCTAAAATTGGATTTTGGTGCCATAAGGCATTTTATGAAGGTGTTATCATGAGGAAATTGCAAAAAAAAAAGTGTAAATGGGAATATTAGATTTCAAATAGCATTACACAGCTTTCTACGATACTCTAGCGCCTTATCAGTGCTGGAGAAATAAAACCATGCAACCATGACCTTCAAGTGTGTTCGGGTCCTAGGACATGAAAAGCTCTGCTAATTTTCAAATATATGGACAGAAGAATACATTTTTGTTTTTTGTAGTGGGATGGAAGGAATAGTTTTACATCGAAGCGGTATAAAAGAATTAACCAACAAATAAAAACTTCGTTTAAAATATTAGGTTTTTAAAGATTTTTTTAAAAGAATTAGACAAATTCGAGTCAGCTTTTGTCCCCTCCGACAAAACGGGCTGAATTACATATTGAGCTGAGTGAGGGTTGAGTTGAATGGGGATTGAGTTATACGAGGGTTAAGTTTACGGCGTTCAGTTGCAGGAGGGTTTAGTTGCACGAAAGCTTAGTTAAACTGGGGTTGAGCTTGACGAGGGTCCAGTTAAACCGGGGTTCAGTTCCTTCCGACTTAGGATTCAGGCGAATGTGCCTTCAGCTACACGAGGGTTCATTTGCATGTGGGTTCAATTACACGGAGGTTCAGTAATACCTGGGTTCAGTTGCACTTGGGGTCAGATACACTAGGGTTCAATTACACGAGGATTCAGTTGCTGTGTAACCTATAACAAGTGTTGCGCTCAGACAATATTTTTCATTAATATAAAAAATCTTAGAGGACGAACCAAAAAATAGACATCAAGTAAATGGCCTTTTAAGCTACCTTCAGGTGAATAAACGTAAAATTTTGAATAACAAACTTTAAATACTACGAGGGTGGCATCAGGATTTTAGAAATGTCTTGGTGGGGCATGACCCAAAATCGGTTGTGAACCATTGATCTAGAATTTCATCAATTTAGTTAACAGTCTAGCTTACTCCTTTGGTAATCTTGTGCTTCGTATAATGCCTTGGAACTTGGACAGTATCTTATCTTGGAAATCCATTTTGTAAAAAAAAAAAAAAAAAAAAAAAATTATTTGGGAGTAAAATTATATTAGTAATTTTTCTTTCTACATTTTAACCAAAGAAATGTTGCCCTAACAGCGTTGCATATTTAAATAGCATTCAACCACAATTCCCCTATCATATACATGTTATTTTTCTCTTACTTATAAAAGCACCGAATAAAAGTAATAAAAAGTGGTTTGTAACACTTTGATTAAATAAGTACTGTATCATAATAGCAGAACATTCAGTCACTTTCAGTCATTAAGACCGTCTTCAACAGGATCTGCTGGCAAATCTAGCTCCTCTCCCCTCCTTCAGACTCAGATTCTCATTCAGATGAATGTGCGTGTTCCGCCGCTCCCCCCCCCCAAACAGAAGTCCTGGATACGGTCCTGAGGATTGTATATCCATTTTCATCTCCAGCCTCCCCTCGTCCCTCTCAAGAACAAATTCTGAATTTATCTTAAGATTCTTTCGAGACAATTGCTGACACACAAGGGCCATTAAACTATAATAAGAATTTCTCAAAGACACTGTAGTCAGTAACAACTCATTCGGCAGCAATGGGTTGAAAAGCAGGCTAAAAGGCACCGGAAATTTCGATGTCCAATTGACTGAGCTCCCTCCAAAGTGTATTCGGCCACCCCTTCCACATGAAGTGCCTCTTGGAAAAAATAAATGAACAAGTATTAATACCTTGAATCCTTGTGGATCTTTACTATAGGCAATGCTGTACGCATTGCCTAGAGTAGACAGAGAGTACGCAGAGAGTAGACATTTCAATTTCTCTTCTAACGAAGATCAAGAATTATCCAGGGTGAAAATAGGGGGCGATTTCCGTGGGGGAAATGTTCATACTCCTTGTTCCGTTTTGGATTAAAACCAATATAGTTGACTAGGTCTCTAATAAAGTCTCCCACACTTTCAGGTAAAAGTTCACGCTTCAGGTTTTCAAAGCTTCACGCGATATACTGATGGTGATGAAGAGGCGGGAGGGACTGAAACTGAAGCCATAGAATAAAAAATTTCAATTCAGACACAAAAAAATATTCAAATTTTGCTCAACAGAATGAAACTCTACACCAAAAAAATATAACATTTTTTTTCATATTTCTAGCAAATTTAATAAAAAACTTACTAAATTTAAAATTTTTATCAAAAATTCACTAATTTGGACCTCTATTTACTAAATTTACTAACTCAGGTCTATTTTTGCGAAATTTAGTAAGATTTTACTAAGTGTGGCAACCATGAGTCAGACAGACGGCCTTTTAAACCGGGTAATGCAGCCATACACAAAACAAAATCATATTTAAACCTGTTACTGTCAGCCTCTGCGCTTTTGGGCTGTAAAAATTGCAAACCCTCGTAAAATAAGTCAGTAAAATATGTAAGATACCGGTAAAATACGTAAATTACCGGTAAATTACGTAAAATTGGTAAAATACAAATTTTACGGGGTCAAGTAAAATTACGGTAAACTATGCAAACTACCAAATTTTACCGTGACTAATTTTACCAGCTACAACACTATATGTAAGTGGTTTCTAAATTAAGACTTGTTTCCGTGGATGAGGGGGAATTCTCCACGGGGGTATTGTCCGGGGGAAAGCGTATACGCCGGCTCCCGAGGGAACGACGGCATGAACAGAAGATTTCTCTGGGATATGAAATTTAAAATAAAAATGAGGATATTGATTCTGCTTTGGCCCTCCACATTGTTGAAAATCCAGATCATTTAGTTCTTTTTGATGAGGCAACTTTAATGTCTAAAGTAAATGGCTTCCCACATTCTTTTAGGAGGGTAATTGATATTAAAAAATCCATAGAGATCTTGCTTTAAATAAAGATACTGGAGATATTCCTATCAACTCAATTTAAAGGATTCAAATAACATTTTTTCTTTTGTTTAAATTAAGATCATCTACACTCTCAATGAAAATTAGGTCAGTAGACAAGCTAAGTCAATTACTAAGCAGGGAGTTCTTGCCCAATCTAATTGACGAATAATCTTTCATTTATTCTGGCTTGGTTTATTTCATTCAGTCTTTCTTCTGCTCTGTTAACAATTACTTCAAAAGGTTAGTTTTCGTTCTTTTTCTTGAGCACTGAAGACGGCTGGGCGGAAGTTCCGGACAAAATATCTGCTTCTGTCATTTTCGCCTCTTTTCTGTCCGCTTGCTGACATTACCCACGTTTTTCTCTGCTATTTAATTTTATTATACGTATTTGTCATATTTCAATCCTGCTTGTAGGCCTTTCTGTCTTTAACAGCTCACAGAGCTAATATAATTTTATTTCAACTAATATTTCACCATTTTAAAATTGTAATTACTACTTGTACTTGTACTGTAATACAGAATACATCTTGTAGTTCTGATAACAAGAGACTGTTCTGATTGGTTAAGGGTAGGAGTGGGCTTGCGCAGTACAGAAGAAATATCCACCTTGAAGGGTTTCTTTGTTATGACTCCTTCATAAGTCTGTTTGTTACCAAAGTATAATCACCTACGGAACAAGTACTGACAAAACTCTCCAAAAGTGACCCCGCGTACCTCAGCGCCTCTAGACGCAAAATGTTGTACTAGTTAATTGCTCCGAGCCAAAGTACTTTGCCCATGCCAATAATTATGATACAGTGTGATTCAGGCGACGAGTGACGTACTTGTTCCGTAGGTGATTATACTTTGGTTGCCAGGTTCGCATAGGTATACAAAGGGTCACTTTTTTGTGTGGAGAGGATAGGTTTATCCTATCCTACTACTTAATTGCTCCGAGCCAAAGTACTTTGCTCCGGCCAATAATTATGCTAGAGCGTGATTCAGGCGACGAGTGACGTACTTGTTCCGTAGGTGATTATACTTTGGTTGCCAGGTTCGCATAGGTATACAAAGGGTCACTTTTTTTGTGTGGAGAGGATAGATTTTGTCAGTACTTGTTCCGTAGGTGATTATACTTTGTTTGTTACTAGACTATTTTCGTTCCATGGGGGTCGGTCACGACAGTCGGAGAATGAGAAACAACAACCTGCTGCGAATTTTTACCGGTCGGTGAAATACTTATCAAAAAGGAATACCAATTGTGCGTAAGTAAGGAAAGGATTTATATTTTAAGTAAAATTTTGATGGCTGGAAAATTGAATTCAGATCAGAACCCCGTCATTTTGTGATTTGAAATCCTACTGCCGCAGCAAACTTTGACTCCGATGAGAATTTACTTTAATGAGTAATGAATTTCTTGAAAATCCGTCTTCTAAGAAAAAACACAAAATTACGGTACAGAGGTTGTAAAAAATATATATATTTTTTTTTTAAAGAAACAGCTAATATATTAAATGGATGCGGCAAGTGTTGAATATAAAATTGTGAAATGCAAGTGTTTAATACCATATAAAGCGTATTCAAGTGCAAAATAAATAAGAATAAGAAATTATTTGCGAGTATATGAGCTCATACGTTTAATATTGTGAAACCTTGTATATAAATAAGAAAAGAGAAATATTGCCATTAAAAGTCGCTGAAAACAAAGCTCGAAGTACAATCCCCCCTCCCTCAAAAAAATATTTTTGTAGAGGCTAATGATGTCCCGCCTTGTCTTTTCTATCTCTGTGCCGTTAGACCTGTGAATGTAATATTTTATGCTACATAGCAAGAGATTGTCGCAATAGGTTAGGATAAGGAGACAGAGGCGTTCTTAGGGGGGGGACAGTATCAGCTATCCCGGGTGCCACAGCAGGGGGGAGAGGGGTAAATCCGGGGGATTGCCCACTTTGAAATGGCAAAGGTAGTAATGTAGTCTGAATTGGAAATATTTTTTATTAGTATATAACGGTTATCCATTCAAAAAAAAAAATCCGATCAATGGTTTGAATAGACAAGCAGGCAAAAGCAACTTAATATAAGCAAGAATTAAGCAATTTTTTATGTTTTCGACCAAATGACTGGTATAATAAAATCAGTTCCAGCTGACTGAAGGGCTCATTTCTTTGGTATGTGTTTCAATATAATTAATTGATTGGGCAAGTAAACGGTTCATATAACAAAATCGATCGATCGATAAGCCACCGTTAAGCAATCGAGGTTCAACTGTACATTGTCATGTATTTATAAAAGATTTTCATTTCATCCTGGGGTATGTAAACTCGCAAACAGGTCAAGAAAATAGGAAAGGTGACAAGAAACATAAGTCTTCTACCCAAGGGTATTCGAAAACAAAGTAGGGTGAGGGGGAGACCCTACAAGATTATACCAGAAAATTTCATTTTGAACCTATTATTTCAGATCTGGGCTCTCTCTGAAATATCGCTATTTCTACAATTTTCCCCATAATTTCATATTTTGTCAAAGACTCTGAATTGTTTACTCCCCATTCCCCCCCGCCCCAAAAATTATGTATACGTGCCTGGCTCCCACCTTCAGCACCAAAAATATTGTGCTTATAATTCGTAAAGTAGTACCTAATTTAGATTTTCCGTTTGGTGGAAGGACAAAGATATCTTTTTCAATCTCTCAAATTATTGGAAACACGTGACTTGTAAAGATAAATACATTCTTAATAAATTTTACTTCTTTTGTTTTTGAGAATTATTTTTATCATATTTAAATTTCCGTGTTTAATGAATAATAAAAATGATGAATATTATATAATGAATATTATTAATGACAGTATATTATATTTTCAAGGTCGTGAAGTCGAGTTTCATGGAGTACCGATGAGTTGCCAATTTGATGTCCCCTGCTGGAAATGATATGTACAAAATGTGTTGATGAAAATGAAAGTTATTGATAAGTCATCTGAACTGAGCTTGAATATATCTTGATCACTGACTGATATGGTCCATTTAATATTATTAAAAAGAGAAATGCAAACCCGGACTGGAGGCGAGAATTATTAACGCCTCGAATCTTGTTCAGTTAACGAATTGAACTACATCCGTGCAGATAGTAATGTCTACCGATAAACCTATCTATTATTTTGGGATTCAAACACCGATAACTAAACGTTGTATCAGTCGTAGAAATAGTGGCGGGAGTACTAGTATTTCCACGGATTCAGAAGGAGAGTCTGATGGATCCCTTGAACAGTGGAGGCCCCCTTCAGCACATATTGACTTAATGAGAAAGTTACAAGTGCAACTTTTGTCGCAACCCCCGATCTTTTGGAATCCTAATGCAGAGGACGTAAAGAGTCAAGTGTCGTGCGATAGTTATGTTTCCGAAGAGTCGGAAAATTCTTTTGCCGGAATTAAGGACCTGCTTGAGCAAGATATTTGTTCTGTAATCAGAAGTGGAAAGGGTACTGTGCGTGGAGTGAGGAACCGAGTTAGGGCAGGGATTGCAACATTTCTCCAAGACCCTTTAACTAAGGTAAGCTTTGGCAAATTTACTGATATAACATCTAATTAGTCAGTGTTATTTAGCCTAGCCTAAACTCAGCTATGTATCCAAATTTTTAAATAGTTTGATGTAAATTTCAATATGGCGTGTTATTTCTAGGAATCAGCGACAGTGTCATTGCGGTTTGGGTTGATCAAAATTAACTTTATGAGTTCTTGATTCAGAACTACTTTGAAAATTATGCTTCTGATACCAAATACCCTTTTTGTGTGTTTTTAAAGGACCCAACTATACTTTGCTTATCTAAACTTGGTAAAATTTTCGGGTATATATTTGCACATTAGGGGGGTGGGGGGAAAGTTTAAACCAACCTCTCATTTACATCAGAAATGAAATTTACCCCCCCCCCCCTAATGTGCAAATATATACCCTAAATTGGTATATATAGGGGCCGGGGTAAAATTCATTTCCGACAAAAATTATTATTACATTTGGAAAGAGCATAAAAAAAAGGCATCGAATGGTATGTTTACTTTATTCGTAAGTCAATAATATGAATAACAAAAAAATTACCCTAAACTTTGCTCTCCTTGAGGAATCGTTTTGACTGCGAAATTTACAATCTTACTGCGAAAATCACACTGAGATGCCAAATGCATATTTTTGCAAAATTTTACCACATCCACTGCGAATTTTGGACGTAATCGAAGTTGAAATTTTTTCAATGGTAAAATTTTGCCAGGTTGTGAAGTTTAGAATCAGTTTTTCAAAATTAGGGGGAATTTTGTTATCCCCGAGGAAATGTATAATTTTTTAACAAAAACGATGAGTAGCCTAAGCCAGAAATGCATGTTACACTGGATGCGACAAACACACAGGCAAAATTTAAAAACACAGGCATATGGTAATATATTTTCCTAAGGAATAAAAAACTTATTATAGATTATTATGGGATTCTGTTCTAAAGATAGAAAAAAAACTGCGGTCAATAATTAATTAGTGAGCAAAATTCCATAAAACTAACAGCAACAAAGTCCTGCATTTTAGCCTCTATATCCTCAGGGCTGCCATTCCACTCTAATTAACATCACTACTCCATCAGCAAAAATCACTGCATTCGAAAATTTTACTTTATTTTGCAATTCTTAGGTTTAATGTTTATGTTTCCTGTGCAATTTCTGGTGTTTTGTTTGCCTGCTCTCTTACAGTTTTAATGTATCAACAAAAGACCACAATTTTGCTATCATTCCATAGCGTCAGGTCTATAGATTCGGGTTTCTTAGATTAGTTGAAAATGTAAAAAAGAGACAATTTCACCTATTTTTTAAGCTGCAAGTTCACATATTTCTCCAGAAAAAAGTCCAAGTAATATCAAAATACTGGTTCGGTGAATAGCCAGATAGGACTAATGAATCTAATGATATAAGTATCTTGTCCTTTTGGTGCAAGATACTGCTGAGTGTATGTCGCAAAACCGCCAGGTTCAGAGTGATCATAATCCTTAAATACGCAGGAATTGCGGATGAAGGGAAGAAGGTTGGCTTTTCCACAACTCAGATATTTGTTGTGCCAGGTAACTTAAGCTTTCAATTACTACTAAAAAAAAAAAACTTTTTCGCATGCAAACCAATGGAGTGCGTTGCTCTGATACCGATCTCCTGATTCACTGCCTTCGGCCGGGCCGGGACTGCAATGCGTGGTTGGGGGCAAATCATTCGAAGCTTCCCATGTTTTTCTCTCAGATTTCCCTAGGTACCCATTTAGAGCTGGGTTGACTCTGGCTGAGCTTACAGTCACACCACTGACCCCCCCCCCTTCTAAACCAAATAACCAGCAACATCAGGACTTGTATCAAAGTTCTCAGGATTTCAAGTTGTCAATTACACATGTACAATCCGTTACGTTCTCTATAAGGTATTTTTGAGATCCAAATTCTACCCCTTACCTACTTAAATGGCTTGAAATATTCCAAGAAGACCGGGAAAACTGGTTAGCTTTGAAAAAAAAGACAGTGTTCTGCTTAGAGTTTTCTTGTCTTGAACTGAAGCTCTCGTCAAAACACTTCTCAGAATTCAAAACTAAATTGAATTTTTTTTTCCCTTTTTTTTAACGATTAGTATGAACTTTCATAGAGCCATTCATTAGAACAACATTCTGAATTAACAAAAAGCCCATGGTGTACCCTTTTATTGTTTAAAGTCCGGAATGACCCTAAACAGAACAAAGAAAAATTACCAGAGAAAAAAATTTTCATATATTTATGGAGAGATGAAATTTAGTCTTCGACTGGTCACTTCTTTATTGTTTATTTTGTGAACTGTCCAGTATCTTAATACAAGTGATTAGAATCCGAGTGCAGGAACGTATGCGGGGTTTTTAGGGCACCTCCTACTACAACCTTTTTCATGGAATCCCATGAGTTTTACGATCTTTGTGTATTTTCTTACATTTTACATCCAATCAGCCTGTTTTACATTTTGAATTTGTGTCCCTTCCAAAACAAAATATCCTTGTATCTGCTTGTAACCCAAAATTGTCCTTCAACTATTTGCTCCCTACATTTTTTAGTCTATGAGTGCAAAGTTTCCACTTCCTGAGCGCAAAAGTCAGAAGGAGATCAACCAAATTTGTCGAAACCAGATAAGAAAATTCTAAGGCTGCAAAAAATCCTGCATTTTAGCGTCTTCATCCTCAGGGTTGCCACTCTACTGAAATTAAACTCACTATTCCATCAGAAAAAAGGTACTGTCTTCAAAAAAAAAATAAATAAATAAAATATGGCGTAAAAACAAGGGCTGTAATTTCGAATAAAAGTTTCATCTGGACTTAGTTCTTGAATATAACTTTCATTGGAAATTTTCGAGAATCCAGAGAATCTATGTAAAACTGATGGGGGGTGACTTCCACAACTCAAGGGGCTCTTGTACTAGGCAACTAAAGATTTCAATGCCGGTTCTGCGCCCCAAATATGCAACCGAGACAGTGTTTTCAAGGTCCTGTCTGTCCTTTCCTACTTAAAATACTCAAGAGATCTCGAGGGGACATGTGGGCTTTGAAGTGAGGGCTTTTTAAGTTTGGACTAGAGTTCACTTTTCTTGAACTGAAGTCGTCGGCAAGACGATTCTTACAATTTTATTTAAAAAACAAAGTATAAAAACAAAAATAACATTTGTTTTTGTTTTTTATATTTAGGGGGCACTTTTATTAGGTGACTGTATAACCTAATTTTGTTCAACCCAACCCTCGTTCATATCAATCCTACGCTGCTAAGACATATTTAACGCAGCAATGCGAAAATTATTCCATTCAACCTAAATTTATATTGTATTAAATTGGATTGTCTAATTAACTCGTTATCAATAACAGTATATCGATCTGATTTACCAAGGTGAACTGCCTTTCACAGGGGTTCGAGAATACGCCAAAAACTATCCCTGTCCGATCGGCTTGAAACTTATATCCCTAATTCCCTTGACGGGGATTAGGGATATAAGTGTCATTTGTGACAAAATATATTTATTCAATTATATTTGCGCGTTAATTAGGGTAGATTTTAGTGAAAGTTGATGAATTGCCTAGAAAGTGTTTAGTTGAATCGTGGGGTATGAGCTGCAGGGGATTGAGTTGAAAGCGGGTTAATTCGCATGATGTTTGATTTGTCCAAATGACAAGTAAATAGTCTAGGTTGGTGGTTCAGGTGCTCTAGAGTGGCGGAGATTTTTGGGCCCATGCTACCACCACTCTTCTCTCCCAAAATTTGAAGCAGGAGAAACTATTTCTTCAGATAATATTTTTTTCTCCCCCCCCCTTAGAAAGTATTGAGCGAAAGTTTCATTTACAGAAAATTCAAGGAAATCGGTGCAAGAATAAAATATAGGGAGAGAATAATCAAACAGTTCGTGGTAACGAACTGTAAGTCAGGAGCGACCCGGCTCAATGGTAACCGAAACTCTAAAAAACGGAATTTTGATACCAATAGATACTTCAAAAGAATCAGATTTTAATTTTGAATTCAAATATATAACTTTCATCAAGTTTAGTCATACCCATTAAAAGTTACGCGCCTGGTAAAATTTGGCTGATTCTCGAGAAAAGGGGGAAAGACCCCCTAAAAGTTATAAAAACTTAATGAAAATCACACCCTCATATTCAGTGTATCAGTGAACCCTACTGCAGAGGTTTCAAGCTCCTATCTACAAAAATGTGGAATTTTGCATTTTTTGCCAGAAGAAAGATCACGGGTGCGTGTTTATTTTTTTTTTTTCCCCAGGGGTGATCGTATTGACCCAGTGGTCCTAGAACATTGTAGGAGGGCTCATTGAAACGGAAATTAAAAGTTATAGTGCCCTTTTTAAGTGACCAAAAAAAATGGAGGGCAACTAGGCCCCCTCCCACGCTCATTTTTTTCCCAAAGTCACCCGATCAAATTTTGAGATAGCCATTTTCTTCAGCATAGTCGAAAATCTAATAAATATGTCTTTTACGATGACTCAATCCCCCACAGTTCCCAGGGGAAGGGCTGCAAGTTCTGAACTTTGCCCATTGCTTACATATCCTATTGGTTATTGGGACGTGTCCAGGCAATTTCAGAAAGAATTTTTTTCGGGGCGGGGGGGGGCTGAAGGAGGGGGGTAATCAGGAGAATCTGTTCGTGGAGGAGGTTTCTTTGGGGTAAGGGATAGTTCTATGAAGGTGACGCCGGATTTCCAAGCATTATTTAAACTACGATCAGAAATTAAATTTAAAAAAACAAGTTTTTTCAACTGAAAGTAAGAAGCAACATTAGAACTTAAAATGAACAGAAATTATTACGTATATGAGGGGGTGCTCCCCCAAGTCAATACCACGTTCTTTAAGTCAAAGATTTTTTAGTACTTTCATAAAAGATATTTATTCTAATTAACGGCCTTTTTGATTAAGCGGTCATTTTTAAAGAATTGGAACAAAATTCGAACTTTAGCTTAAAGAGCAAGGTATTGATTAGGGGGCGAACCCCCTAATATACGTATTAAAAAAATATGAATATAGAACTTCGTTACGTAAGTTAATTCTTAAGGTACTTATATTTATTACTAATAAAAACGTCCGTAAATGAAATTAAACAAGTTTCGAGAAAGCCATTTAACCAAATAAAATTAAATTAATATGCAAATTTTATTTCAATTATTCATGTACGGTGAAGTAAGATCAAAACCTGCAATAATTCAAAAAAGTTCAAAAATTAAATAAAAAAAACAAGTTTTTTAAACTGAAAGTAAGGAGCGACATTAAAACTTAAAACGAACATAAATTATTCCTTATGTGGAAGGGGCTTTCGCCTCCTCAACGCCTCACTATTTACGATAAGTTTTGACTCTGTCTCACACCTTTATTTTTTTAAACAATAAAAAACTTTAGCGTAAAGAGCGATGCGTTGAGGAGGGGAAAGCCCCTTCCAGATCCAGAATAGTTTATGTGCGTTTTAAGTTTTAATATCGCTCCTTACTTTCAGTTTAAAAAACTTTTTTTTTTTATTTAATCATTGATAATGGTGACACATCCCAAGGAGTTGCAACTCTGATCAGTAAAATAAAAAAATAGGAGAATTTTTTTATACCTTCGACGTCCCTTGCACGGCTCAGACTATTTTTTCTCATTGCGCCTAATTTGGAGAAATAAGAGGTGGTATATGTTATGTGGAAATAGGGCTATTTTAAAAGGAGAATCGAAAAAAGAGTTTTCGCTTTACTTCGAACGAATTACGAGTTCGAATGCCAATTAACATGGGATTAGTAAGAAGTATTTTATAACACAAATCGTATCTTTTGCCTCATTGACGTGGGTCCCGATGAGCAGTTATTGTTTTCGAATTACTTTTTAAAGGTCGGCGATTTTCTTTTTTTTTATTTTATCTGTTATTTTTTCGCCAATTTTTGTACGGTGAATGGATGTTTCTGCTGATTAGGGGTAAAAAGTTCTTCATTGCAAAGTCCCTGACTACCTAAAGTTGTAGGCTATCGTTCCTGTATGCCATTCAATTATTCACTGTTCTGAAATTTTTCGTGTTCATCTTTTATGGCTCCAGGATCGTTCAAATGAGATAAACACAGGATTTCAGACCCTAGACAAGATCAGCTTCACTGGCGCCTTTGTTTCGATTAGTCCCTTTTCCCATTGCCGCACATCATTAGCACTTGCAGAATTTTCGGAATCGAATTTTGCGAATAGTTTAATATAAAGTTTTCTGTTGATTGACGTTTCATGTCTGCATATGAAACATGAGTCTATGGAACATTTTTGGGATAAATACGCGGGATTTTAATTTTTTTTTTTTCATTAATAGAACAATACAAGTATATCTGTTCGTTAGGAAAAACCATATCCTTGGTGCCAAAGCCCCGAAAGCGCTGCAGAAAGTATGACACATGGCTCACAGTTACGGGGCAAGGAGTGCAGTTATAGATCCCAGATAAAACTTGTGTAGTTCGTCTCACGTTTGCTGTTTGCCATGAAATTAGAAAATCTCCAGAAATCATTTTTATGTACATGGAACAACCAAAAAATGTCTATTTCTGGGCCCTTCTCATACAGATTACCAAATAAAATTTGTTTATTTTATTATTGTTTGCCTCAGATTTTCTTTCATTACTATCCTCCTCCAGAAAAATTACTGTGTATAACACCAAGATTATGTTAGCAGAATTATTCTCCGGGTGACCAAACTTACTAGATACCTCTATTCTTCCAGAGTAGGCAGTGACTTTCGTTTGGTTTTCATAGTCAAAGTATTGCAATATTCTATAACTATATCGCGATTTTTGATATGAGGACATTTGTTTTTATCTTTGCCCCCACACTCATTAAAAAAAAAAAAAAAAAAAAAACTAGCATATTTGAACGCCTTTGGATGTTAAACCTTCAAATCTACCAGAGCGTGGTTTTGAAAACCGTGAATGACCACTTTGTTGTAAATACAACTGGCCTCCCTTGACCTGGCTTAGGCCTAAAATCTCGTCTTAGCTTTTCAATGGATTTTTTGAAATTTTGTTGAACCGAAAAAAGTAAAAATAAGAAGTCAAATCGAGTATTAACTTTAGCAATTTTCCTGTCGTAATTGTGGTGTTTCTTTGTTACACAAGATTGATTTAGGTCCGGGGGGGGGGGAATGTGCATTGTTATTGTTGATTTATATTTGTAAAAGGGGCCAACCCTAAAAACGAAACCTTGGTGACAATGATAAAGAACGTACGTCGCTGGTTTTCTTTATATCCCACTGTACCTTCTATCTCTTTATATCTTCATTGTGGAATAAAGCCTGAAATTTATTAGTCGTTGTTTACATGTTTTGGCCAGGAGAATGTCTTCAAGTAAACTTGAGCATGATCTTAGTCAAATTGGCCTATAAAATACATCATAATTCACTGGCCAAACTCTGTTTGTTGCTATGGTGTGTTAATTTTTACCATTCTGAAGTTTCATTTAGGTACTTGTGTCTTATAGCCACCATACTCAAGTTCTGTCGAAAAGTGAAGTTTAGTTAATGCTAATGAAATAAAACAAAATATGATGAAAATATAATACTTTATTAACAAAATCATGAAAACTACAACAAAGAATTATGGAAGGGGGCCGCCCAGACTGCATTATATTAAATACGTAACCTGAACTAACCTAACCTAACCAAAATGCCAACTAAATATTAATTTAAAATATAGCTACAATGAAGTTTCCCACCGAGCCGAAGCTAATATTGTCTGGTATGACCATGCAAACCGGTTATCGTCTCGTGTTCGCGGTACAAGATCTTGACTATGTTGGCTATAAGACAAAAGTACCTTCATTTCTTTTCGTTTCCTTGAAACGAAAATAAGAATCAATCACGAGCTTTCCGCAATACACTAAGGTTCCAAGTAATCGCATAAGTGTCTATGATAAGTCGAAATTTTTTAGATAGCCTTAAAAAAGAGATCTTTTTCTGGAAATTTAACTTCTGGGAACTGTTTATTTCTTAGTTATTTTCTAATATTTCTCGGAGGGTCGGGGTTTAGATACCCCTTATGCTCCCCTGCGAATTTGTCATGTCCAGTATGATTGTAATCACAGGTAATATTAGATGGCTGTCTTTTTAGCCTAACTTTCTGAAAAACATGCTTTAATTACACTAGGTTTCAGTGTTTTATTTTCCAGCAATCATGCTCTTATATACTAGCATCGTTTTGAAGTATATGTAGTAATACAATGTAAGTGGATTATAATATAAATGGATTACAGAGCTTCAAAACGGGATTAGGGATATCCTTATTTGCCATTCCTATCATCTAGTTCAAACGTCTGTGATTAAGGTTTGTTACAAGCCAAAGGATGTAGGAGAGGAAAATTCACAAACTGCTGGATTAGAAGATAGTTTCGGCAAGAGTTGGAAAAAACATGTAGCAGAAAAGGAATCAGGTTTGCCTATTATAATTCTGAACATGAAACAACATATTTCATTCAGTGATGGCAGGCAGTTAGACAGGAGAGGGGCTATAGTAATGCCACTTCAAGTAGACCTAATTTCAAGTAGATTCTCACAAGGTATTGTTCATTGAAGCTAATTATTTTTCATTGGTGGTTGTAAATAACTGTTATTAAATTAATTTATTCTAATTAGAATTTGCAGTTGTTCATACCTGACACCGGGATGATGAGATGAGGGAGTATCTCTACATGGTTGTTTTAGAAAGAGAAATGGGGAGTACGTGGTTTGACCCCTCCCCCCCCGAAAAAAAATGTCCAACTCGTTCAAAAGTAGCTTGCATGTAAACACATTTTTGCACACAGAAACCTTGATAGTTACTTTTCCTTTATTTGTAAAACTCCTTCCGATTTTTTTTTTTTTTTTTTTTTTTATAAGACATTCCCCAAACAAAAATCCTGGACATGACATGTCTCTCGCATCGCATATTGATTCAAAGGATACCTTCCATAAAAATTACTAAAATCTGCCATAAAATGTGAACTATTTCCGTGGGAAATCCTCTGTCCCTTTCCCTCCCTCCGAAGTAAAGAATTCTGTGCATCTTTGCTTATATTATGGAGACTTGTAGATCTTGGTAAGAATGCTACTTATGTAGACCTACACAAATTTACAGTACTGGTTCAATAACCTATTTGATGCATTTATATGTTAAAACTTTAATTATGGGTTACTGCTACTGGTGTATGATCAGCAAAAACGGTATTCGACGTCAAAATTAGCAATTGCATTTCGAAATCTTAATTTATTGAGCAATTGCATCTACGGAACACAGAAGTTTAGATTATTGTGTAGCCATTATGCTCCTGTCCAATTCAGTTCAGATTTGTGGTTGTAACATATGGTTTGAGATGTTGGCGACCAACTGACACAATTTTGCGTAACCAAAAACTAAAACAACTTGCGTGACAGTAAAGAGAAATTAATCAAAGGGCGACTACATTTTTATCTGTGAGGAACCAGCATATGGCTTTTAACTTTTAGCTTTTCACTTCGAATAAGTTCCTTTTCCCCGAGTAAATATTTAGTGAAATGGCATGTCTCTTTCAGTGTTTTCTTTTTGTAAATGTAGATAAATCGAAGTTTATTAAATCGATATGTATTTACTGTAATTTTTGGTTGGTTACTTACTATTATTCAGCACTATTCCTTTCCAAGTCCGAAATATATGTATCACAAGAAGACCTAATTTTTGATAAGTATTTAACATATGCAGCCGACCTCCCTACAAATAAGAAAAGTTTATGGGGTTAGATTTAAGAGGAGCAGACTTGATTACTCCTTTTACAGTGATATCTATGCTAATGCTTTGTCCTCTACTTGCCATAGAAGATCTCTAACATAATCCCTACTGGAGCTTTTCTTTTTATGAATGGGTTGTTTCCTTTCTTCGTAGCCCTGTTCATACATAGGCCTGTTCTGTCCGTATATAGTTATATTACATTTATATCTTTGTAGCGTGCAAAGGTTTGCAGCATTTCTACTGCAATTTAAAAGCAGATTGTAGCAAATCGCAAAAGGTCGGTCTTCCAGAGTAAAAATATGTTTCTAGCATAAAAAGAGGAGCTTTACTCTTTACTCCCTCTCATGAATTTCTTAGTTCTTGAAATCTTCATTTTAAGAGAGTAAGACATCTAGGAACCTGTCGCCCTTCATCCGTAAAACAGGAACCAGTCACCTTTATGCTTCTTAGAATCTTGGTCCCATACTCTTTGATCGCGCCTCATTTTTCGTACAGCTTATTGTTTGATATACGATCGCTCTAACAATTACCGAAAATTATTGCTTAGGTATTTCCTCTGGTGACAATTTTAGGTATCTTCAGCAACTTTTTGAAGCCTCCACGTTTCAGAGAGATACTTGACAACTGTCGTTACTGCTGGTCATAGGACTCTAATTTTAACTAAACGACTTGTCTTTCTAGATTTTCGATAGAAAGAACCATGTAAACCAAATTTCAAAAATTTAATTCGTTAGATGGGTAGAGCGTTATTTACCCCTCCCCTGGATTTTTTGCTCCCCCCTAGATTTATAAATATACTTTTTGGGGTATTTTCTTATTGGAAAAGCGTTTCTTAACTTTCGTTAGTAAAAATAAAACAACGAATTCCCCCTCCCCTTAGATACTGACAATTGCAGCCCCCTTAGTTTTTATGAATTGACGCCACTGCGCCAACCACGTGCTTATCTGGTGTACCAAGCTAGGATAAGACCTTCAGTAATTCTTTTGTATCAGGTTTGATTATTTCTAAACTCCTTTGTTGTTAATCTAAGCGTGAATATTCGGCCAACACACTCTCTCCCTTTCCTAAAACCACTTCGTTTTTTCATTGAAATATTTGGTACTTTCCCATTATGTGGACACCTCTAAAAAGTCAAGTTTGGTTAATGCTAATGAAATAAAACAAAATAGGCTAGCATGAATATATAATAGTTTATAAACAAATTTGGGCCATATATTTGCACTTTAGGGGTGTGGGGGGTAAAGTATTGCATATATTAAATACGTAACCTAACCTAACCTAGGTACCTTCCCCCGTAAACCCCAAAAAATCACAGTTTAATATCGTATACTCAATGAAAACCATGCTATCATTGCCTACTCTATAACAGTTAACACGTCAAAAACGAGTTTTATCATTGCCTACTCTATAGCGCTTAACCCGAGGTGTCCGTTTAATGGGAAAGTACCAAATATTATCTACCGCATCTATTAATTTACCAAATATCATCTTGCTGGGCAATTTGGTTCCTACGGAAATGAAGCTCATGTCTATAATACTGCATTCACTCTTATCACCATTCTTAATAAATGACTAAATTAATGCTTTTATTGAATCACCAGGTACTTTCCCTTGATCAGATTTATATTATTCGTATCATAATTATAACTCCGCACAATATTTGAGGAGCTCATTTTGTTGGGGTCATGCAGTGCATGCAGCCTTAATATTTTAAAGCCTGTTTAATGCAACTTCTAACTATTCTTTGCTAAGTCCCTTTTCGAAGTTGTCAAAAAGTTTCATTATTTGTTAAGTCGTTTCTTATAACTTTGTCCCAGTTTACCACAGACTCGAAATGTCGAAATCATCTCTCCTTAGCACCCTTTTTATCACTAATGGAGGCTTTAACTTCGACGTGCCTGAACTGACTACTTCCCTTGACTTGCTTAACATACCAAATCTATTATCATGTCTTGACTGCATTTTTCAGAGTCTCGCTAGCTTTATCCATACCCACTATCTGATATATCCTTAATCATACTTCAATGCCTTTTCTACTTCACTCTTATTTTCGTAAGATCTGTCGCTGAGGAACTGCTGCACAAAATCCTTCACTCTTGTACCAAGTTTAAAGCTTTTTTTTCAAATATTCCTAGTTTTTTTTGTTTTTTTTCATAGCTCTCCTCTAAAACATGGTCTGCTGCGTCAGGAACTGTTCAGCCTTTGATATGTGTACCCTGACTTGTACATCTTGATCTTTCATCAGGAAGACTGAGTAGAAATATTTATAAAAAATCCCGTCCCACCATGAAATATATGTTTTGTGACATTATAGACCTCCCTCCACCTCCCACTGAATATTTATTTTTGCAATAAAATTCTACTTCTATTTTCTGAAGAAGATATTTGGAGGAAAACTACATAGGTCCTCTGACTAAGTATCTTAAACTCTTTTGCCAATTTCAAAGTATTCCTGCTTAGAAAAAAATCCGCAACGAGCTATTATAAATAGACTGTTTGACAGAAAGTATGGGTAAAAGAAGCACTTCTAAAAGTTTTGACGGCTGTTCCGTTCAATTGAATTGCACTAATTTGTATGTTTGTAGAGTGAACCAATTTTGTGCAATTACCTCTAAACCACATCTAAGTCAGGGCCATATTTTCTGAATTGCAAAAATGATTGGACCTCTAATTGGTGTTGGAATCGTATTTAGCTGTTCATTGATGATAGAATCTGAATATCAATGATTGTAACCTCAGAGACATTACACACAATTTTAGCTAAAGCCTTTCTTCCGTCCAGATCGATTTGCCTCATCACTCTGCACCGTTGCTCTTAACTCTTCGTACTCATGGTGTTATTGTGGATGATCCAGAATAGGACTAGACACGGGCAGGCTGTAGTAGCGCCAAAGACCAACTTTGGACTTGAAGTAACAAGGAAGGTGGAAATGAAATTTAATTGTTTGAATTAAATTAAGAAGAAACTTGTACACAAAAAGGTCTTAAAAAACTAAAAAATTTGGAGTGCAGTTTCTAATGAAAAATATCACCATAAGTATTTACGGTTTCATCCTGCGCAAAATCTTGAAGAAGAAACGTGGGGAGGGGATAAAAAAATGAGCTAAAAATATATTGCCACAAACAGCTCAAGAAAATGGAGCTTCCCTTTGAAGACGTAGTTGTCTTTGGGATAAAAAGATTGTAAACCGCGCTGTCAAATTTAACTGATAATTTTTCTAATTTATTTTCATTATTGGACGTGGCAACACTGGTAAAAATATTATGCTGCCCTTAACCAGAATTTTAAATGACAAAAACAAACCTTAGGAAACCGCAGCGTTTATTTTTGGCGTTGCTACCCTTGCGCGTACGCACTGGCGGTAAAAAAATCTGACTTCGCAACATCAGTCGACCATAATAGATCTGATAGATCATAAATAGATCTGACAAATAGATCATAAATGGATGTGAAACTTTCAATTTTCATTGAAAGTAATTGTAAAAATTTGACAAATTTACCCCCAAACACCCTAGACATTGAGAAATACATTACATGCCTCCTATGGTTGTATGAATTTGTTAGACGCTCAGGCATTTGGGTGGGGGAGGTTAGTTAAAGTGGAAGCTATTCTGAAAACCAATAGGCAGAAATTTTCTTAATCTAAATGAATTCAAATTTTGTTAAAATAGTATTTAGTTTAGGGCACATAAATTTGATCAGCGGTCGTGTTTATTCATGGTAAATAGGCTTTGATTTGTTTAGGGTCGAAGGCAGGCGTTAGTCTGGTCATTCTCCTGTTAGCGTGGACAGAACAGCTAGTATCGAAGTTATCCAAAGATTCACCCACCTGGACTCCACAATTTCTGCAGACGGCTCGCTTCTCTCCGAGCTGCACGCAAGGATATCCAAAGCATCTTCTGCCATGGGCAGGTTGAACCGTTAGCTTTGGCCAAAACCAAATATCAGTCGTTCAACTAAACTGAGTTTTCAACGCCCTCGTTGGTTCTGTGAGTAGTAAGTACATATGGACTTTGGGGACTTTACGTTCCCTGGCAGCTTTCCATGGTTGATTACCAGACTAATTAATGCTATTGATGTCAATTGCATATGGAATTATACAAAACCTACCAGACAGGTTTCCGGGCCAACCACAGGTTTCTGGGCTAATAGGTGTATGAAAATACTTTGTGTACGCCATATCCAGCAACCTAAATGGAATTAGAGGGTCGATAAAGTGAAATTATGTCACTATTCTAGACTATAGAAGCTCTACACCTTTTCAAAGAGAGTGAGTATAACTTGATTTATGGTTGGGATTTGAATAAAAGGAATAGTTTTCTTTACAATTCATATTAGTAAGAGACTTGAATTCAAAGAGAATAGTTTATTTGTGAGGATATTAGTAGAGAAAAATGAGCGGTGCATTTACATTATTGAAGATTAATGATGGAGCCGACAACAGCAGCAATGATATTTGAGTAACCAATGTGGCTGTGGAAATAACCACTAGTTGTAGAATATGTCTTGAATGGGACATTATGTATGTTAGAAATGTGATATCATTAAGCAAATTTAAGCAGGAGGAGCAAATATGTTTTGCTTGAAAAGTGAATATTCTCCATATAAATAAACTTCGGTCTGCATTAGATTTCCTATCGAAATATATTGATGAGAACAAAATGCATCAGTAAATATTATTATTGTAATTATGTTCAATAAAATTGTTTCTAAATCAAAAGTATTTTTCTTTCTATAGTAGACTAGCTTATATTTTCTAAGAGTAGAAACAAAAATTCTGGTTAGTCTGAAGTTGGTTGTGAGAGAGTTAGGACTCTAAAAAATGGATAGATTTGAGAAATAGCAAATCATGGGGAATCTAGTGCTTATGGAAAAACGTTTGATTCTAGATGACGATTTTCTAGAGTTGTCTATTCAAAGGAAGATATTTTCTCGGGGGATGCCTGTCGATATAGTGAAAACTGATTCTCCATCATTAGACTATTGCAAGAAGCTTCTACGTCGTGGTCCAAATTCATTTACACAATTTATTGATCTATTGATCACGACACGACAAAATGATATTGTGGATATACTTTTAAACATTGGCTTTGAAATTTGGTACTTTTTTTTCATGAGAAAGATGGTGCACGAGGATGACTTACTCCTCTCTCTCTCTCTCTCTATCTCAGACAATTTTTGTTGTTGCTAGCTCAGTTTCATTGTGGCAGTGAGAGTGTCAACACATGACAAAATGTTCCATACATGTCCGTTATGTATGTACACACAGGGCAGCTGGTCATCATGTGAGATTTGCACAATGATTGATGAGTATGATGAAAAGTGTGGATTATGCAATCCGTGTAAATTGCATAGAGGATATGCTGTACAAATTAAAAGTTGTAGTTCCTGTCTTGAAGAGGTGTGTGTCTCTCATCTTAGAGGCCATCTATGCTGAAATTGTCACAATGATAAATGTAAGTAGTAGGAGAATACATATCCGGGTATGATTGGAAATAATCCTAATCGTGGGTTTAGTATATTGCTACGAGATTGGTATCGTCTTGCCTTTAGATTATTCTGGGAGGAGGAGCCGGATCAGCGATTCAACAGTTGGAACACAAAAATAATTTAGTTACTACTTCACCGCTTTGAATACAATGGGTGTTACGAGTATAAGCCCACTAATTTTTTTTTGGCTGTGACGGAATGTGATTCAACACTTGAGGACACTGTTTGTGAAATCGCTTCAAATAAACAAATTGAAACATGCGAATTCTATAGAATGAATGAGAATAGTATCATTATCACTATACAAAGAGATATGACGAGAGTGAAGTCAAGCTCTACTGTAGAAAATGTGACCCTGACATTGCAGTACATCAGGATCAGTACACTGTGAATTCAGATAATCTACCTGCACTAGTTGGTCTCGATAAATACCTAGCAGTGGATAAAATCTAAAGAGAAAAAAAGTCATTTTATGTTGTATATAAATTTTTTTTTTATTAATAAACAATGTCACATACATTTTTAGAACAGTTTATTCTTAGGGCAATAAAATCAATATTAAATAAATTTGTAAGTATATTATCCACTAGAAAGTCGTTCAATTGAGGTAAGTCAACGCAGATGTTTAGAAACTGCTTGTAGGTGTAGCCACGACATCTTAACATGTAAAAGAGTAGTTCATGAAATCCACATGTATCAGTCGTTAAATACTGTACTCTTAGTTAATTTTTAATAAATGTTTTTTCCCCTTCTTTCAATAAAGTTTCTGATGTTTTATATATAGAATTTATACTATGTGCTAAAAGAGTAAAAAAACTAAATGTTAATTGCTGTTAAAAATATGCTTAACCAATGGACAGTCTTAAAAGTTAACGGACTGCTTTTAAGAATGATAAACGTATTGTTAATACTTGGAATTTTTCCAATGAAGTCCGAAGGTATGCAATAGGACATATACTGGGACATGTATGGATCCATATTAAATACATTGATTATTTGGTTTGTGTTCAAGGTGCAAGGTCTAGTAGAACACTGCCGTCGGGTATGATTTCCCAATAGGTTTCAAATTGACTCAGTGATATTAGCGTGATACTCTCAGTCAGAGCATCGGCAAATGTACACTCTAAACGTACATTCCCTGTTCGTACTATGCTCATATCCTGTATGCCAGACAAATCCAAAACAAAAACCCCGTGCTTTTTTGAAAACATCGAATCGGTTATTCCATTTTCAAATAGTTGAGAGTCATGATCTAGGGATTGCATGGTCAACTCGTACAGAGTTCTATAGGATTTTTTGTCAAATGATAGAGTGTACAGTGGAATACCATTCACTTTGCACACAAGGCTAGATAGACCGAAAAAAATTAAATCATGGGGGGATTTAGTCCAGGATCCAACGGCACTGCCACTCTTCACAAAGGCCAAAGCCAATTTTGATGGGATTTCTCCATTGATAAATGATGAATCGCTACAGCTACGAGAGTCGGTGGCAATGTGACGTTGATTGGTGATCGTATGGGGGACAAGAAGTTTAATGTTGTTACCATTGGCTCTTAGCTTTTCCACTGCCAATGCAACAGAGCTCATAATCCGTTGTTTTCGGATGTGGAGAATTGCCGATGTGATAATGACATTTGCATCGGGTGCTGAAGGAAGTGTTTTTCTCAAAATGAAATTCGATGGGGCCATCTGTAACTTTATGTCAATCTTTACATTGGGGGGTAGCCATTGGGATATATTGACTATCTCATGTTTTAATTTCCCAACTAAAAGATACTCCTGGGTCACTGCAGTAGTCAACTATTCGTTAGTATCAACACCTGATCGATATTCATAGCCTAATGAAATGCCTCTCAACTCCGTGTAGGCCTTTGGCGTCATCATCATAAATTTTATATAGCTTGCATAGTTTGGTAAATTATTGCTAGTGCTCACCAATGTTTCATTAATAAATACATTAATCTGTTTGAATAGGTTGTGTAGAAAACAGTTTTCATAGGAGACCCTCGCCGGCATTTGGAGTTGTATTATCTTACTTTTTCTTCACTACAACATTTAAATCAAGAAATATTGATGGCAAATCAATGAAACAGTCTTCATTAGAAAATATCTGAAATTGTGGATTTTCAGAGAGGGATTGCTGACGGGGAAATTGTTCATAGTACCTTTCCTTGACACTGACATCAACATTTTCAGCATTGAATGGATTCAATGAGGAACTAATTGATGGATAAAATTCCTTGTGGAGGAGATAATTCTTCTTAAGAGAAGAAATCCTTCTTTGATCTAACAATCTTTTTCTTTTTCTTCTTGTTGGCCTTCCTTGTTTTATTCCTCAAAGTCCTTGTTGATGTCCTTTGCTTCCTGCGTGGGTGGAGACTGATGAGTGAATGACGCGAACGCATCGTTTTCAATCCCTCCCCATTTTGTCGAGATTTTAGTTGCTCACGAACGGCTCTTGCTGAAGATCTAACATTTTCCTTAACACTCTCCTTGAAATTCTTGCCCGACCCCCAGTCCTGTAGTATGGAGGCAGCAAAATTTGATGCAGCATTGACAAGATATTTTCTGGCAAGGGGTAGTGCAGAACGAAATAGCCTAGCAAACCAGCTACCAAGACCATAGCCAGACATTGTAGTACGCCCCTTGTAGTAGTCCAATCCATTGCCGATCTGACGTAGACTCAAAGCACCAGCCTAACACTCGAAATTGGGATAAACAATCCGAATTCTTCTATTGTTCATTTTAGGTTATTGTGGTTTTGTTAACAATGGGTCAAAAGTGACATGTAATCGCTGGTAAGCCTTTGGTTATTGCTAAAGGATCGCCCAATTTACTTCTTAGTGTTAACTGATAGAGTTCCAAATACGAAGTGTTTACAGGAACGTACTGAAGATGCTTTATATTATAGTGATGAACAAGTTCATGAGCTTTTTTTCTTTCAAGAACACGTAGGAGAGGTACATTCGAAATACCGACTGCCAGTGTTTCCACAAAGGATACACAGAGACATAAGCAGGATTCCGAGCCAAAACCAGTTGGATAATCAGCAAAAACAACTTGATCCGTCCCGTAAACGACGCGAGCATTTTCACAGGTGATTGTATCCTGCTTAAAGCCAAGAACGTCTTTCATATTATTAATGAGAATAATTGTTTCAGTATCATCAGATGAGCTTATGTAAATCCTATCATGCTTCAATTAATAATTAAAAGTGATTGTACCACTCCTACGATATGAGATTTTTCGATTGATTGTACGACACAAATCTCCCATATTATCATATTCAATATATTTAAATTTGGCATGTGGATACTCGCTAGGTTTAAGTGCTTCAACCCATTCATAGTCGGCATAACCCAAACCATTCATAGTCCAATCGAATGGTATAAGTTTCATATCATACACACGATTCTTTCTCAGGATATCATAGGTATTTTAGAGAATACAGTCGACAAGAGCCACTTCATATACACCGTCGAATTTGATGGTGGGGGAGAGTTTTGTCCGAAAATCACTTTTCATATTCATGTCACTGTAGATAAGATCGGAAAAGTTGGAAATGGAAGTTACATGGAAATCATGGAGCATTGTCAATATCTTCAACACCGATCCAAGAATCAAAATCAGAGTTATATCCTAGCCACCGAACACGTAATTGTTTCTGAAACCTGTGTTTACTTGCCTTTAATATCTTTCCAATTTGATAGATTTCAAAAGCATTTTTAACTTTTGTAATTCATATTCGTAATAGCCATCGGAAGTCTCTTCAGCTTTTGTATGATGCAGGTAAATAGATATGGGCTTATTGTCTTTAGTTTTTGAAACTTTAAAAAAATCGGTGGGCAAAAATTACTTCCCCTTTTCGAAAACATAGGTTGTCCTATTGATTCGGACAATCTCACCAAAATTGAGTTTAGTTTTCTTCTTGACATTGATTCGTTGGAATATTGTTTAAGAAAGGTATCAATTGTATCATGATCAGAATGATGAACTTCCGTTGGCGTAGAGTTAGAGAATGATCGATGAGGGCGTTGATTGTAAATCAACATGATTTTATCTAGACCCCGAATAAAAACCTGTGTATTTTTAAATTTACAATATCTTGAAATTAAAAGTTGAATAGTTCTTATCAATCGTCCGGCCAATGCAGCCTATATAGAACTATGACCGTGATAGAGCAGTGTACTATATTTCATTAGTACTTTTGCAACATGAAGATTAACATATTAACTACCGCGATCCGTTTGAGTTTTTTTATATGAATCCTGTTCGAGAATAGTTTCAATGGCCTGAGCAACTTCAACACCTCTTTTTGATCGCAATGGAATTGCATATGCATAGCGACTAAAAACACTGATTGCAAGTAGAATGTACTTGTACGGTGTATTGCGACGTATTTGAAGCTCATCTAGAGTCATGAGATCTGCTTTCATTATATGCAACGGGTAAAAGGCTTTAGTTCTTCGATATTGATTGGCACTAAGTCTACTATTTCTATGTAGAGTGTAACTTGATTCATTTTGTAGATAGTCTTGTACACTTTTAGTGTGAACACCAGTGACTTTGGAAAGAGTGGTGGGGGAACTTAAACTCCCCGCCTCACCAATATTTTCATAAACACCTTTCAGAACTTCAACCATTTTGAACGTTGTGTAACGTCCGCTACCCTTTTGTATACTGGCTGTTGGTGGTGGTAATGGTGACGTTGACTTGATACGTCTTCGCTTTTGTCTAGCTATGAGTGGTGTGCTAGTATTTTCCAAAATTGATTTAAAATCTTCTTCTTCTTCATATTTTAATGGTGTCAATGTTGTTGATGATCATGATGATGCATGTTCATTTATTTTTTTTAGAATTTGTCTATTGCCAATAAGACTTTTGGGGAAGTTTAATGTATTTAGAAAATTGTATAGATGAGCGTCAAGTGATATTAGTCCTTTGCGATTTGTAACCATATCATACATTAAATCCTGTAGATTATGGCTCTTTCCCCGAATTATTATCCCTTTCCCGTTGCTCTCAACTTGAATGTGATCTTGACCACTTTCCAAGAGAAAGGTTAGGAGTCCTTTTCATTGTTCAAGAAAAGACTGGGGGAATAGATTTCCAATTTTCAATACAAATGAATACAATTCCTACTTCTTTAATTGTGGTCCGGCAGCACACTCTTGAGGAGATTATTCTTTTTTCGGATCAGCAGCAGCAGCAGTGGGCTTTAATCGATAGAACCTGTGTTTATTCAATCGGCAAAGTGCATCTTGAAGTAAAATCAGTTTTTTATCATCCTCAGTATTCTCATTGTCAAAGAATTTACTCAGATTGTTCTCAAAGTTTTCCACTGGTGAGAGAGCGAGTTCTATTGGAGTCAATTTATAGGGTTTTGCCATTCTCACACTAGAGAAAACTGTTTACAAGTCTTGCAATTATTGGCAGTAAAAGTGTGAAAAAGCTACCGCCCGCCTGAAGAAGTCGTTTCTTTTTAAAATTCTTTCCTTTCTTTTTAGAGGCCAATGTACGTACAATGGAACGATGTTGCTTTTCCTGTTGCTTAACTACTTCTGACAGGTGAACATTACCCTCGGTCAAATTTAAAAAAAGTTCGGATATTAGATTAATGAAATCATTGTCATCATCGTGTTTGAGCATGGCTTTTCTGAGCTGATGTTTTTAACTGCTTAGAACTGGAAAGAGATACTAATTTTCCTGTAGCTTCTTCTGTGTCTTCATAGTAACTACTAGTTCTTTTTGGTGTGCCTGGGGATATATACTGTAATTTTACCGTCAAAAATATATGTGACTACACGCAGATCATCGGGTATAGTTTGATTAAGATCTAACAGCATATAATCGTGGGGTTTATTAGTTGCCTGATTGAATGCTGAAAGCAGAAATTTAGGGGCACCTGGATAGATTTGTTTATTGAGGGTTATTAGCGAGCTAGAATCACGAACAACTCTGTGGATGATATACTAGGTACAGTTCAAAGCAAGTGTTCGCACACATTTGTTCTGATGAAAGAGACTGTGTAGAACCAGAGTAACGGAAATCTGTTCATGATGAGAGCAATCAGTGAACAATTGAAGCATTTCCTGGGACCATTGTTCAATGGATTCAGCCAGATCGTCAATAATCAGTCAAGAGTTTGGTTCAATAATGTTGAAAACATCAAGTCCCTGTATGAATTGTATCTGCACCAATCCCATGGTGGTGGTAACAATTGCTTTTATTTTATCGTATGACTCCTGCCAAATACTATAGCAATAGTAGATTTTTTTCAGCTTTTCCGCAAACATTTTATCGCAATTTTTAATTATTTTAGTCAAGAGTGTTGTTTAGCCTGACATTGAGAGCCCAGACAGAAGCGATCTTAATAGTGTTTTAAATTGATACATGTTCCCTTCAACAGTTCACCTGGACAACTAACCGTAGACTATAGTTGTCTAATGACTAAATAATTTCCCTACTACTACTCCGTTCAAGAATAATAATAATAATAAGACGAATAAAGAATCATATTTTCTTTTATTATATACATAAAAAAAGTAACAATACATTAAAAAAAAAGCACATTAAACATGAAAAAATACACTTTTTTTTAATTTATTTATAAAAAAAATACATCATTTACATAGGCACACTGAGAAAAAATACTTAAATAAATTCACTTTTTTTTTGTTTATTTATAGAGAGAAAATACAACATTAGATTAAAGCACTTTTTTTTTAATGAAACATTTACAAAAAAAAATCTGCTCTAAGTAAAAAAAAAGATAACTTTGATAGTGGCGGTGCGCCCCCCGCTGGCGGCCGCCCCCCCCCCCGGGCCGCGAGCCCCCCCCCCCCCCCCAAAGGCCGCGAGCCCCCCCCCCCCCCAAAGGTTTAGGAAATAATTTACAGGACTTTATTCAAACCGAGACTTTCCCTATGGATAACACATTCGGCCCGGTCTGAAGTTAAATAGTGACCAAGGGGGAGGGTGGTCACACCGTCTTGACAAACATAGACCTTGTCGGAGATGGTACTCATGGTAATATTTTCTACATTTACAGTAAAGTTTCTGTATTTGAGAGAACGAATTGCCAACAATTTGGCTCGTGGAATTGTATTTTCAACAATACAATTCCTATAAATGTCCATGTCGAAATTCTTATCCACATAGCGCGTGGGTACTCCTTTGCAACGTTTCTTGATTTCCTCGTCGTGTGGCTGTATAAAGTACACCTTTGGACTTACAAACATACCGCGGGAAATCATGTCGCTTCCCGTTTATGATTTAAGAAGTACAAGCTGAGTGGGTGCCAGACGTTTCACTAGCTAAGCGTCAAGACCAATCCAATCGTTGTAGTATATCCATAAACCTATTAATTTCACCATGCATCAAATCATCCATTAGAGTTGGAGTTTTTACTTTTAACAATAGAGAATCCGTATCCCCGTAGCAGACCTCTACTTGCCCCCTTTCCGGCCACTGTACCCTAGCCATATTGTAGTAGAATTTCAAACAGAGGTTTTTAGAGATCTCCAAGATGGCACTGACTGCAACAATATTTTTATTCAGTACAATGCATCTTTTTTTCCTATTCAAAAGTACCATGTCGGGGCCAATGATTGTAAAAGAAGTATAAATTGGGGCGGCAATAATTCAAGCAAAGTGTTTGGGATTGGTCATGACGTCACAACGATTCCTATTGCAAACACTCTCACACATTTTTCCGAAAGCCGAATTCAAAATGAGTTTATAAATTTTTTTTTCGGCTTTCGTCTGCGCTGCAGAACGTTTGTTGACAAAAGTGTCAACAAACGTTTTCAGATAGGGTTTTTGACTAAACTGAAGTGCTCTGTGAACGTTTGTGACGTTGAAACCGTTGTTGCACATCCATATAGCTACATGATGTACAACTATGTTTTTTTTGGCAGAAGATCAGCAATAAGTTTTTTTTTTGAAAATGACCAATGCAATTTGTCCACCTCGACTAAACGCCTAATGTGGGGGCTTAAAGATTCATTAGTCGAAGGTTTAATAATACATGGGAAAACAAAATCTTTTACTAAATCGCAAAATTGGACTTGTATCTCTCAATCAATTTAATATAACAATCCAACCGGTCCATTCTTCTCAACACTGTCGTCGTCACTGTTGTGAAAATAGGGAGCTTGAGGGCCATTGAGCCATTTATAGTCACCGCAAGGTAGCGTATAATGGGACATGGCCGAGGGGTAAAGAGAAATCATATCGAGGAAATCTATATCTGATTTTGTACCTGTTTTCTGTCCTGTTGGATCGCTGTCCAAGATGTGATCCCCGTGAAAAACAAAACCACCCCTCATTGATCTTTCTATGAACAGATGCTGATCAATGTCCGTGATTAGTCCAATTGCGCATCAGGTAAATTGTTGAATGAGGTCCATCACTTGATGATGAGATGAAAAATAATAGCCCAAATCAAGATTACATTATTCATAGATTTTGTCCGTGTTTTTACACATAATGTCTAACAGAGTTAACACGTCACTCGACAAATACAGCTTGCAGTAGTCAAAGCCATTTTTACACCCTCCCTCTGCCCAAACTTTTTTAGCAAAACTGTATTCCTCGGGGGTAAACCTACAATCGAGTAGACAGTCGTGAAACGATTCATTCGAAAGAATAGTTTTTTCGGTGAATCTCGACATGGAACAATAATAATCATGAGGATATATGCCCTTGACCGTCAACAAATAATATAAATCATTTGGAAATTGCTGCTTGAGAAGGGGGAAAGCATTGCAACCGTCATCGTTTTTCTGTACATGAATTAATTCGCTCAATGATTTGGGGAAGAAACTGTAGGAATCTAAACAGTGAATTTTATTTGTGTACTCAACGTCGGCTTCAAAAAATTTCCACATAAATTCCAAAACAAGCAACTTTTCCCCTAATTTAGGTATGATTTTGTAGGAAAATCTGTCTATTACCTATGCATCATCATCCACTGTTCCGTTTCTTTGAAGAAGCGCCAATGCTGGTAGCACATACTTTAGATCGCAGTTAGAGTTATGTAGGAAAACCGGAAGAAAAAGTTGCTGTTTAATTTTTAAATTACATGAATTGTGAGCCCACCCCCGAAAGTTACTTTTTCCCGTTGAATTGGGGTCAGTAAGATGGTTGTGATCCTGCACCGTGTCTTTTGGGGCAAGAGCATCCCTAAAGACCCAGCAAATCGTCCCCTTTTCCAATGCCAGTTGCTCTTTATCTGACAATTTCATTGGGTAGTTGATGTCACGCAATCGTGAAATTGTCCCGTTTGCTGTTTTTATTAAAGATATCAATAACTTTTCCATGCTGCCCTCCTCATCCATAGCCAAAAAAAACTTCCAATTGCATTTTAATGTTGGAATCGCGACGGGCGTGTGCGTAGGAACACGCAACTAGTTTGTGTTCCTTGACTGTATTTGGCCTTGATGGGTCTGATACCTCAACCAGTCTTGTTTCACAATCTAAAGATATTTTATCAACTTGTAGCAGCGAATTTTGGAAATTTTTAAATTGTAAAATGTCTTTGTTTTCTACCGGCATTTCTCTTCGTTGATTCCCATGAGTTCTGCAGTTGCCCATGGTGTCTGAAAACGTCTGCTCATATCTTAAGGAGGAAAGGCATAAGGGACAATAGAAACGTTCCCATTTCTGAACGCGTTGAGATAAGAGTTGACCTATTGTAGTAACGGGGAAAAACTTATCATAGGAACTTGCATCTTTGGAAGGCTCATAAACAATCCAAACCCAATTTCTAACATTTTCAACCTTCGGTGTCCTCACTGAATACAAAACCCCTTTTTTATTTGGTTTTTTTCCCCCATCTACAAATTCAGTGTCATACCGGAGAACAACCACCCCCACCCCCAAATTTTCATTTACTTTTTCATATATTGCTGATTCCTTAATGGACACCTGATATTTTCCCTCTACAAAGTCAAAATTTACTTACGGAAAATTTTTTCCACCGTTGTGTGCAAAGTCATCAATAATTTTCATTGTTTAATCATTTTCCAATTTCTTATGGACCCTCGCCAAGAACGCGAGCTTAAAACATTGCAGTCCTATTTCAAAATTGATACTTTGAATCTCTCCTGTAGCTGACAAATCTGGGTGGCATTTTATTTTTAGATTACCCGCTCCCCTTAAAATAAAGTTTTTTTTTAAATCTACTGAGATCCAGATCCATGTATTCAATGTATAAAATTGTGGACCCACATCCACTCTCGATAAACGTGTCCAAAGCTGATATCAATTTATTTACCCAGTTGAAAAAGTTGTCTTCAAATTCGTTTATACCTGGTTAAAAAGTCTGGTTGCCATTTGAAAAATGAAAATAAAAAATATCCCCGAAGGTTCCCTTTTTTAAATAGAATTTTTTTTTCACTGTTGCTTTACCTCCCCCTTGACCCCCCCCCCCCCATTTCTGAATCTGAATCTCAATTTGCGCTCGAATTCTGTCGATTTAGCTATGGATAACATTCACAGGATCAGTTAAAATAATACTTCCGTCAATCACGTTTTCCTCGGGAGGGTTAAAATCTACCCTATATGTTTGCAAGTGACTTAGAGCAGATTCTAACAAATAAAATTCACGTAGTTCCGGGGACATAGCACTATTTTCATGTCCCCATTTGTACAGGATCCAATTCACTAATAGTAAAGTTGTCGTTAAAAGGGTCCACGGAAAAATGAGGCCCAACAATTTGTATAAGACTGTCCATTTCTTCAGCTGTAAATTGAAAATCCAGGGGGATATCAAATAACGTACCTTCACTAACACCATCATCCGGTGAGAGGGGACAATTACCCATGATACTTTGAAGTCCCGGACCAGGGAAGGCAGAAGTTTTCAAAGCTTCCCCCTGAAAATAGAAAATGAATGGATTAAGTTTTTTTTTCTTTGACGAAAGTTTTATCACAATTATAACACACTTTTCTTTTTTTTCTTTTTATCAATCAATTTTTTTTTCTTAATTGGATTCGAATTTATCAAACAAATGCATAATAAGTTACAAATTTTGTTAATAACACACATACACATGCGCACATGCATGCACACACACACACACACACACACACACACACACACACACACACACACACACACACACATATACACATATAAAAACAAACAGATACACACACACACACACACACACACACGCTGAAATATTCTTACAGGTTGAAATTGCGTTTCTAACCCCTTAGCCTATATTCTATTAGCCTATAACGTGCTGCTGAAACAGCGTCAGATAGAAATGCGCTGTGGAAACAATTTATGCGATTTTTCCTGTGCTTATATCTCTCGTTTCATCTAAGATAAGAAACATCCTGTTATTTGAAACTCCCACTTTGTAGCGAGCGAGCGATTAACATTAAAATTTATACCTGCTGGATTAATATTCAACCTTTCCCGATGGGTTATTTTGATAAAATGATTAAATATGCGCGAAGATAAGTGCAAAAACATATCTTAGTTTAAGAACGCTTGTTCAACCATCAAGTGTGAAATAGTGATTTGTTTAAAGAAATAATTGGATTTTTGCATTAGAAAACATCTTGCTTAAAAGAGAAATTAGAGGTAAGGTTTTATAAATCTATAGAAAAGTATGATTAGCTATTTGCTACTTCCGTGTTATAATCATTCTTTTATTTTATATAATCATTGCTAATTTGGTTAATAAAAGAAAATGAAATAGGATTATTATAGAATAGTTTAGAAACAAATTTAAGTTTTACTCATCAAAAGTTATGCGCTTGAGAAAATTTGCCTTATTTTTGAAAATACGGAAAGAAAAAAAATTATATATATACTTAACAATTCTGACTGGGCTTCTACACCTGAAGTCCCTGGCAAAGCATGAAGGGGGTCAACCTCACGATCTTGAGTAGACTGGGCTGAGGCATTATGAGAGGCATCCCACTCTCTTTTCAATTTCCTCCCAGCTTGGGTAGAGGTTTGCGCAGAGCTAACACTGGCGTGAGAGGGTCCTGGCTGGTCCATCGGACTTGTATTGGAACTGGCATATCTGATGACTGATGGTCTTGCAGCTTGCATCGATGTGTTATCACCCCATCTTGGTCTCTTTTCAGAGGGAGGGTAATTGCCTGAATCCACCTCAACATCCTTAAAAAAGAAGAAAAAATTTAGTAATGAAATAATGCCCTCTAAAGTTTATTCTGGTGTTTGTAGAGCTCTATGTCTCTTAGCACTTTAGAAATATTTAAAAGGAAAAGCTTTTAAAGTAAAATTTGGAAAATTTTGAGTTTGGAGGGAAGGGGGGGTTAAGTCCCCCTGAAAAAAACATAGTTATGCATTTTTAGATATTTTATACTTGAAAGCCTTGAATTACGTAAAATGGCACCTGAAACTGCTTTTCCTCTCTTAATCATCTCTTTTACATGCTCTTTCCATCCTCCATTTGCTGAAAGTGTTACTCCCAAATATTTAAAATTTTCGGTCTCTTTTACATTTTCACCTTTATAATAAAATTCTACTTTTTGATCGTCATTATTCACGCGAATTCCTCTAAAAATCACAATCTCAGTCTTTTTAATATTCAACACTAGTTTCTTTCTATCTGAATATTCTTATAGTATACTCAATAAGATTTGGAGCTCCTCTGGTGACTAGCCTATTAACACCGCATCATCATCAGCAAAAAAGCAACAGAGATAATGTCAGGTTCCCTAGTGACACCGTAGGGGCCCCCATACCTTTTTTAAAATGGTCAACAATATCATTTATATACAACGTGAACAACCTAAGCGAAATACTACTACTACCCTGTTTTACTCCTTTTCTAATTTCAAACGGCGACGATAATCCCTTCCCTAAAACTTTAACTATACCAAATGTCTTTCTATACATATCAGCTAGTATCCTAACGAAAAGTCTTGGTAAGCCTACCTTTAACAGTTCTAAGCACAGGAAAATCCTATCAATACTGTCGAAGGCCTTAGAAGTATTTTTTTCAGCATTTTCAAAAGAGATATCTATTCTACCTCTCTTTTTTGAATATTTAATAAAATTGAAATACATGGACTGTTTAATATTTAAAAGAAGGAAGCTTTTTAAAAGAGCTAACAGCACAGTGAAAAAAAAGGGCGTAAGTAAGGAAATTCTTCCTTAACTTAATGGCGAGACAAAAAATAGATTTCTTTGTATTATAATAATTAGAAAATTTTACTCACCAGAAGTCGCTTAGAATATTCCATATCTATGTAAATGATTGCAAAAATATTGATACTAGTAGATTGAATGAACTATTCAAACTGTAGAAAGTTCTAATCTGAAACCTGAATATATACAAAAAAATAATTGAATATTTAGGGCAGCTAAAAAAGACGCACCGGTTTTTCTGACACGGATTTACCCTAAAAAAACATGTATATCATGAAATAGAAATCTAGTCCACGTAAATTATGTCAAAAAAACTTGTCTGGTAGGTTTTGTATAATTCCATATGCAATTGACATCAATAGCATTAATTAGTCTGGTAATCAACCATGGAAAGCTGCCAGGGAACGTAAAGTCCCCAAATTCCATATGTACTTACTACTTCTGTGATGCTTTACGGAGCTGAGGCATGGCATGCACCATCTGGAATTCTAAAGGGCATCGACGTACCTTCCAGTCGAAGAACCTGAGAAGGATCGAAAGTCCTTCTCGGAGGTGGTTTGACTTCGTGAGTAACAAGAAGTTGATGCAGCTCACCAAGCAGTCTCAGTTTTTGACCCTACAATGGTCTGGACAAATACGATCTTTGACTTTGGCAAATGCGATCTTAGACTTTGACCCTACACAAGTCATTTGGAAGCGACTTCGCGGCCGACCGAAAAAGTGATGGTCTAAAAGCCTGTCCGAGTTCCTGGCGATGGCAAACATCAGACCGATCGAACCGCAAACGCTTGCTATGAACTGAAGCGAATAGGAGAGGCAGACTTCTCTCTCTGCGTCGAATTTGGGCCCTACCCGCCGACACTTCAAACTTCCTTGAATTTCTTAGCACTTTCTAATCAAATTATCCAGCTTTTTTCTTCTTTTTTGATAATTGCCCTCTTGCTTCCCAGGAAAAGAAGTTCATTTATAAATTCTAATTATTTTTTTAAGATGTATCCTCTGCAAACAAAATCTCTCAGCAGCAGTCGTCAGCGATAAAAACAACCGAGTATGTACGCTTCCATTTAGTTCCATAGGCCACCATCTCGGTGTAGGTGTTAAAATAAACGATCTTTTATTTTTGCATTCGTTTATTGTGGTGACAATGGACGACTACATTCCTGCCGTTGACGTTTGTTTTACCGAGCGTTTTTTTTTGTTTTTTTTCGTCCAATGTGTACTTCGCCATACTATTCATAGAATAATATTTGAATATATCGCCATACTATTCTCTAAGAATTGCTCGGTAGAAAAACGCCAAGCGTATCTCGGGCCTAATTGCATTCTTTTACTCTCTTCTGAGGAGCTTTCTCTCCTTGTGCTGCCGTTTTCCTCGGCAATAGGATAAACATGTAGGCAAACAGCTGGCTGTGATCGCTGGTAGAAGCAACCCTTTGGGACTGAGTACTTGAGAAACAGTCTTTTTTGGTGCAACCTTCTCAAACGACAGTTGACTCTGACAAGCATTAAAAGAAAAGCAAATTCACGTTTCCTGTCAAAAATAGCATAGGGCTAAAAAGATAAGGCTAGAGCTTAACGTACAATAAGAAGAAGTAGCATGTCTAGTCCAATTCAATCTAGTTAGTGTTGCTACAGATTGATGCAATTAAATGCTAAATTACTGCACAAATAACATTGTATTGCTCCTACTTTGCCCATAACACTATCCAAATGCATATAAAAATAATAAAACATTTTTCTAAATTCCATATCCCCAAGAAAAATGCAAATACCTCCGCCACCAGTGTTTTGGAGATTCATATATAAGAAACCTTACGCAAAGAATATCAGGAATATGAAAACTGTAGCTTACTTTGGGGAATTAATGGCAAAATATCTTTGTATAGACAAAAATTAAATAAAAAATGCTGTTTTTTGTTTATATTACTGTCAATAGTTTGGTGAATACTTTTTATCACTGTTTTTATTTGTACGTTATTCATTCCTGTGTTGATAAGAAGCATAACAAAACAAAAATACATTATCAAACCAATTTCTTATTTGTTTTCAGAAATATAAAATCTCTTTTAAAAATAATCATGATTTTTATCATTTGCTCAAAGGTTAATTGGTGAGTTCATGCTTGCTACTGCAATCGTGTCAAAGTATCTGTCACTGTTTCATGAAAGCGACAAGTGACTTATGCCATCTTTGTGAAAATAAAAAAATGCTTTTTTTTTACTGAAAGTAAGGAGCAACATTAAAACTCAAAACGAACAGAAATTATTCCGCGAAAAGAAATTATTACGCTAAGCCTGTTAGCACTATTAAAAATGCTTCCTATTCTAATTAAACGGCCCCTGTGCTTCAGTAGCAGTTCTTAAAAATTGGGACAAACAGTCAAACTTTAGCGTAAGGAGCAAGTTATTGAGGAGAGGGCAACCCTTCATATACGGAATAATTTCTATTCTTCTTACTTAACTGCTCCTTACTTTAAGTTAAAAAAATCTTGTTTTTTTAATTCAATTTCTGTTCGTTTTTCAAATAATGCAGGTAACTCTGGTTCACCCTCCATGAAATATACCCCCCTCCTCACGGGAAACTCATCCATGAACTTCATCCAACGTAAAGCACTCCCCTCCCTGTCAAGTTCCCTCCAGACAGTTCCACCCTCGCTGAAAATCCCCCCCCCGTAAAATTCCTTGCGGAGGATTCAGCCTGAAAAATTATCCTTAGCATACTTTCATTTGAAAAAGACTGTAATGTCTAATCGGTTTCTCGATTACCCCGGAAATGCTTCCTTCCGTAGAATTTTTTCCCGAAAATCAAAACACACGGAAAATAACCCCCGGATCCCCCGGAACATCTCCACATGCAAAATTGAGTCGGCAAACACTTGACAAGAATTTCGTATAGGAATTCTGTCAAATCTTTCCAGTGTAAAATTTTCCCTGGAATTTCTCCCCCCCCCCCAGAAATTTCGCTCCCCAAGGAAGGTTCTCTCAATGGAAATCCACCCCAAGCACAAAATCTCACCCCCCCCCCCCTGAAAAATGTCTGTATACTTCCCAACAACAAAAACTATACGCAAACAATGGGCAAATTTCATAACTTACATGCCTCTCCATACGGACTGTACGAGTCATTTTAACCCTAAATACATAGTTATTTGATCTTTCAACTATACTGAACAAAATGGATATCTCAAAATTTTGGATCAGATTACTTCGGGAAATGAATTAGCGAGGGAGGGGCCAATGGCCCTCCAATCTTCTTTGTCATTTAAAAAAAGCACTAGAACTTTTAATTTGCGTTCGAATGCGTCCTCTCCTGATCTTCTAGAACCATTATTTCAATACGATCACTCCTGAAAAAAAAAAAAAAAAAAAAAAAAAAAAAAAAAAAACGAATAAACATGCATCCGTGATATATCTTCTGGCAAAAATAACAAAATTCCCATATTTTTGTATATAGGAACTTGAAACTTCTACAGTAGGGTTCTCGGGTACGCTGAATCTGATGGTGGGATTTTCATCAAGATTCCTTGAATTTTAGGGAGTGCCTTCCCCTATTTCAAAAATTAGGCAAATTTTTTCAGGCTCGTAACTTTTGATAGGCAAGACTAAACTTGATGGAATCAGCATAATAAGCTGGTTCTTTTGATGTATCTATTGATATCAAAATTCTAGTTTTTAGAGTTTCGGTTACTATTGAGCCGAGTCGCTCCTTACTAACAATTCCTTACTACGAACTGTTTGATCAAAAACATAAGAACTACTGGGAAAAGTGAAAAAACAGTAGTGATATTTCGAAAGGGATATATTTTATGAAAAGTATTTTGAAGTACAACCTTTATATTAGATTATGTATATATTGTGTAATTGGTTGTATATAAATACTTTCTGAAATCGCTCATACTTCCAGGAATTGTTTTCATATTTCCCAAGAGTGTGTGTGAATCTCCTTTTGGAGATTCACATGGACTTGGAATCTATATCTATAATCTATAAATCTATAAATTGACTTGGAATCTGAAATTAAAAATAAAGTTAATAAATGCGTAAACTATCGTGAACTGAGGGGGAAAATTATCCAATTCCATAAAAAAAAAAAAAAATTTTTGATATCTAACGGTCGAACAAATAATAAGGCAGATACAATTTTATTAACCGGGTTATAGAGCGTTCTAAAACGAGTGCACAATTTTTTTTTTAATTTTAAGCAGTAAGACAATTTTGCTACGTTATGCATATTGACATTTTTTTTCTTCTAGATTTAGAAAATAACTCCAATCTATAAAAAAGATTATGAATAATTCATACAAAATTCTTAAATTGAACGGACTATTTCTTATTTAGGATGAGATTTGTCGTTATTTCTAAGAGAAAAATTATTGTGTTTTTTTTTCGGACACATTTTCTACTAAAATCCTAAACTCCACTAAATCATTTTACAACTGAATAGCCATGTTCGTGTTGCTGAAATTATTTAAGAATGTTCTTTAAATGTAATCAGAAACATTCAATTATTTGTCAAATTAGAAAAGACCCACAATCACTAGCCGACCTTAACGTGTTTTAACACGTATCAAACACTTTGTGGTAACGAACTGTCAGTAAGAAGCGACTCGGGCCAATAATAACCACAACTTTAAAAACAGAATTTTGCTATAGATACGTCAAAAGAATTGCCTTTTATGTTGATTCCGAATATTTAGTGATTACAGAGTTAAATGTTATCCATCAAAAGCTAAGAGCTTGAGAAAATTTGCCTGGTTTTCGGAAAGGGGAGGAAACACCTGCAAAAAGTCAAAAGATCTTAATGCACAATCAGATTCTTCATATCAGAGAACCCTTACTGTTGAGGTTTCAAGCTCCTATCTACAGAAATGTGGGTTTTATCAGGGGTGATCTTATCGAACCAATGGTCCTGGAAGATCGATATAGGGCTCATTTGAACAGAAATAAAACCTTCTAGTAGCCTTTTTAAGTAAGCAAAAAGATTGGAGGGCAACTCGCCCCTTATCCACGTTCTCCTCCCCCCCAAAGACATCTCATCACAAATTTGAAATAGCCATTTGGTTCGGCATAGTTGAAAGGTCCAACAACAATGCCTTTGAGAATGACTTGGCTCTCCTCCCATTGTGCCTGGGGACGGGCTGTAAGTTGCGTGATTTACCCATTGTTTATGTATAGTAGACCTATTTTTTATTGGAAAATATATGGTACATTTTTTTTTGGGGGGGGGAGGGATTTTCGACGAGGAAAATTTTCTCTGGAGAGAGAAGTTTCCAGGTGAAATTTTCCAGGGGAAAAATTTACACAGGGGGAGGGAAGGGGATCCCCTGGCTGGGTTTGAAAAACGGTAAGGAATTAAATAAAAAACAAGTTTTTTTTACTGAAAGCAAGTAGAAACATTAAAACTTAAAACGACAAGAAATTATTCCGCATATGAGGAGGCTGCCCCTTCCTCAATCCTCACTCTTTATGCTAAAGTTTGATCTTTCGTCTTTATTCTTTAAGAAAGGCTCCTCAAAGAGAAGGGCCGTAGAGTTTGAATGGTAAATATTTTTAAAGACCTTTAAGACTTAAGGAGTGTCATGAGTGAGGGTTGAGAAAGGGGTAGTCCCCTCTCATATTTGGAAGAAATTCTGTTCGCTTTTACTTTTAATGTTGCTCCTTAATTTCTTTTGAAAAACCTTGTTTTGTTTTTTTGTTTTGTTTTTTTGTTCAGATACCAATTTGTGCAAATCGACAAATCCAAGACTCCAAAGCTGTCGGTGAATAAAACCCTGATGGATGGATATTCAGTTGAAACTAAGGTGTAGAAATGGGCCTAACTTTGGACTCCCCCCCCTCCCCTCAATTTGGAATATACTTTTCCCAAATCATGGAAATCGGCTTGTCGAGACCTATAGCCGAAGAGAAGCAGCCTCAATGCCAAACTTTTTTTTTCTTTGTGAGAACGCTACAAGTACGGAATGGTTTGAGTTGAAGGGCTCCCCGAGAATCTATTGCCACCTTCTCGCTTTGGAAAAATATATTTTTGTTATTTTCATTAAAAAAAAATGAAATGTAACAAATATAAACAATGAAATTGTCCCACTAGATTTAAAAAATATAGTTTTTCACCCCTCCCCCCTCTAAATTTCCGTGAATTGACGCCACCGCTCTCCAGGCTCTGCTATAGGCTGTATATCCATCTCTGAAAGTTTCAGTTGCCTAGTTTAACATACTTTTTAATTTAGTGAAAGGTATTTCATCCATACTTTTGCAAATATTTCCAGAATTGTTGGTGATTTATGTGCTTGAACGCAGAGAATGTTCTTAAGGTTTTTGTTCTCGGTCGAAGTTTCTGGCCTGTTATTTTTATGCAGTCCTGTGGTTTTATTGGTTATTTTTTTTACCTTCAATAGCTGATATTCAGCTTTATCCATCTACCGAGCCTGAATTTTGAAAAGCTTTGATTTATTTTTAGATCGAAAAACTCACTGAAAATAGGCAAAGAACGTGTGAAAATGAAAACTTTACTGTTTTAAGCAAGTTTAAATCTTTCTCTAAGAATATGTCTGTGCAATATCACTATTTCGACTCAAGGAGTAAATAGATGTGAAACTATGACTCCAATGACATTCGAATGTTGTTTCAACGTCCGATAGGCTATAAATAAAAGATAAGTTCGTATAAACCAATAATTGTATTACCAAAAGATTGGCGTACTTACGGTTACTTTTCGGCATAATAACTGAATAGATTGAGACATTCCTCAAATGTGTGGACAAGCATTTCAATACCCACTTCAAAGAATTTTGTCGCCAATGAATTCAAATGATCCCTGACGTTGTTTGAAGGTCCTCGTTGGTTTGAAGGTCCTCGTTGGTTTGACTTCCCTCCAAGCCGCGTCTTCAGTTCAGGAAAAAGATAAACATCGTTGGGTTTGAAGTCAGGACTCTGCGGCAGATGATCAACACTGTTCCATCAAAATTGTTCAAGAAACCGTTGATTTGCACCAGCAGTTCGTGGACGAGCTTTGGTTTGCATCCGAACAATTCCAGCCGTCTGCTTTCCTCTTAATTTTTTTTTTGAATGGCTCTATGCAAACGAAGTAAAGTTTGACAATAAAGAGCTACACAATGAACGAGCTGCAGAACAAGCTGCACAATAGCTTAGTTAGCGTTTAATATTTGCAATATTTTTTTTTTTAGGGGACACTAGAAAGAGAAAATGGCCGCCTTGTACTTTAAATCACGTCAATGGGACTAATACGAGAAACTTTCACTCAGTGTTTAAAAGTTAGAAGAATTTTAAAAACACTGTTGGTTAAGTTTGAGGAAAGGGATGTCTACTTAAGCATCGAACACCAAGAAGAGGTCAAACGACGGCTCGGAGGTGATAAGGTCACTGTGCCCCAACTTTTCCTTGACGGCAGACATCTTGGGGTATGTGTTTCTTTTGGACAATATTTGTAGTACAAGTTTACTTGCTCTTAAACTCCTATTTACAAGGGCAGTCTGTTAATACTGAGCGTGAATTAATTTCAAATGTTTTGAATCGATCGGATCTAAACCCATTTAAAATAAACATTTGGCTATGATCTAGTAGTGTTTATATCAAAAACCAATGCAAAACTGATTTTAACTTAGTTAAGGTTGACTAAACCCCGCCCCTTTCCCCAAACTAAAAAATTTTTTACGGTTTTTTCTCTTTTTTGTACGTTTTGTATTTTTCTTATATATCAACCGTGTCTTCTATTTTCAGAATATCCCCCCCCCCTGTCTCTCCTCCATTTTATTTGGATATCAAATTCCTATTTAAAATATTTCTATAAGAGAGAAAAGAATGTACAATGTATTTCAGAAAAAATGGGAACTTCCAATTATTCTAATAACCTAATAGGATATGGGAAAGGAGGGTACCTATCCATTAAACATGCCAAGTTTAGAAAGGCTAGCCATAAATTCCAGTGAGAAAAAAAACTTTACCACAGCTGATCTGAAATCTAGTTACAGGAACATGGCATATTTTGCTGTAATTTTTTGTTCTTTTATATTCATGCAAGTTAAAGCTTTAAAATTTATTTTGGTGTTATTAATATAATTTTTTTAAAACAAATTAAATATTCTCCTGAAAAAAAAAAAAAAAACCCATCTAGTTTACTTGGCAAGGTGGTGTAATAACAAATACTATATAATAATACGTGCAATAACCTTGAAAAAGAATAACGGTAAATTTAAGAATACAAATCACATTGTTTTATTTATAGATTATTGTTTACTTCTTTTGTTCCTTATTTGTCAAACAAGTCTTAGGAATGATTTGTACCCAGAATTTTGCTGACTAAACACTTGTGCAATACTGCTGTTGCTAAACATCACCTGCAAAATACTTCTTTCAACGAATTAAATTCATTTTCAAGATCCCCTACGTCCTACTCGCCGTTCTTAAGTCAAGAATAGGCGCCAATTCACAAAATTTAGGGAGGGGGGCTAAGTATTTTATTTTTTTTTTTTTTAAGAAGATATGAAAAATGTATTTTTTAAGATCTAGGGATAGGTGGCAGTTTTGCTTTTTCGATTTTTTTCAATAAAAATTCCAAAAAAGATATTTTTCAGAATCTAAAGGGGGGCAATCGTATATATTTGAAAGGGGAAAATTCTTAAATTATCCGCTTGATCGCCAGTCACTGGTTGTAGTTGTTTCTTTAATTACAAGGTATAGGCTAGATACTTATGCATCTTGCTGTATATATTTGAGTTCTTGTATGATCTTGATATAACAGAATTAGATAGACAAAAAAGAATGTTGTATTTTCATCAGTTTTAATAAATAACTGTACACTTAGCATTTTTCTACAGGCATATTTGTTTGGGGTATTTAGATGCGTGCTTTTATTGATATTTCTATTTGTATATATTTTTGATATTAGTGTTTATTTGTGTTTTAAGTGTTTATAGGCAGCATTTAGTCCTAAATATTCTGAAACACGAATAGCACGCGATTATGGTGCTTTAATAAAAATATATATAGCTTATAACAAATATAAAAAAAATATATTCCACAATAATAAAACAAAAGATATATCCAAAAGCAGTAAAGGCAAGACCTTAACGGAAGTACCGTAGTCGATAACTCCCTTTTTTAGCAGAAAAATATAATATTGAACCTTAGTCAAAACTAACAGCATGTTAAGAGTGTGCCTACATATTTTCTCAGGTTGGACACCTGCCCAAATAGTTTCTGGAGAAGGAGACCCAGGTTGTTTTTTAGTTGCTAGAAAAGTGTCACTTTTGTTCTGATTACTGCAAACTTGTGTATTTTTGGTCTTACAAGAGGCTGGGAATAATTGTCGGCTTTCTAAATCCCCACTCCTTTTTAGGGATTATCCTATTTTTCTAGCTTCTTAGCCTCCTCCAGTGCCTTTTTCTAGCTTATTGGCTTCCTCCAGAGCCTTTAATGGCGCGCCTAGATCGTCACTGAATCGTCTGTGCTTATTGCGAAACCGTACCGCCGTGGTGGCGTCTTCTCACCCCGGTACTAGCAAGATCTCAGCCGTCCTTAGATCTCGGTCAAAAGTTAGCCGTGAGGAGTTTTTAGGCGGCCTTGGCTTCTTTGACCATCTGGTATCCAATAAGGAGGGTGGCTTTATTGCATATGAAGGACATATCCCAAATACGTCGTCCTCTTCTTCCTTAGAACAGCAGTAATAACTGGCTGGCCCGTTCTATTACAAAATTTGGAATTGTGGACTCTTTGTTGAGAGAGAGAGAGAGAGAAAGAGAGAGAGAGAGAGATATAGATGGAGATATAGCGTGATGGAGAGATAGCGTTTGATAGGTTTTTTGTGTTAGATAGTGATATAGTTAGATTTCGTGAGAGTGTTAGAGATAGGGCGAGGGTGGGTGAGATAGGGAGAGAGAGAGATAGAGAGAGAGATATATAGATATAGAGAGAGATAGATAGAGAGAGAGAGAGAGAGAGAGAGAGAGAGAGAGAGAGAGAGAGAGAGAGAGAGAGAGAGAGAGAGAGAGAGAGAGAGAGAGAGAGAGAGAGAGAGAGAGAGAGAGAGAGAGAGAGAGAGAGAGAGAGAGAGAGAGAGAGAGAGAGAGAGAGAGAGAGAGAGAGAGAGAGAGAGAGAGAGAGAGAGAGAGAGAGAGAGAGAGAGAGAGAGAGAGAGAGAGAGAGAGAGAGAGAGAGAGAGAGAGAGAGAGAGAGAGAGAGAGAGAGAGAGAGAGAGAGAGAGGGGGAGAGAGAGAGAGAGAGAGAGAGAGAGAGAGAAAGTTGTTTGGTTCTGGTTGGTGTGAAGAAAGTAGGCTAAATAAAACAAATTGTAAACAAGTATACTTGTTGTCATATTTCGGAAAACAGTGGCTTTTTGTTTGTTTGACTTAATGCAATGCAAAAGCAAAACAAATAAGTATAAAAATACCCACTATTGTATTTAGTTTTTTAAAATAGTTTTTTATGATTTTTATGGCTATCATCAGATATCTCCGGCCTTTTTTTCATTTAAAGGAACTTGAATTTCTTCTTTTATCAGTTTCTTATTACTACATGTTCTTTAACATTCAATTTATTACACAGCTTATAACCTATCAAGGTCAAAATTTCTTATCAGTTAAATATTCTAAAACAAAAAGAGATTTTTATTTCCGAAACTCCAGGTAATGAAAAACGAAGAAGCTAAAGGAAAACATGATAATTTTTGTTTTAAGCTAAGGAGTTTCAAAGGTGCAAAAGCTATATAAGGTTATGTTGTATATGTAGTTATTCATTAAGCTCTGTTGGCTAAAACTTTTCTAACATCTGCGATTTCTTTGTATTCCAGAATACTGTAACAGTGGACCGTTTAAACGAGACTGGTGAACTTCGATGGATTTTAAAAATGCTATGAGTAAGTCCGCTTTTGCTTCTCTTGTAGTATTGATAAATAAATGTGTGATCCGGCAGCTGTCATCTTTTCCGTCGTATACTCTTCATCAAAGTGGACGTTGCACAACCCATCTCCTCCTGCTCGAATCATTTTCAATCAATGCTTTATTATATTAATTGGTGTTGTTACGTAAGAAATACTTTCGTTTGCTTTTTTTACTGAGTCAATGGTGAGGAGTTACTCCATATATTTTGGAAAATACTTTTGGTAGATTTTCATTAAACAAATTCAAAAAAATGCCTTCCCAGCTTTTGGGACATTTTTGTTTTTTTTATTTATATTTAATTTTAGTATTTTAATTTTTCTAAATTTGAATTGTTGCACCAATAATAAAGCGCGGGAAGTGTATTTTTCATGCAACTTATATATTATTAACTTATCAACAGGACTTACCTTCGACAATTCTTTGGTAACCCCCCCCCTCCTGTATGTAGGTATATCCCGTTAGTTTCAGGCTTCGTCTGATGAGAAACAGTACAAGGCTTTTAACAACATCACCTGGAAAACACAGTTTGGATTTTGATCTTACGACTAGTAGTAACCACAGGTCATCAGTTGATTAATATTTTATAGCATTTAGGGACTTAAAACCACAGCATCATAATTCAGAGACAATAAGTTCAAAAAACTTTTGTCTAACGATGTATATGTTACCGTGAATGTCCGAAATTGGTGAATTTCGACATTCACTGGTGAATGTCTGAAATACATTTTTTTCTCCTTGGATTTAGTCAGCTTTGCCAGTTAACTTTTTCAGTTTTATACTAGGTTTAATGGTGACAGGTTTGATTAGGTTAGGCTGAGTTAGGTTTTTAACCATTACTGAGATTTATAACCTACTTTAACCTTGCCTAACTTTTACCATCAAAGCTTGCATAAGACTGAAAAAGCTGATTCGCAAAGCTAATGAATCCAAGCAGAGAAAAAAAAATTTGGAGATTCACCAATGAATGTCGAAATGAACTAGGTTTTGGATATTCACAGCTAAAAAAATATATATATATACATATATATATATATATATATATATATATATATATATATATATATATATATATATATATATATATATATATATATATATATATATATATATATATATATATATATATATATATATATATATATATATATATATATATATATATATATATATATATATATATATATATATATATATATATATATATATATATATATATATATATATATATATATATATATATATATATATATATATATATACAAATAAAATCAAATGTATGTCTGTGTGTGTTTGTCTGTTCGTGTGTCATGTATGCATTATTATACTGTTCATCAGATCGCCAAGAAACTTTCAGTAGTTGCTGAGCACACTCTTGTGAAGGACTTAGGTATACAATTTCTCCTCCCCCCTTCCAAGGCCTCTTAATACTTTTCGCACTGACTGAAATTAAAGGTCAGTCTGCGTGACACATATTTAAAAGTTGCTTTTGCTTAAACTATTTTTCTGGGGGATTTCCCGCGGAGGAGTTTGTTTTAGGGGGGGACTTTCCATGGACGATTTCTCCGCAAGGGAGGGATTTAAGCAGGGATGAGTGTCCGTGGGTGAATTTATGGCCGCGGAGGAGTTTTCCACGGGGGAAATCTCCCGGGAGAAATCTTTTTCAGTTTTGGGGGTGGCAAAATAGTTGTTGTCACCCCCGTGACAAAAAAAAAAAAAAACCGTGACAACAACAAAAATTTGTAAAAAAAAAAAAAAAAAGTAAAATGCTTAGGCTTTCTCCTCACAGATTCTTGGGCTCTCTCCTCACAAAATACATCTCTATGTCTCACCTATAAAACTACGGTTGTGCTAAGTCATAGAAAAATTGTGCAAGAATGAAACTCTGTTGAAAAAGAAACTCAACGACATCTAGTGCCTTTACATATGGAAAAAAATGAAGTACACAAAGGAAAGAACATACTACACATAGACTAAAACAACGAATCATACCATGGGGCCAACATTTCGAAGTTTTATAATAAATCCATCCTAGGATGTGTGTATGTCTCCAAATGTAGTTTATTGGAGAATAAATTTCCATTTGATGAACGTTCACTCAATTCAGTTCAAAAATTTAATTCACCTCCAAAGATATAAACAAATTACGCCGCTTAAGGTGCTAGCAGCACTGCTAGTATTTTATTTATTTTTACGAAAAATCGAAAGTATTAAGGAAATTGGAAGATCTCTGGATTGTTCGATCTAAATTTTAAGCCTCTAATTTCAGCATTGCTCAACTCACCAATTAGGCACAGTATAGGTTTTTGGCACCTTAGTTGTGAGTAATATTGATTTTATCAAGAAATGTGGCTATAATTTGACTCGAGTCTTTGAACAGTTAGTCTACAATCTCAGTGATATTTACAAGAAAATAATTTATATTTATTTACAGCGCTCGTCTCCTTGTCGAGTTTGTCAAAAGTGTGGTGATTACAGATTTGTTCCTTGTTCTGCTTGCCATGGGTACAAGAAATCGGGATTGCGACCTCAGTTCAACGATCTTATGGTTTCTCTACGTTGTATGGTGTGTGATGAATCTGGATTAGTCCATTGTGATAAGTGCGAGGGAGAACCTCGATAAATAATGGAAATTTAGATCATCCATTGCTTGTGATATATTCTCTTTTGTTTTATTTGTGCTGTTGACCAATTTGTGCCTATTATTTTTGAACACCGTGTTCTATAAGGTCATGTCCTTTATTATCTTTGTTATTTGTTTCCATTAAATATGCAAAAGTACAGATACTCAGAAATGTTAACCTGTGAAAAAAAAGTCTCTTGAACCAAGTGATTGATATATTCAAGTTTTGTTCATAAATTATTGGATATAAGTTTATGATATGTTGTTTAATTTTGTTTTTTTTACGAATCCACTCTGTATAAAATATTAAACTGTCTCTTAAAATAAAAAGAAAAAAAAAGGTGAGCTCAATACTCTGCCTTTGGCTAACACACTCCATGCTTTTATTGGAAGAAGGGTCCCCAGGATAAAAAGGAAGTCCAATATTTTCATTTTATTTGCTTGGTCGAAATTTCTCTTAAGGATGTCCTCCAGTTCAATCTTAGGGTTAGAGTATTCCTGTGTTCAGGTATGTACTATGTGCATATGTTTCCCAGCATTGCGTTGGGATTATTTGGTAACTAGCGCTTTCAGTAAAATGACCTGATGTAAAAATATAGTCTGGAATGGCATCAGTGCTAATTACAAATTGGAGCTTATTCCTCAAGCGTCGGAGATCTAATCTTAAAAACATTTCTTTTGTGAGTCTTTTTTCGTTTCTTTTCAGAGTGTTAATCATTTAGTTTGTCCTTCAAATTAGACTTACCATTATGTGTGTTTGTCTGATTATTGTAAATAGTTTTAATAGAAAAATTTTCTTCTGGACTTAGCTTTTGTACTTTAGATTTTTTCATTTTAAAATTTAAATTCATTACATTTTAAACTTCTTTAAAAGTTGGTTTAAAAAGATGGATTTTTTTTTTTGTAAGACATTTATTTTATTTTAGATTTTTTCCAGCGTTATATGTACATATGTTTTAATTCATGCTTTGCTGCGAAAAAACAAAGAAAAACCGGATTTCCTCCACTTTTGGCATTTGATTAATTACCTTTGCTTTACAAATGTAATTTTACCTTAAAAAGGTAAATTTTTCTTTGGAAGGTGACATTACCTTTAGAAACTGTTTCTTTGATTCTACTCCCCTAGTTCAAGACTCTCCATGACTACACGTTCATTTTCAAGCAGCGATTTTCATTTTTCATTTCCTAGAGATAAACAAGTATGTGTTCAAATTTACAGGTTTGTATTAAGCAGAATCAAATTATCTGTTGCAAAAAAAAACAAAAAAAAAAAAAAAAAAAAAAAAAGCTTGAATGATAAAACAGATCGGCGGTACTTTGAGCTTGGCTATGCTGTTCATGGCACCGTAGTTCAGAAGCATATTTTCTGCCTAATTTTCAGGTGTTCGAGTCGCGCCAACTGCAAACTTCATATAGAAAATTTTCATTATAGACAAAGGCACTAAATCTGTGATTTCCTCAATAGTCATAAAAACAATTCCTATGTGAATTAAGTTCAGTGGTGCCCTTTTAGAAAATGTAAGGGGGAGGGGCAGGGATTATCTTTTCTTTCATGTGAAGTTACAAAAAAATGTAATAACAATACTTAAAAAAGGGGATGGCAGTGATTTTGCTGCTTGGTAAAATAGTCGACTTGTCCAACTGAATCCTAGAAGGAGTATGGGGGGAGGAGGGGAGAGCGTGGAAAGGGATTTAAAGAGAAAAATTTTTGTTGTATAAAAAGTTTTTTTTAAAAATATAGGGCGCAATCGCCTCCTGCCACTCCAAATAAGAGGTAACTGCTTAAACTAGGCTCAAATCTATTTTAAGCGTTCCTAAAAAAAATAAAATGACATGGGTTTTATACGCTGTCTTCACAGCTGACATTTTGATGGTGATTTTTGTGGACTTTGTTCAGTTTAACTCTGAATTTGGATGATGTCCCATTTGTTTTGTGTTTACATTCTTTTTGTTTATTAGACGATTTTCTCAAAATAAATCATATGTGAATTGTATTTTGTGTTAGTATTCCCTTGAGATAGTTATGAGGGTTCTAGGCGTTTACCCCCCCCCCCCCGTGGAAAATAAGGCTTTCCAAATTTGAGAATTGTGATTAAGTTTTATTTTATTGATTTCAGTAGGGGGGGGGGAATTTTGATACTCGTGTATTATGCACCACTCACTCAAATTTACTCTGTGTAAAATTTGAGAACACGCCAGTTTTTACGTTAGTTTCTTCGTTGCTTTAGAAATAAATTTGGGCTATAGATTGGCATATTAGGGGGGGGGGGGGTAAAGTATAGCAGGTCTGCATGCAAAATGTGTTTAGTACAAGTATTCTGCATATTAGATAGATAGATAGAGAAGTGTATTTTAAAGCTAATTATACGGCCATGAACATAGTAAAAAACATAAATGAAAGGCACAAATAACAAACTTTGATCAGAGATAGTCACATAACACTTAAATTAAGCAAAACATTAAACTAATAATACTACTTAATACTTGGAAAACGGTCATTGGAAAAAAAAACACTTAACGTAAAAAACACTTCAATGAAACATTACATTTACTTTATACTGAGATTTTCTTCTTTTTTTTTTTTTTAGTTAACAAAATTTAAAGATACCTATCTATTACTATTTAATTATTTTAGTTGCCATAACTAGAAATAATTGTTTTCTGAATTCCAACGGTAAAAATAATTTACCCCCCCCCCCTTATGTGCGCAAATAAGGCCCACAATATATTTTCCCCCTATATTCGGTCACTTCTCGTTGTGTTGTCTCGCGCTAATCAGAAAAAAAACTAACGAAGACACAGGCTTGGTATCTAGTTTTACGCGGCGCATTCTTGAGTGAGTAGTGCACAATACACAAGTACCGAAATTCCGGAAATAAAAAAAATAAAACTCAACTAAAATTCTTAACTTCGGAAAGCCTTATTTTCCACGGAAGGGGGGGGTATTTTCCGGGGAGTATTTTCCGAGGGGGTATCTTCCGGGGGGAGGGGGGGGGTTAAACCCCGGCAACCACTGATGAGATACTTAATTATATATTTGGTCCTAATTTACCGTGAAACTTCATTTTACCCGGTTCTACCTGACATATTTACACGAGGAGACTTTGACAGAATTCCTATACAAAATTCTTCTTATGCCTGGCCTTCTCTTTGCTGACTCAATTGTACGCGTGGAAATTGTCCGGGGAAAATTTTCTCCAGGATTGAATTGACTAGAGAATATATCCGTGGGAAGGAGGGATTTTTCCTTGGAGGTGGAGCCAGATTTCCTGGTCTTATTTAGAAAAACGATCAGAAATTAAATAAAAAAAAAAATTTTTTCAACTGAAAGTAAGGAGAAACATTAAAACTTAAAACGAACCGAAATTATTACTTATATGAGGGGGGTTGCTCTCTTCAACACCTCGCTCTTTACGCTAAAGTTTGAAATCTGTCCCACGTCTTTAAGAAAGACTGCTGAAACACAAGGTTCGTTCAATTTGTCGTCACCTTTCATAAGATAATTAATATATAAGCCTAGTGGGGTGATTGTTTCCCTAAACAAGCTTTGTCCCAGGTTGTTCTTTATTCATTGTTAATGGAAAAATCATTTTTTTCTTCAAAAAAAAAAATTAAGATCAATATGAAGCTTTTTTTAAAAGTATTTGAAAAACTTTAGCTTAAAACGCGCAGTGTTGCGTAGGAGCAACCCCCCATACATCATAATTACTGTTTGTTTTAAGTTTTAATGTTTATGCTTACTCTCTGTTGAAACATGTTTTTTTTTATTTAATGTTTCTAAGGTAGGATTGTAAAGAACTCGTGATCCTAAAATATATAGAGAGGGCCCATTCAAAAAAAACAATTTAAGTTCTAGTTCCATTTTGCTGTGCAAAACAAACATTTTGGCCCGAAAAGCTATCTAGTGAAAATTCTGAAACTATGAATCATAGAACTACTCAAGAGCTATCTATTCGGCTTCCCAGTTTCAGAAGTCATGATGCCGGAGGGAGTACATTTCTTCCTAAAGACACGTAGCCTATACAAAATAAACAATGAATAGAGACAATTGTTTTTAAGCTTCATTTATCTGATTTGAATTATTTGATCCCTCAAAAATTATGTACTTTGGTGTATAATTGCACATCAGTTATTATGGAGAAGAAGGTATTTCGGTGTATAGAGAGCGGGGAGGGAGGAAGGGGGGTTGAAGCCTCTAAAATTCCGCTTTCATACCTGAATTTTCTAACTTTCAGTTATCATAAATATAGAAGGGACGGTGTTTGGGCTCGGAATATTTTTCAATTTCTTGTTCATAGATATTTCTCCAAGTATTCTCATTTCATCGACGGATATCGCCCCCCTCCCCTAGTCTCTGTGCTGGCGTCAGTGGGGACGCTACCTGTAAAAATCTTTTAGCTCCCCTCGAAATCCTTGGAAACGATGATCCTAAAATTCCTTTTTGAAATACCCCCCCCCCCACACACAGACTGAGTAATATTTTGAGGGTTGCACTTTTTTAGGGATGGTTGTCATTCTCGGAGCATTTTTATGCGAAAATTAAAATTGAATTTCGAAAACAATTGTTGTGAGGGAAGGAAGGGATAGAGCTTGCCTATAGAAGCGGAAACTCTGAATAACAAAGTTCTGATTACAATATATACAATACATTAATATAATCTATTTTTTTGCTGGGTCTAAATATACAAAAATTTATCAACTATGAATTTGGTCATCAAATGCTTTCGACATATAAAAATAGCACGAAACGGACTGAAGACAAAACAGCTATTCGAATTACAAAGATTAAAATATACAAAAACTGTGAAATCTTGAATACCCTGAAAGAGATAACAAAGTTATATTGAACTTTGACAGAACGGACAGAAATTATCCAGCATATGAGGGATACAAAAGGTATAGCCAGCTGGGAGTTGATAAAATCATTTGGAAATGTTATTGTTTGACGCAAATGGTAATAAGTAATTCTTTTTATTCTCGAAGCGCTGTGATTATTATAAAACCAGACAAAAATTGTAAGATTGTTCTTGTGTTAAAACATTCGTTCCTGCAGCATTGAATATAAGTCATATTTTAATGTAAAGAGCGAAGGGATGAGGAGAGCGTCAGCCCTTCATGTGCAGGGTCATTTTTTCTGTCATTCTTCACTCTCACTTGGAAAGAATTTGTTTTAATTAAATACATAGAAGGGATTTCCTTTTAGGTGATAACTTAATAAGGGAGATATTCTCCCTCCTTGATGAAGGTTAATTGTACGTCCGTTCTTGTCTGGTAGCCTCAGACAGAGCCGTTCCTAGGGTTGGTGGTGCCCTGGGAAAAATTAATTACAGCGCCTCCCTCCCGACTCGTATATAAGCAAAAAACCCGGGTCAAAGTGAAAATTTTTATCAAAGTTGGATCCCCCACCCATGGAACCCCTTCCCAGCTGCGGCGCCTTGGGCAGCTGACCTGGTTCTCGTCCCCCTCCCCCTCCCCCGGACCGGCTCTGGCCTCAGGACGTCTTTGTTGAGTAGATTTTTGTATTTAGATGGTTGGTGCTCTTCCAATTTCTCTTCCTTTTTTGCAGAACTCTACATTCTACATCTTTTGAAAAATGTTGTGGAGGGCAGACAACCTTTTAAATCACGCTCGAGACACAGTGTAGTCACACTTAAATCGCGCACGGCTTAAGCGCCAATAACATATCTCTGTCTAATTTGATGAGTCAACTTTTAACCGTAATTTTACAATTGAGCAACTCAAATAAAGACTTAAAGCCTAATTCTTTGAGATTAGAAAAGATGGAAGCGTGTAACATCAGTTTTCCTATTTGTATGCCGAGCAACTCTTGTGTTGATATTGGCCTTTCAAACCAACTTTTTACCGTTTCAATTCTCCCCCCACGCAGTACAGGATGATATTAAAATCAACAAAAACCCGGGCAATTAAAAATTCTTGGCATTTTATATCAACAAGAGGGGCTACATCGTGTTTCTATCATTAATCACGCCCGAGCTCAAAGACTTGAGGTATGTATATGACGATCGCGATGCATTATTTTTATAACTTCTTGTCAGCTGTCTTATTCTACCTACACTCAAAGGCAAGAGCGTTGTGCGTGCAAGAGTTATAAAAACGGGAAAAATAGCTCCAAAACTTTTTTGAAAGTTCTTTTATATTCTCTGAAGATTCTAAAACAAGACCTTTTTTATGACTAAAATATATTCTAAAACACTTCTGGACATGCGTTCCTAAAGTGCTAACTTGTGTCCCTTAATTAGGGTCAATTAATCTTAAGCAATTAATCTGAATTACTGGGGATTAATCTTCGGTAAATAATCTTATCAAAGATTACTCTTCGATAAATCTTTTTATCAATATTTGGCTTTTATGTTTATCAAATTTTATATGCATATTTTTCACACCTTTTTAAGAACCTTTAACTGTCCAGAGTTTACGGTTGTCGCATCATACGAGACCACCCCTTCCCCTCCCAAAGAACCAATAGCCATATCCTGAGCTGTTTCCCAGCTATTAGTTAATTTAGTAGAAGGCTACGCAAAAATAGTGTCAATTAAAATGAATTAAACAATGTTAATTGATTTCATTTAGTTGATCTATTGTAATCGAAAATCAACGCGTGTACACAGTTTCCACTTAATTAGACCATGGGAAGTGGGTGAAAAATTGATTGAAAAATTTTACAGTTGAACATAAACAGACAAAGCTAAATAAAAAAAAGAATATAGTGAGACTAAGTTCGCACGGGGGAGGGGGACAAAAAAAACGTTCTATGGATAGTTTTTGAAACACTGAATAATTTTCTACGGGACAAGAGGGGGGGGCAACTGCCCCTGCCAGACCTTGGTTTGCGCTCCCCCCAGCTGAAATTTAGTTTCTTCAAAGATTTTGTAAAAACTAAGATAAGTCTGCATAATTCAAGCATCCACAGAAATGGGTCAGTTTTCACTGTCACTTTCATTTGAGAAAATTGGCTCCAACTTTGTCCCATTCCCCCAGGGTTTTGACGAAATTACGCCATTGGTTATAAACTCAATGAATGATCTTGAGGTAGGAGCACATACTAAGAATCCCCCTTCCACATTTCTCTCTGAATACTGAATATGCAATATATCGAGGGCTCTTTTTGTATTTTTCGAAAAAACGCTGACACTTCTGAAAAAAAATTCCCAAACTCTATCCCCCCCCAAGGGGACAAAATTTGGCAGGTGCCACTGGAAGAGAGAAATAACCAACTTTTGTCACGTTTCTCAAGTTCAAAACAGACTTATCCGAAATTCAAGTCTTACCTTTTAATCCATAGTTAATTAATTAACTTGTGATAAGAGCTGAAACCTTAAGAAGTTAATTTGTACTAAAAAAAAACTTTGTAACAAATCATAGTATGAGTAATTCAAAGCTGAACCATATTTAAAATAACAGGCAGTCATGCCAACGTCCCTGATTTATTGAATTTGCAAACATCTGTTTAATTTACAGGCCTGTTCCTTAGTCTGTATTTCATTTGAATTGGTATTCACATAAAGAAAGTTGAAATCAAAGACTATTTCTTTGATGAAGTTTTTCTCCTTGGCTTTGGTGAAGTTTGATATTAAACAATTTTTACGCACATATATACCAGCCGTCAACGAGGTGACCGTCCTCACTGGCTTTGGATGCAGTTTAATTTTGTATATTTTTATTTGCATTAATACAAATGTGTAAAAAAAAAGAAGTAGATTATTGAAGCAATTTAGTAAAATTGCATTGAAAAACCCAGCAAGACTTGTATTTGCCGCCGGCAAAATTTATAACCGATAGGCAATCTTGACAATTATTGAGAACCAAGGAAATGATGACGATCTATTCATTCGAGATTTGTCTTTTAATCGTAGGCATCGGTATAGTAGCATCAAGTGTGTTTTGTGAAAATAAAATAAACATAGACTTCCGTTATCAATAAACTTTATGGCTACTTAAAAAAAAAAGAAAAAAATGAGGTGGGTTAGTGTTTGGATTTCAAACTGTGAAAGCACCCATGGTGACATTTTTAGCGTAATCTGTGCGTCTGATATATTATGGAAAAATGTCTCGACAGATCGATTATAACAATCAGATTATCTTTTGCTCCAAAAAATATGGTTGGAATTTGAACTTAAAGCTTTGATCCGATCTATTCTCAGACCATTTCTAAACGGTGAAATCATGCTATGCCGGATCTACTTTTTGCATCTTACACTAGAAACAATCTTTGCCTGGTGTTTGCTTAGGTTGTAGGTCATGGTTGAAGATCGTCTGTGCTATGTAACACTTAATAGTAAAGATTTGCAAGTAAAGAGCAACCAGTGAAAAGTATTAAAAAAACTTATTTCCGCTATTTTGACCCGACTAGGGTAAAAGTGCTATACAGCAACGACTCATAGACATCTAATCGGTTATCAAAAGACATTTACATAGCCGGTCAGTTTCAGAGGCTGTAGTCAGTTTCAGAGGCTGTGTTCAGTTTGTCAGTCTCCATGCAGAAGTAGCTTAGGTTACTCACTCTCCTATCCCTCTTTGGAAGACCAAATATTTCAAAGAAGCTTTGTAATACTGACAAACGTAAATTTAACAATTTGACGTTTTCTCACAAAGAAAGAAAAGAAAAAAAAATCAACTTTGGCACCTATTAGACATAGACATAGGTTTATTAAGATCGAACAGCGTAGCCATGGCTAATTTATGTCGTCTTTACAACAATATGAGAAAATAAAAATAAAAATAACACTATAAAAACACTAACACGTGAATTCAAATAACACTAAGTCTTGTTGTATGCTTCAACGAAAAAGGGGACAAACGTGTTTTTGTAGCGGTTGGTCCTGCAGACAGGGGGTTGTAGCTTCGACTGGGATCTGGTTCTTTGGTTAACAGGAGCATCAGGTGGGAGGATCAGTCTGTGATGGGGCGAAGATAGCAGTGACTTGCCGAGGGACATGATCAGTGATAATCGTCTGTCGCTGAGAGATTCAAGGTTCAGTTCTTGCAAGAGTTTGTTGTAGTCGTCACTTCTGTTACCAACGATTATGTTAACAGCTCGTTTCTGCAAAGATTCAAGGTCATCGCAAAGGTAGTGGGTGCTCTGGACAAAATGTCCCTAGACAGCGACGGCATATTCGAGTAGAGGTCTCACATACGTAATATAGGCATTTTTTAGGCTTTGAGTGTCGCAGCCAAACCTGCGCATCAGGACTAGGGTCTGAAGTGATGCATTGCCAGCCTTAATAACCTTCTCCACGTGTTCGGTGCATGTGCAGTCCATCGATAATGTGACTCCGAGGATTTTTGCAAATGGAACAATAGGGAAAGGGACTTGCGGGAATTCCAGATCACGTTTTAAGGGGCAAAACCTGAGGATCATTGATTTATCTGCATTCAGTGTCAGCTTGTAACGGTCACAGTCCTCAGAGAAGGATGCCAGAAGGGTCTCGCTGAACTGAAGTTCGATTACACCTTCTCTCACGAGGTATTTGAGGACAATTGATAAATCGTCGATGAATTTGGGTCGCTCTTCGAAATTATGAAGGAGGAAGTTGACGAGGGAGATAAATATGAAACCAGTAAGTCTTGTACCCTGAGGGGCTCCATAGGTAAGTTTAGACCAATATGAGATCAAGTCACCTTCAAACAATGGAAATACACACTGCATTCTGTCCTGAAGGAAGCTCATCACTAATGCAAGAGACAGCTTCTGCGCGCCCATTGCTCGCATATTTTTTGCTGCCGTAAGATGACAAATCAGGTCAAATGCCTTCCTGAAATCGGTGAGAGCTAGGTCGATGAAGGTACTGCCCTTGTCAAGCCACTTAAAGATAATGTCAACTAGGCGCACGAGGTATATCGAGGTATTGCAACCTTTGAGGCCGCCATATTGGTAATGGTCTATGTTTGCCCACGTTTGCTTGAGCGATTCACGCAGGATGAATGACTCGGTGACTTTTGCAAAGATAGATGTGATTGATATCAGTCGTAACTCATTGCAAGATTTGGGTGTTTTAATCTTCGGTATAACACGCACAAATGCGCGTTTCCAGCACGACGGGAAAGTTGACTGGGCGAAACATTCGCTGATGATGTGTCCAAGTGGCTTGGCGAGGAAAAGAGAGAACTCTCGTATTAACCTTATAGGCAGCTCTTCAGGAAAAGAGCTACTGGATGGACACAACTTGTTCAGCTCTTTGAAAACTTGATACTCAACTATTTCTATTTCACCTTCGTCAGGGCATATTGACAGTAGATTCTCTATTTCAGTGTTAGTTGGGGCAGGAAGGATGTACAAATGTCAGTAAAGTAATTGTTGACGTCATTTGCACTCACGAGTGACCCATCATCGTTCAGAGTACGGATACTGGATGATACTGTTTTTCCAGCAATCTGCCTCACTAGACGGTGCCATTTACGGGGATCCTTTTTTATTTCAGGGTCCAAAAGGGATTTTCCGAAGGACTTTCTTGCCTCGCGACAAAGGCTAACGATTTTGTTTCTTAATAATCGTAACGACGTTGCGTCACCACTTGACTGCCTTACAGTGGTTTTTTTCGCGAATCAGCTGTTTTATTTTTGGAGTGATCCAGTGCTTGTCAGATTCGCTCACGACAAATTGCTTTTCCGGGAAAACTTCTAAGTATTTCTCATAGAGTAGGGACTGAAATATTTCTGCTTTTTTTACCTATTAGAAAAATATTGCAGACTTGCCCCTCCCCCAATCCCGAAGAAAAATTTCTAAGGGCACCCCTTCTCAACCCAGCACTAATGAATCCAATAACAATATCTTAGGTTAAGTAACCATGGATAGCTATAAGGCAAACTCAAAAATCAAATTCAGATATTTCCTGCCAATCATCAATATAAAAATGTTGAATTCAAAATGATGAAAGATATAAAATAAATCTTCTTGTTCTTCAAAAGATATTGGTTGCTATCATCAGGACTCATCTCGACTTGTCTCCACTCTTTCTAGTAAGATTAGTTAAGGAAATAAATGACAAAAACATTACTAATAGTACACTAAAACGAACTTTTTTCAAATCTTCTAACCCGCAGAGCAGCAAAATTTGGCTGTCGAACCAACAGTTCATATGAGTTCATATGAGCCGTTCAGAAGCCACATCGATAAATGTTCCGTAAAGATATTCCCGTGGAACGATAACAAAATAATACTAAGCTTACGGATAAATTAATTAAATCCAATTTGGATTGTATTCAAGTATCTCTCTACACTGAAAACACATGAGAAATGCGAGAAAAAGCAGGATATCTTGATAAATATCAATAGAATCAATGCAATTAGTTTTATATGCAAAATAGCTGATATACAGAAGCCTCTCTGGACCGACAAAAGTCCAAGGACCATTGATTGAAAGACTAGCACGGAGAAACAGAGTTTACTTGCAAAATTTTGGGAATGAAAAACTTTTCGTTCATCTTATTGAGTGAAAATTGAATAGAAAAAAACAATCAAATTGAAGCGCAAATTTTGTATTTGGAAAGAGCATTGAATGGCGCATCGAATACTGTACTTATCTTTCAGTTATTGAAATGGTTAGCTCTGCTAAAGATTGACCTAAGAATGAATAATACTAGGCATATTCCGGACTATATCACTCAGTACCATGTTTAAAATTGTTGAATTTTGGACACACGATCGAATATGCTGGAGCTCATCCAGGCTTTCAATTTTTAGAAGGAGGAGGGGGGGGATTAAAATATTTTAGATATGCCAAAAATGGCAAATATCTTTCTTAATCATTATTTAACCGTTAAATACTAATTTTTATGTAAACTCTTACATTTTGGGGAAAGGGTCCAGCAGCCAGCCTCCCTACCACTTTAATTAAACTACCTTCGTCCTCCAGCTCTCCCCTACTCAGCATGCATACGACAGAATCAAAAACAACAAAAAAAAAATTAAAAAAAAACTCATCCCCAAGCGTAATCCAATAGGAAAATCGAATGAAAGACTAAAATTACCAAAGCAATGCTGCAGAATCAAAAATAAGTCTATTAAATATCAATAAAAGTGGCACTGAGTTCGTGCGTAAAACACACAGGAGAGAAGGAGAAGACAAAGGTGTGTAGTCTAACGTCAGAAATACCTTCAAACCAGGCATATACATAAAACTTTATTTCGATGGGGGGGGGGGGATTCGTCTTCCGAAACCGCGAAAAAAAGAATTATTCGAAAAATATTGGAAATCATGAAAACTTAAGAAACTTGGGATTAAACATATACCAATCTCCGCTTTGCCAAAGTACATTTCTGTCTTTGCCCTACTCACAACAAAAATTTGGGGATAGGAGGGATGCGTCAAAAACATTCCTATCTTGATGTATGAGTGTAAAAAAAAAAGTTTTTACAATGTTTTCAACAATTGAAAATACTTCTTTCAGTGTGTATGGCAGTTTCCGCCTGCAAATCACGCATAATGAGTTTTAATCAAAAATAGGCATCCAATGCAGTCTTTCATTACATGTCTTCTGGTTGCAACCAAGAATTCCGTCATATATATTTCCGTATCAAAGTGACAAAGTAGGCTTTGTCATCTTTTGAACAATTTAATTTTCTGCGCAAAGCGCAGATGCAGCAGCCGCATTACATTCTTGTTTGAAGAAGATGTTTCAAAACCAACAAACGTTTACAACTTACTTCAAGAGAGGTGATCCCTTACTTTACATTTTCGTAGAAATATCAAAAGTATAATTTCAAGGTGCACGACTTGTATACGGCACGTGAATGCAATTAAACTCGAGATACTATGACATTGATACATTTAACATTAGCAGTGTTAATTTATCTTCTGGAGCGCCATGAATGACAAATGTGGTCACAAAATAAATATATGGCTCGACTATTGAAAATAATTGAATTACCCTTGACTTGAAGTTTTTGTCGAACACTTACATCAAGGTTATTCAGTAAATTATGTAATTAATCGACTGAAAAAAAACTAGAGCAAAAAAGTATAACTGTCATTACCTTATCAAACCAGGAGCGTAACATTTTTTGAAAAACCCAAAGCAATTAGAGAGCAATGTAGAAAACCTCAATTTTCACAGTAAAATGTGTAAATGATATCTACACGTTAGCGAACATCAAGCCCCTCCCCCTCTAGGAATGTACAAAAAAGACTCAAGGCTTAAAATTACCTTTGTTCCAAATTCTAAGAAACTAATATTTTTACCCTTCACCCGCTCTAATTATTTAAAAAAGAAAAGAAAAGTATTTGTGAGTGCTTATAGCAAGCATGAAGACTTCGTGTTAAGACATTTAAGATGCTGCATGCTGTTTAATTTTTGGTTAATTAAAGGCAAATTGACTATGGATGAGTTTTTTAACAACGATATTTATTCTAGTAATATTTTCTGCCAATAATTCTAATTATTAGTGATATTTGAAAAAAAAAATACAGTCTGATATTTATATATATATATATATAAATATATATATAGTTTTCATGAAACTGTATTCAACAATCAGTTTTCAACTGTCAACATGATAAATTTAAATTTTACTTGATTATTAGTGAATGACTGTAATAGAATGGCAACTGTAGACCTACCAATTCATATTCTACCCCCCCCCCCCCAAAAAAAAAACAACAACAACAACAACAAACAAACAATACCGCAAGATTTTATTTGGACCCTATCAATTGTATTGTGTGTGTAGGGACAACTTAATAATGTCAAAAAGGATATCTTTTGCTATGTCCACGTTTTTCTCCGTCGTATTCTCGAGATTCCTGAAAAACAAAAGACGAACAATAAAATAACTGAACAATTCAACTGGATAAGGATGGAATTCAACGAAACAAGTCATATTATGGATGGAAGAACAATTATTGTTGAACAGAAAGGGCAGGGTTAGTGGTGGCTTGGAGCCCATCCACAGCAAAACCTAATGATTTTCAATAGAGTTTTACTGATAATTACCTGTTTCTGCTGCTTAGACAATATACCCTTCCCCCGCCACACGAAAAACGAAAAACCGTGCTTTCTTTATTTCCCCCCGCCGCCCATTGTTCCCGAATCGGAGAAAGACGCATCAACAGTTAGGTGATACTTTGCTACTAAATGAGGAATTCCTAAATATTTTAAATTTATTCTTTATTGCTTCAATAATTTTCAATTGCACGTTGATGGATGCTAAATGAATTATAGTTTATTGGTCTAGACTATTATTATTTGAAAAAAACTACGTTTTCTAAAGAGTTAAAGAGGCTGAGTTACAAGGTCGAACCTTAAAACGTACAGGGCTTAGGAGGCACAGTTGGGGGGCTGCCGCCCCAAACCCCGCTTTCGCAGCCTTTAAATAAAAAAAAAATTTTTAAACTGAAAGTAAGGAGCGACATTAAATCTTAAAACGAACAGAAATTATTCCGTATATGAAAGAGGCTGTGCCCTCCTCAACGCCTCGCTCTTTACGCTAAAGTTTTTATTGTTTAAAAAAAGTTGTGAGAAAGTCAAACTTTAGCGTAAAGAGCGAGGCGTTGAGGAGGGCACAGCCTCTTTCATATACGGAATAATTTCTGTTCGTTTTAAGATTTAATGTCGCTCCTTACTTTCAGTTGAAAATTTTTTTTTTATTTAAAGGCTGCGAAAGCGGGGGTTTGGGGGCGGCAGCCCCTCAACTGTGCCTCCTAATCCCTGTACGTTTTAAGGTTCGACCTTGTAACTCAGCCTCTTTAACTCTTTAGAAAACGTAGTTTTTTTCAAATAATTTCTGCACGTTTTTGTACAGTTTATTACTTATTATTGCTTGACTAACTGTTAGCTGATCGTGTCAGGAGTTAAAGTTGGGAGGCTGCCTCCCCCCAAACCCGCCGCTCTTGAACATTCTTGTGTTAAGGCTTTTAATTCCTGAATACTCAAATCACGTCGTACAGGGTGCCTCCTAATCCCTGTACGTTTTAAGGTTCGAACTTGTGACTCAGCCTCTTTAACAGCCCCCCCAACTGTGCCTCCTAATCCCTGTACGTTTTAAGGGTTGATCTTGTAACTCAGCCTCTTTAACTCTTTAGAAAACGTAGTTTTTTTCAAATAATACACATAAACAGGTTAGATATGCTTTGTTATGAAAATTGACGCGCAGATATTTTCATAACAAAGCATGTCTAACCTGTTTATCTGTATTATTTGAAAAAAACTAAGGTTTTTCGTAAATGTAAATTCGGGGGATAATATTTTCGGTCTGAAAATATCAAAAGGCCCTAACAGATCGAATTCTGCTTCGAATGAGTCCTCATTCAACCGGATCCGTTGCCAACTGTGGCCTGTAGGCGTGGATAAGAAAAAAAAAGAAATGATGATGAATTTTAAGTGGCTATATTTGGTTTTTTGAAAACAGGGAAGAAGTGATCGGATTGAGCTGAAATTTCGAGGATAAGCTCCCGGGCCCTAGGAAAGCCTAACCTCTAAATTTCAGCCCAATCTGACAACGTTAAAGGGGGCTGTGGTGGGAGGGTCCAAACTTCCGGCCCAGTTTACCCCATGAAGATAAAGTCGGAGGAGGATGAAATTTTGCAAGTTTCTTAGTTTGAGCTTGGGCTACAAAATGCGATTACCGCCGTCTCTCTGCGACCTCTAGGACCTGAAATCGCTTAACATTGTGGTGGGTCGCCTCTTTATAGAGGCACAAGTGTGCCTCCTTGATGAAGTTGACGAATCTTATAAATTACAAAATAGGGTTGACTCTAAACCGTTTCCCGCAAACAAAATGTTTTTTTTTTATGGATCAAACCTCGCACAAAAAAACAAAAAGTTGGCCATCCTCATCTATAGCTACCCAGCAGTTATCTTTTCTTTTGTGTACGTGTGTGTAAGGGGGGGTGGGGTATACTATGCTGATGGTAAAAGAACGTCTTTTCGTCAAAAAAGTACTGTAGGTATATTTCTGTAAATTTTCTTTTTAACTATCCTATTATGCATAATACTAACTTCCGGGTAGATAAAAATAATCAACAAAAATGGCTTAAAATCAAAGTAATCAGCCGACTTTCTGAAAATTTCCGGTTGGCTCCAAATGAAATTAGACTCCTATACAAAATTCAGGTTTAATAGAATATTTGTTTTTAAATATATTTTTCACAAAATCTGGATACCGATTAGACGTCGAAGGGCTTAACCTGAGATTTTGAATTGGATTTATCAAGTATTTTGCAGTAAGTTGCATAGATTGCATTAAGATTTGACTAATTGCAGACAGAGAAAACCCTAGGCAGATTGTGCAGGTAATTGAGAGGCAAATTTTTAAATAATTGGAGCACAAGTTAATGACAGGAGTATGCATGATTCTTTTATTGGACACATACTTGTTTGTTAGTTTTTGGAAAGGCATGCCTGCCTAGAGTCTCAAGCATGTCGACCAAGAATTTGAAGTTATCAAGCCCATCGGAGATTTTAAGAAAGTAGACAGATTCTCCTCATCTCTTGTCCTTTTTTATTTTTATTATTATTATTTTTTTTACTATGATTGAGTAAAGTTAGTACGCACACTCGGACAGCAAGGGTTAGTTAAAAAGAAAATTCACAGAAATACACCTATAGCACCCTTTTGGCAAAAGAGATTCCTTTGTCGTTGACCTAGACTTAAACAAAAGTTACAAAATAGATAAAAACATATAAAAAAATATTTTGATACAGAATTGAACAGTAAAACTAATAATGTTGTTGGCCAACACTAGACGGCGATATTTATTTTTATTACTTTTTTTCAGAGACAAACTTCAGTTTCCTCTCTTGCACTTTCAATGAGGATAGCAATTCCTGTTTTATCCCTGTTACAGCGCAACAAATTTCCTCTCTTAACAATTTTTCTTGAATTAATAACTTCATTAATATCCTCAATGGGAGGGGAGGATTAGAAATCATAGTTTGAGTGGTCTGTTTTTTATTTTATTTATTTCTATTTTTAATTTTTTTTTGACAAGAGATTAATTTTTGATGTTTATTTTATTTATTATTATATATTTTTTGAGTTATTTAGTTGAATTTATGGATATTGATTGTTATAGTCGTTCGTCCTCAGAACTTTATTTCTTCTTGGACGGCTACTTGTTAAATGATTAAATAGTATATTGTTTTTTTAATCAAGTTTAATTTAATTCAAATCAATTCATTACATAGAATTTTGATCTAACATCTAATACTTGAGTACATTCTTTTATATAATCCAGTTTCCAAGATTTCCTAACAATTTTAGTCATTCTTCCCCTAAATACTAGTTCTTTTAGTTCTTATATACTATTTCTTTCTAGTTTGTTTAGTTCACAAATGCTAGTCCTTTTTTACATTACTTTATATTATCCTATCTCCAAGATTTCTTACTGCTTTTGGACATTCACCAATTAAATACTTGTTCTTTTAGTCGTATTATACTACTTCTTTCTAGTTCTCTTAGTCCATAAACACTAATCCTTAAACACATTTCAGGTTATTCATTCTCTGAGATTTATTATTGGTATTGGTCATTCACCCCTTAAATACAAGTTCGATATTGAAGGTATATTTAGGGGGTTTAGAAATTTACATTGTTTTTTAAATAGAATATAGAACAGGAATGGATACACACGTACAATGGAGAGGTGTTGGAGGGCCGAAACCACCACTCCCTTGTCGAGATTCGATGTGTAAGAAAAGAAGTACTGAAAAAAGATACTATTAAAGTTCAGCTGTCTTTAAAAAAATTAAAAGCTATTTCTCCTAATTCAACAGCTTGTTGACGCAACATTTTTACACTGTAGACATTGACACCTACAGGAAAGTCACATGTGGTATTTCAGTCTTTCAATAAAATGGCACTTATTTACATAATTTTTTTTTCAGGTTTTCATGAGCGATGGGAACGTTTTCAACGGGGAAATTTATTCTTTTTAATGAAACAAAATTAATTAGTGCGAAGAGGATAAAGAAGCAACCAAAGTTTCGCGAATTTCCAGTGACCTTCATCAACTTCAGTTTTATTTTTTTACGTCATAAATATTTTTGGGGTTCGAATGCGTTCATATTTAATAACTATTTTAGAGTATATTAACTTCATTTCAAAACCTTATCTAAATTAATCTTCAAAGGATATAAATACATAGCTAATTAAGTTACAATGGAGAAAATTATTCATTCGTTATAAAATTATAGAGCAATTTAACTTGAAAAATAACTTCATTACAAACGTAACTAATAATTTTTTTTTTAATAATTTTATAAACAAACGAACGTTTTACCGTGACCAATTAGGTCTTGAAAATTCTTAAGCACTGAAAAAGAGATCGACCTTATTAAATTATCATTTTGTCGTTATAAATACATATATATTTTTTTATATATGTATTTAAATATATATATATATATATATATATATATATATATATATATATATATATATATATATATATATATATATATATATATGTATATATATATTCTATTTTATACAAGAACAAGTTGATCACAAGGGAATGTAAAAATAGACCAGTAAAGTTAAAGGTAACATAGCTAGCCGACGCCAAGGTTTTAGTCATATAATATAGGAATGAAAATATTTTCTTCAACAACAATTAAATATGAAAAGGATCTTCCAGACACCTTCCACAAAGCAGAGTTACCCGGTATGGCTCCACTGATAACTACAACAAAATAAAATAGAAAAAAAGAAAAGAAGCAGAGCCATCCGCTCCAGTTCGCAGTTCGCACCTCCGAACCTTGCACGCTTGTTATCATGCCATCACGTTTCTGTTTTCTGTATTTAGTTTAAATATTTAGTACCCTATTTTGTATTCTCATGGTTTCAAAAATATTCTGTAAAAAGTACATGTTCCTAGATAGAACAGCTTAGCTGCTGCGGCTCGGGCCTTTGACCCTTACGCGCTTCTGCTTCATCAGTATTTTAGGTTGCGCATTTTCGAATTTCCTTTTCCCGTCAGTTTCTTACCTTCATTTCTTCTTTACAGCTCTTGTATTTATATCTTTGGGTCTTTCTTTCTGTATTCTTTATTTCTTTTTCTTGGTCTTTCTTAGTATTTTATGCATTTTTAAATTTTTGTAAATCTTAAATTTTCACCGTCCTTCCCTCGAACTAATATTTGGGAAATTTCCTTCACATCCTTGAGATAAGAAAATAACGCTAGCAATAAAAAAAATGCTTGTTACCGTACGAGCATGAAAGAGAAAAAGAAATAGTAAAGCTGCTTTTGTAAAAGTAGCATTAGTTGCGCTGTTAAGATAACAAGGAAAAAAAGACAATGAAACATACCTTCTTTTCTGATCTTCTTTCAGAATCAGCACCATTGGTAGTCCCCGCTTTTCCTGTAATAAATTACCAATCAGCGATATCAAAGAAGCAACTGTTAAAAAAGATGTCTACATAATTTTCGCAGTTTATTCCTTGACTTTTTATCATCAAATTTATTCAAGTTCAATGGGTTTATTAACAAATGAAAATAATAAATCACACATAATCAAAATACTCAGTCCATTCCTGGACGCCGAGAACCAAAATCATTACAATTTAACATAATACGCAGAATGGTCACCGCTCCTAATCTCAGACACAACCATACCCCTCATTTACCAAATAACTAAAACTATTACCTTCCCGTTGCTTACCTTCAGGGGAAACCACCCCGTCATAATTAAAAATCATACATTTGTAATTTAAATTTACTACTTACATTTTAACTAATCATTTGTAATGCTATTAAATGATTTTTTACTCTTTTTTTAAATGATGCGAGGGAGGTCCTGCCTCTTAGGTCTTCTGGGCTCAGGTTCCTTATCTCTGCACAAGCTACGTTAGGAGCGAAATCTGATCACACGGTTGAGGTGAGGGATATTTGCAGGTTTGATGATGATCAAGTATGCAAATTATGATGGTCTGAAATAGGTCGAAATAATCTTTTAAACGCAGATGGCAGCTCTCCAGCTAAAAACTTGAACACAAACGTCAAGCATGATAATTGATACAGGGACCCCAACGACAAGTACTCTTCATTTTTTCCAATTAATATCAGGCATCGTTGATGAATTGAATTCAGTTTTTGCAGGTGGGATTTTAAAGTTGATTGCCAGATCATTGCACAATACAGCAAATGGGGTTTTATAAGAGCATTGTACAGGAGGACCAGCGTTTTCTGCGGCAAAGCGCTTTTCAGCTTTTTTATTATTCCAAAATTCCGGGATAGCTTCAACTCTACTGCTTGAATATGATGCACGAATGATTATTTCTGCAGTTATTGTCTGTTCACATTGTTTTAGAACAAGATGCAGACTATTACTCAGCTCATACATGACTCTTCATCTTTCATTTTCATAGACACCAAAAAAGTTACTTATCTGTTAGCCAGTACACACTTAAGGATTGAAGTTAGGTTAATTCTAATGAAATATACCAAAATATGATGAAAATATAATACTTTATTAACAAATTATGGCAACTACAACAAAGAATTATGGAGGGGGGGGGGGAGCAGAACGCATTATATTACATACCTAACCTAACATAACCTAACCAAAATAAAAACTAAATATTTAACTAAAATATAGCTACAATGTAGTTTTCCACTGAGCCGAAGCTAATTGTCTCCGAATACAGAGAGCTATAAACCAGTTATCGTCATTCAAATTTTCGAGTGTGTACTGGCTAACAGATAAGTAGGCTACCCCCAGAAATTTAGTTTTTGTTAAAAATTTATTTTATTGCAATTAAGACAAAATTATAAAAAACACGTAAATATGGGTAGTGGCTTTTAAATGAGCCACTAAACGTCTCTCTACAACCTTATGGTAGCCTACAAGCCTTGGTGAAAAAAAAAAAGACACATAAGTGCTACCCATGCTAAAAAGCGATTTAACCTCCACTAAGGGGCATCCCGAGGGGGGGAAGGGGCGCGCTGCCCCTCCAACGTTTTTGGAATTCGGTGAAATTTTCGCCGAAGGCGCAAATATCGGCAGAAATTTTGCAAAATTGTCCGAAATTTTGCAAAATTCTTGATTTCTGCAGAAAATTCGGCATAAATCAGGTTGCGATTCGGTAAAATTTACGAAGATCACCCCCCCCCCCAATGAAATGAGTCTTGGGACGCCCCTGCCTCCACTAAACGGTTTCCAACGAGACTGATTCCACAAGTGTACTTCTCGTTTCGATCCGGCCCCAATTTCAAGGAGTTTCGATCTCTTTTCAAAATACTCGAAAGTTTATTTTCACAGTAAACTGTTACTAATTCGATAAGCCTATATAATATTTATCATTCTTGAATCCTCTTTATATGAAAACTTTCCTTACTACACATTTTTACTTCAAAATGCGTTTTGAAACTTTCAGTTATTATGGGATGTAGTTTCCTCTTTACAAGGGTGCAGCTATTGGTGTATCCATACTCACTTGGATTTCTTGTCTTTTGTATCTCACCTTGAGGAAAAATTAAATAAAAAAACTTGTTTTTTTCAACTGAAAGTAAGGAGCAGCATTAACACTTAAAACGAACAGAAATTATTATGTATATGAGGGGGGTTTCCCCCTCCTCAACGCCTCACTCTTTACACTGAATTTTTTCGGCACTTTAAAAAAAGTTACTTATTGTTGTAATTAACAACCCTTGTGTTTCAGGAGTCGTTTTTAAAGAATTGGGACAACATTTAAACTTTACCGTAAAGAGCGATGTGCTGAGGAGGGACCAAACCCCCTCATATACGTAATAATTTCTGTTCGTTTTAAGTTTTAGTGTTGCTCCTTACTTTCAGTTGAAAAAAAACTAGTTTTTTTTATTATTTAACTTCTGATCGTTGTTTAAAAAACGCCAGGATATCTGGAACCAGCTCCTCGGAAAAATCCCCCTCTGCACAGAAATATCCTCTAGACAATTCAATCCTGGGGAAAATTTCCCCCGGACAATTACCCTTAACATTTCCACGCGCAAAATTGAATCGGAACAGAAAAAGCAAGACATTTAAAGAAATTTCGTATTGGAATTCTGGCAAATTCACCCGGTGTAAAACTTTACCTGAAAATTCGAAACGTCCCTCTCCACGGAAAATTCTCCCCGTGCAAAGGCCCCCCAGCAGAAAATTCGTCTTCCCCTCCCAACCCGAAAAATGTATGGATACTTCCCAATAACAAATACTATACGTAAACAATGGCAAAATTTTTAACTTAAAAACCTTTCCCCATGGGCTGTAGGGGGGTCATGTTATTTCCAAAGACATAGTTATTGGGTCTTTCAACTATGGTGGACAAAATAGCTATCTCGAAATTTTGATCAGACGATTCTGGGGAAAAAAGTGGCATGGGAGGGGCCTAGTTGCCCTCCAAGTTTTTTGGTCACTTAAAAAGGGTACTAGAACTTTTCATTTCCGTTAGAATGAGCCCTCTTCCGAAGTTATAAGCCCACTGGGTCGATACGATCACACCTGAAAAAAAAAACAGAAAAAAAAAAAAAAAAAAAAAAACGCATCCGTGATCTTTCTTCTGGCAAAAATTACAAAATTACACATTTTTACAGATAGGAGCTTGAAACCTCTACAGTAGTGTTCTTTGATACTCTGAATCCGATGGTGTGATTTCCATTATAAATTTTATGATTTCTACGGGGTCTTTCCCCTTTTTTGAAAATCAGTCAAATTTCCTCAGGCTCGTAGCTTTTGATGGGTATGACTAAACTTAATGAAACTTATATATTTAGAATTAGCATAATAAGCCAATTCGTTTGATACATCTTTTGGTATAAAGATTAAATTTTTTACAGTTTCGGCTACTATTGAGCCGGGTTGTTCCTTACTTACAGTTCGTTACCACGAACTGCTGGATCCCAGATTTTGGCCTATAAAAACATTATTTGATTTTAAATAAAGAAATAATGGCTTTCAGGCAACTAGAATTTAAGAAACCTACGTCATTGCAAAGCGCAGCGCTGCATGTTTTGAAAATTCATGCTTCTATATAAACGATTTCCAATGTAATTTTTAACGCCCCCAAAATACAAGTCATCAGTGTGGCAAACACCAGCTACCTTAAAAATAAAGCCAAAACTATCAAAACCGAACAAAAAACGACCGAGACCTGCCAAAAACTGTGACAAATTGATTCTTTTGACATGATTTCATCCCAAACTGTATGTAAACCATTCCATTGTAATTTCCATAATCTATTCCTCGTCTGGAATTTTAAGGATTTTTTTTTTTTAAGAAGCCGCTCGGATATACCACTCGTCGGTCCTGAGAAGAAATTGACTAAACTCTGAAATCAAAGAAAAAACTTCAACAAAGAAGTATGACATTGAACAAAGGCGTGCTTAGCTAGCCAGCGGTAGGTAGGTCCCGATAAAAAAAGTGGATGGAAAAATGGAAGCCTCTTGCTAAACGGCCATTACCTGTTTATTGTCAAAAATCGTTATCCCATTTGAATATTATATAAAAGACTATATTTTTAATAAAATTGGTTTATTCTGGAAAATTTTAGCAGTCGCCTAAAGCTCAGGTTTAATTACATACAACCGTGTAAGGAGTTAAGGAAAAGAAAATAAGAAACTTTGCTGGCAAAGAAAAATTTCTTCTCTCTATCTGTCTCACTTTCATAAGTCTTCTTCTTGTTTGGAATAGTACTGAGCCACTTCCGCATAATCTCATCATCGGAATCAAAGTCCGAGCCCTGCAGCGGGGTTGAAGCAGCTGAGTTCCAACTCCGGGTTACGTATTACCAAGGTGAGATCAATCCAACTGCGCCACTCCAACTGGACCACTCTCCTAAATTTTGACTTGCTATTCATTTTTCTATTTCAGTTATCCCGTGAACAATTAGAAGAGGAATGAGAAAAAAGAACTAAAGAAACTTTTTTTTGGTGAGGATTCAGAAAAAAAGTGAAACTTCACCAATCAATCCGAATCATTTATCTAGTCAACCCATGCGAATTATTTTGCACCACAATGACACTACAAAATAGAAATAAAATATATCATGAATAGATCTCAACGAAATCCATTCAAAAGAGGAAGAAAGCTCGAATTCTAATTTTAGCTCTTCCTCTGTTACTTGGTTATTATCCATCTGGATATCCAAAGGAGTGCACGACTTGACGACTCTCTTTCTCTTTCAAGTTATTTTTCTGTCAATCAAGAAACGTTACTGGTGATTATCCAACTGTACATATTTGAATTGAAGTTGCATGTAATTGAGAGTTATAGTATCTTGCCAACGAAGTAAATAGTCATATACAAATTTAATACGCAATGCAATTGCTACTGTTCTGGCCTTTTCGTATATATATTGAAGTAGAGGCGTCTTATCGTTTAAGAATTGTTTATTTTCAACACTTATTCCCAAAACTCTCATTTCCAGAAAAAGGACAGTTATCGTGGGCACAGGATATTTGATAAGGAAGCAATGGTGCCAATTCATCAAAATTTAGGGGTGTGGGGTAATTATTTTCATTTTTGTAAGAAGATGCAAAACGATATTTTTCAGAATCTAGAGAGGGTATTTTTGTTTTGTTTTTTTTTTTCATTTTTTTAACAAAAACACACAAATAGAGTTTGGAATTCCCCCTCTCCTCCAATTCACGCCTCTGTAAGGGAGCAGATGTAAAAAAACGTACTGCCTTCCCTCAAATCACAACCTAAACGGGTGGTTTTACATTTTTTGCGCAATTCTTACTCTGATAAATGCTTGCGGTCTAGCAGATCCCATGATGATAATGTTACACATAAAATCATATATTTTCTGACACTGAACAGCAACCAGGATGATTACAGGTTTTCTTTTCTTTTTTTTTTTGCTGAAATACAATAAAATTATACTTTCTTAATATTTTCCATATTAGGAAACATTTAAGCAGCTATCTGATAATCATCTTCTTCAGGAGCAGCGACGACCTTTAAAAAATACAACTTTTGAACATATTCAATGGTCTTACGCAAATAAGCGCCACCAGACGATATATTCCCGATTTTCTCCAATTCATGAGTAATCACTATTCTTTTATCATGAATTCTTATAATCTAAAAGTATTTCGAAAATAGTACTGATTTTTTAAAAGATACATTCTTTTTACTCATACTATCTACCAGTAGGAATTGAATTATACCGTCAAACTCAACTTTTTTTATAGATTAACGAGCAAAGTTGGTTGATTGATTATAGTTTACTTTAACGTAAGTTACGAGAGAAAATATTTGCTCTGATCTGCACATTTTTCTTACCATTTTAATTTCCAAAGGAAGGAGGGATGGCATAAATTAAAAGAAAAAAAAAGTGCTGATCGCTCAATAAAGTTCTGCAAGAAGGATTAACCTTCCTTCGTTAGGCATAGGAAAAAGAAAAGGGTCTTAGCCTTTTTTTGCCCAAAAATTAATTGAATGTAGAACCACTCTTTTAATAAAACAGTATTAAAGAATATGAATTTGCAAAGAAATGTATACGTTGTTGAGTAGAATACACAAAAATGCATTCTAATTTTTCAATGAATAATAAATCGTAAATAGTTGAATATTACTTTTAAAATAGAACAGTTTCTAAGTTGCTAAGGGCCCCATCAAACAGCGAACCAAACACGCCGCTAGTTGGATTTTCCGATTTTACACACAATTTGAAATTCCTTTTGGAGAAGTTACCGAACGGCTTCCAATGACCCCCAGCCCCCATGAGAACAATTCGGTAATAAAGTCAAGATTCAAACAAAGCTTCTTTTTCTATAATCCAAATAAAATATTCTCTTTTTTTCTTCCAAATACTATCTAGCACGATAAACGGACTGTTACTGTTACTCCAGTTTTTGTTGAAAAGTTATTATTATTTCAACATAATTACTGTCATGAACGTTGACATTTACAATCAGAGCAATAGTTAGAGATAATTACACAAGGCATAAACACTGCTTAACACGCAAATACAAAACCGTGGTCTCCCTAGAGGGGAAGTCCCTAAAAATTTAATAGGGTGACAATTAAACAGGCAAAACCACATAAATTTGCATGGGATAGGGGGCCCAGAAAAGAAACACCATTTTCCTTTGTTTACGAATACCATAAAATTAGTGTATTGCAAGATAAAAAGTACAATACAGAGCACCATATCTGGACATGGGGGGGGGGGGATTTCAGTTTTGCAGTCATAATTGATACTTTTATAGCTATATTTTAACAACCTAAAACCTAATAAAACCTAACCTAAATAACCTAAAACCTAAATAAAAATATCAAATATATATTTGGAAATTGCAAGATGTTCAAATATAAATACATAAGGGCTGCTCAAAACTTTCACCTCAGAAAACTCTAGTTCCCATTTATAACTGATGTCAAGAATTACTACGAGGATGCAACGGTTGTGGTAGCTTCTGATTTCAACTCAAATGATTTTCATTAACTGAAACTTTAAAATAAACGTATAAGGTTAACAGTATTCCCAAAACAGAAGAATAATAGTATTTTATGAATTAAGTTGCTCTACAAACTAATTATGTCCTTGAATAAAGAAAATCCTTAATGATCTATAAACCTAGAGTGAAAAGCTATACAATTTCAAAGAAATTAGCCGAACCGTCAGTAACACGCAATCAATAGATCCAATTACGCAAACCGTACCTTTCATTCAGTGCATAACAAAAATAACTGAAGGCATTCAAAATAAACAAAACAAGAAGACAATACAACAAGTGAAACTGTTCATTGAAAATGAACAATTAAAAATTGTCATTAGGTAAGTCAACCACAGGAATGGTACAGACGAAATTGCATTATTGTATAAACAAAAGGTGGACTTACTTGAGCTTTTCCCTTCTACGTCTTTTTTCCGCTTGCTTTCACCACCATCCTCCACTTCTCTTTCCTAGAGAAGAGAAAAGAAAAGGGTGAAACTGAATCAAGTAACTTTCTTTATTTTCTAGACGTCAAATTACAACACGGCTACTACATGCCTACCTTGTATGATAGGAACGTCAAACTGTTCAGAGATAATTACAAACCACTGCTTTGTACGTATTTAAGTAAAGAAACGATGCATGTTTTTATCGTTTAGACGCAAACGCTAGCAATCCGTTTTTTTTATGACCTGAAGATATTTTTTACAATCAGGGTTATGATACACTACAAGAGGAGCACTTAAAAGTGATCCCAACTATGTATATGAATTATATATTTAATGCATTCTTTTGGGTGCCCAGTTCCTTGGAGAGTGTCGATTTTGTATTGAAATCAAACTTTTAAGCACTTAAAGAAGGTGAATTTGGAAAAAAAAACGATTGAATTGAATAAAAAGAGACTGAACTAGTCAGGGCTACCATGCATCAGCGTATAAGAATATGAGTGCATTATAATTTGTATTGGTGAGCCAGACAAACAATCTAGACTGGTCAGAGATGTTCACCGTATACCGACTGAACAGGAACTTTGAGCAGTTCAAAATCAAGATTTTTTTTTAAAGGCTGCAACTCAGATATGCTGTGTTAGCACTGCTAAGGATAAAACCGGCATTCAACCGGCATTCAATGAATAATGTCTGAAATAACAAAACTATAGCTAATAGTAATGTGTTATGAACCAAATATAGAGCTATAGCTAATCAAAACTACGACTATTAAATAGCTAAAAGCGGTAAACCTTCTACACCAGCTTTAAATTTCCATTCACCGTATCAGTTAGGAAAAATAACAATAGTAACGGGAAGATGCCCCTGGAAGGGATTATACAGAGCAGTAACTAAATTTTCAAATAATAAAAATGGCCTGAACAAAGACAACTGTTAGGTTGCTGTCGATGCAGACAAACAAACAGAAACAAAAATAAGTCTTGGGTATTTCAAAACTAAAAACAAAACTGGTTACAAAAACTCCTTCGCCCAGCTGATCCGGAAAAAGCCACAGAAACTGCAAGAAAAAAATTATTTGGTACTTTCGTATTATACGAGAAACACTCGACAAGTGAAGTTTGGTTAATGGTAATAAAATAAAACAAAATATGATGAAAATATAATACTTTATCAGCAAAATTGTGAAAACTACAACTTAGAATAATGTACCCAGAACGCAGAAATGTCCTTAAGAATCGTATCGAGAATCACAAAAATTAGTTTGAACATCCATGGTGAGACACTACATTCTATCCCTATGCATTACAAACTAACCGGTTATTCAATTCAATTCAAACTTTTTATTTCCTCCGAATACGAAGAGTAAAAAAAAATAAATAAAAATAATAACCACTAATCAACAGGCTATAAAATTATTTTAAACTATATAACAACAAATACGCAAAGGCCTTCAATCAAAATTACCACACAAATTAACACTTCATTCGAAAATTAAATCAAATAAAATAAATTAAGTTTCGTGCGCAGCTCTATATAAATTATGAGAAAAAACATTTAATTTGGATAAAAATTTCTTTTGCTTTTTCTCCAAAACATCAACAGGGTTTTTTATTTTATATGTATTCATTAAAAAAGTATTTGATTCAGATTTAGAAAAGCGGCAAAGGAACTTAGCAAAATTAAAAAATGTGGTTTTTACATGCGCAAAATTACTAATTCTAAAAAACGGGAGAAGCGATGAAAAAACAAATAATTTGAGGCAAAGCGACTGTATTATATATCTGAGCCAGGGATTTCCGAGAAAGAAGATCGCGAAGACAAATTACTGCCCCGAAACTAGACGCTATTCTATTTTTAACTGCTTTTGAAATAGAAGCACGGCATAGAGCTAAAGTTGGTCCATAAGGCACACCAAGATATAAAAAAGATTCCAAAGGTTTTAAAATACTATCATAAATAAGAACAGAAATTTCTTAATTAACGACATTATTAGTCTTAGGACCAAGAATTAAAAACTGACACTTTTCACTGCGAAAACGAAGTCCATGCTCGCTAAAAACCTTTGCTAAAAAATCTACATTTTGTTGAAGTGACTGAAGCGATCGACTCAAAAGGAGTAAATCATCTGCGTAAGCAGTCCACGACAGAACATAACCTTTACCATAAATAAAAGTCAACTGAATTTGATCAAATAGCCCCGAAACAGTAATATTGAAAATCCAAGGAGAAATAATGCTTCCTTGTCTCAGCCCTCTACATCACTTAACATTATAATCACTAAACTAAATCTTCCACTTAGTACGAATACGAAATGAGCCATACCACTTTTTTAAAACCAAAATTACTGGTAGTTGGACATTACTCTTCAGAAGAGCCGTCCTAGCCTAAGAAAGTATAATTGAATCATACGCCACTGCAAAATCTAACAGAAGTTTATAAACTACCCCATTGTTTACAAAAGGATATTATTCTTGAAAGGAGGGTATGAGCAACATCCATGCTTAGACCCTTGCGGAACCCAATTTGATTCAGGCCTTGGTTACAAGACTCCAAATACTTTAATAAACTAACTCAAAAACTTTGCTAATCTGGCATGAAACAGTAATCGGCCTGTAATCAGAACATCAATTCGTATTCCCTCCTTTTTTTGAAAGGGGTGAAGTGGTAGCACGAGAAAAGCTAGTTGGAAGAACTCCAGAAGAAAGAATATTAGTAAAAAGAGTAGCAAGGAGAAGGATTGCTTTGGGGGATGCCCATTTTATATGGTTTGAATGTATACCATCATGATCAAAAGAATGCTTACTTTTTAGAGCTTTAATTGCTACCGTTACATCATCAACAGAAACAGATATTTTACTATTTGGGCGGGGCTTTGAAATTTCTTCCGATAATAAAGAGTCAAGCCGGGATTCAACTGCCGCATCACCGGATGAAAAAACTTGATTATAATGAGTTATCAAATCATCTAGTTTCAGAGAACTATTAGAATCTGGTGAACAGTTATTATTACGATGTCTAGAATTAACCAAACTCCAAAGCGCATTCCTATCACTAGTAATCATTGAACCAATTTCATCTTTTATAATTTCATTATGCAAACGCAACTCAGCCCGAAAAACGCGTTTAGTTAATTTCATACCATCATAAAATGGTCCAGATCGCGGTTTTCCCACGCAATTCCAAAGATAACAAGCTTGAGATGCATTCTTTTGGCTTTGCTTTAAAGTCGGGTTAAGGTTCCAACCTAAAACACGAGATCCACGACGGAAAGAATCAGTCCTAAATGCTTTATTAGCCCCGACTTTTAAACTATGAACAATTTCAAGGTAAAATAGATCAATATCAATTTGATCAACATCCTTAGAACAATTTACAATTATTTTAGCTAAAAGTGCATCTGATTCTTCATGATATTTGCACATTTTTTCCCGATCCCAGATCATTTTATTTACAATTTGACTAGAACGATGGATAATTTTAAAAGATGGAATTTGAATATTTAAATGAAAAGAAAGGTAAAAATGGTCACTAATAGGCATATCCAACCCAACATGAACAGGCTGTGGTAATAACGCTGCATTTGAAACCAGCACATGGTCTAGATAAGAGCAAGAACCAGAATTATGGACATACGTAAAATCCGCATCTTTTGAAACTATAGTAAAAACCGAAAACAAAGATAAAAGAGCGGAGGAGCGGACATGAGAGATAGCAATGTTGCAGTTAAAATCCCCGCAAATAAGCCACTAAAATCTGATTGAACTTTCGCCACAAATCGCGATAATTCTAAACATGCAAAATTGAAATCAAAATTCGAATCAATAGTATGACAATTTGTTGGTAAATAGAACGAAAAAACAATAATCCCTGGGATTCGAACAGCAACAAAATAACGATTAACGGCTAACACTGAAACTGGAATATTCTCTCGAATAAAAATGCAAACGCCTCCTGATGGGCGTCCACCTGTAGGTGTAGCTGGAGACATAAAACACTTAAACTGCTGCGACAGGCTCGAAAGAAGACTAGTAGAGTGGTCCAGAAGATGATGCTCTTGCAGACACAAAATATCCAGATCGCGCAGCATAGAATGCAATACAAGTCGTTTACTACCAAAATCATTCAGATTCAGGGATATAATCTTTGCACTAATAATTTTTTATTCTTTGCAACTTTTTCGATTTACTGTTTGCAGCGAAAGCTAAATCCAGTATGCTCATGAGATCCACACTGGAAGCAACAAGGTTCATTCTGGCAAGGGTTGTTCCTAGAATGAGAGTGTCCACTACCAAGGCAGTTGAGACAACGTTCCACGCTAGAGCAGCCTGACGATATATGCTCTAGCGACCCGCATTTGTAGCACATTCGCGGTAAAAACTTATAATCAGTAAGCCGGAAATGTTCATAGCCAGTGTGAATCCCATGACGCAAATAATGAGACTTGGCCGTCGCCGAACGGAAGTATACACGGTATGATTTCGAAACACCTATGCGCTGTTCTCTTCGATACCTTGGTTAGAAACACTAATACTCACTGGATCGATCGGAAAGTCCACTCGTGATAATAAACCGACAATTCTCGATTTGCGAACCTCAGTTTTACCGACCTTTTCATTCAAAGAGGCTTTCAAGTTTTCGGCGTTTTGTCTTTTTGTATGAATGACCCATTTCTGTTGCTGGGATCCTGATTCCTTAGAAATTGAAATCCGCACTATACCATCAGCTCCATCCAACGATTTCAGAAAAGCTTCACGCTTTAAGGAATCATCACAATCTTGTGGTGGTGAATCTACTACAAGACCCACTGTTTCTGACTCGTTATTCAGCGGAGGCCAGGATTTATCATTGAGTTTTTCTTTATTTATACAGCTCAAAACCTCGCTCTGTACTCCGTCACAACACTCTTCCACCAAAGCAGGAGTCTCTGCTACCTTACTTGTGACGTAATCAAGTTTATCAATTATGCTAAAAAGATGCCTGTCCCAGGTTTGAATGGCACGGCTAAAGTGAGCATTTTGATCCGTATCTATCTCAGGTATTGCATCACTTGCAGTCGTAACGAATTTCAGATTTGGCAAGAGAGGGGTTTTATCCTAAGAAACAAGAATGTCTAAAATATCCTGCGATAGACTTTGCTTAGCAGAAGTACTGCGATGTGCAAGAAGTTTATGTGTGGGGTTCGCTAGAGATGCTAGGAGGCTTCTAGCTTGATCAAGATGATCATTAGAATAGAAGTTTGTACACGAAGATATACAGGAGGCGGACGAAATTCCTGACTGTAGACAGTGCCGGAAAAAACTTAAAACTGGTGAATAAACAAGACTCTCTTAAGGCGGTGGGATCTTTGGGGGAGTAGGTTTATCAGCAAATTACTTGCAGCAGTCCGAGCACTCATATATTGTAATACTGTCTTTCTCAATACTCTGAAGAATTTCACAGCGGTTATGGCAGAGGCGACCACAACCCCCAGCAGATGTGTTGCAAATAACTGTTCCTCTGGTTGCGAGGCTGAGGCTCTCTTTGCAAACTTTGCACCCTGTCTTGTGCAACTTTTCAGAAGTCACGGCAGCCATTTATCAATTAGTAATAATAGCATATAAATATTGACTTGGTACTATGCGCTAAGGAAATGCAAGGGGGCTACCCCAAACCACTACCCCGCCTTCGCCTGAGTAAAACTATTACCAGAAAAAATCTCTGTTTACGGAAGGTGATCTTATATCCAAAAATAACAGTTCATAAACGCTCACAATCTATCACCGCGGATTGCACCAAAATTCATTTCATTTCACATAGCATCCTCCTTCACGAAATTTAATTTACTGTAATTTATTTCAAACTTAATCCTTATTCCAAACAAGTCACTGAATTAAATTCAAGCTCAAGCAGTGAATTAATGAATATCAATAATCTAGGTTAAGTTCAATTTAATTCACCAAAAGTCGGCTGTTATTTCTTCTAAACTAAGTCACTGAATTAAATTCAAGTTCAAGAAGTGAATTAATGAACATCAAGAAACTAGATCAAGTTCAAAGCAAGTGAATTAATACTGGTTGAGAGCACGCTTTAAAGTTCAAGAAATCCAAAAAAGATGTTTTCACTTGGGAGACTGAATCAATATCTTCGCGATCCAAATTCTCGAGTAGAAGTGCCATTTATTTCACTAAGAGTATTCTTTTCTTTGTTTTTATTCTCTAGTTAAATTGATGTCGTTATTGATGATGAAAAACATGTTCTCCTTGGAATCAATTGTGCATTTTTAAATTCGGAATGGAAATGATCTGCACACATCTTACTTTAACTTTTGTTTAAACATTCTTTGCACTTCAGTACATAATTCAGCAATGTAAGACATTATTTTAAAAAAAGGGAGGGTTAAAAAGGACAGCCGGCGACTATAGATAATTACTTGTAACTTAGGACCAATCAAACAATTCAAATTTAGAGACAAAATTTGAAAAATTTGTCACAAAATTAATGAGGTACTATTGTAGAGACACCATTTTTTTTCTGACACCATACTAAGTTAAGTATTTTAAGCGACAGCTGATAGCTGATCCAAAAATTAGAAAATAAGAATAATGGGTAGAAGGCACGTAAAAATGGCAAATAGTGTCACAGAAAAAAGTTTTGTTAATAATGTCAAGAATCATGGCATTATTATTATTATTATTTATTTCTAACCCACCCTATACAGAGGTACAATATTTAAAGTATCACGAAGAAAAACACATAAAATGCAACGCAAATCAATATAGAAATCAAAGATTACCAGTTAGAGAGTAACACATAAAATTTAAAAGAAACTAAAACAAAAGAGAAATAACATGAAAGGAGGGGGAAAAGAAGAAGAGAAAAAAAACTCACAGCTTGCAGGATCTAATAAGCAGTAATATACAGAAATATGGACACAAGCTGTCATTATTATTATCATTATTTGACTTTTAATCACTCTTTACAATGCTAAAAAACAAAGAGAGAAAAACAAAGAAACAAAGTAAGGAAAAATAACTTACGACTTAAAAAACCTGATAAGGTGATGGTGCGGAGAAAAACGGATACAAGCAGTATTTGAAAGTTTTCTGTGTAGTGCTTCGAGTTTTACAGTAATATCAGGAACAAGAAATTTGTTAATAATCACCCGGTTTTTAGTCCAAGGTGGAAGAAACAACAAAAATTTACAAAATCTAAAATAATTAATCCGGATTCTTTTTAATTCATTTTTCTTAAGAAGGGGAAAAATTCCCCTTAAGCTTTACATTATTTGCAATCGGGCTTAAAACACTTTCTAGCTCATGTCTTTGCATTAGAGCATTGCAAAGACCACCGATATATGAATCATATCGTCGTCAATATGACTAGGTCAGATATAGAATAGACATACCACCTGAGCTCAAGGTGATACTACTTGTGAAATTAAAGGCTACAAAGCCAGGTTGGCCACAACTTGACACCAAATCACCAAGGGGTGGGGGATCCAATCTCAGTTAGAGCAACTTAAGTAAAGCAGCGAAAATCACCACGTCATATATATGACACGGGTGATTTTTATTTGGCCTTGATAACTCCTATGTTAAGCCAAAAAGAGAAATCCAGTCATTAACTCAGTGACAAAAACTGTAACTGTTTATAAAAAAATGCCTTAAAAGGAAAAATCCTTAAAAATTTGCCAAGCCGACGAACAGGAAAAAACTTTGTCCTTATAATAAATTCTGATTAGATAATAGAAGTCAGCATAAAAAGCTGCATTAGTAACGTAATAGAAAACATTAATATTGACTAACGAATACAATATTTAACCATTAAAAAATAAATCCAACTGCAAAAAAATACATGAAAATCGAAATTTTAATAGTTTTTAAGTCAGAACCCATGTTTCCAAAAGAAATATAAATCTACTACACTATGCCAAATGGTTGCAGAACAACTGTTCTATAAAATGTTCAATGCTTGAAGCGCAAAAGAACGTTTTCAAGGTTATACCAAAAAATTGTGTTAAAGACAGGAACCAGTCTCCCAACTGACATAATTGGGGAAACACAGATAGAACTTCTTCTTCTGTTTCAGTGAACGCGGGCTTTTCAATCAAGACTGTTCTGGTTGCTTCCTATTTATCTTGAATCTGCTCAGATTTCTTTCAGTAATTTTTTTCTATTCTACGAGTTGAAATATAAGATGATAAATATTAATTTCTGAGTTCTGTGTGAAGGTATAATATAGAACTTACCCGTTTGCGCTCTCTTTTCTTTTCCTCCTTCTCTTCAATCATACCTTCTTCATAATCATCGTCGTGTTGCGAAGTTTTTGCCTTTTTCAATCGAGGTGACTCTGCACCTTCCTTACTTGTCTAGAAAAAAAGAAGCTACTTGTAAAAGAACATTGATACAGTAATCATATGATACGGCACAATTACTTGCAAACAAAGATCAATAGGTACACTTAAGCCAAAATTGCACGTGTCGTCAAGTTCTCTCTTACAAGCAAATCTTCCGATCTCCTTCCATGAAACTTTATCTCCTTATTTCACCCAATTTCAAGAAAGCAAGAGAATATCCTTGTCCCTAGAGTAATTATGATTCCATAACAGAAATCGACGGTAGCGCTCGGACGCGGCCTAAGTTAAGAGTAAGTCTTTTTTTCCACCTGGATGATGCATATATAGGAGGTGTTCGTAAAGACTTCAGAAAGATCAAAATAAATAAAAATAGCCTAAAGGTACAATAAACACTCTTCCAGGAATAGCAAGGCCCCTACAACCCACGGGTAAGACCCTTAAATAATGCAAATTGCTAATGTTGACGCATGAATTTTATAGTGGAAAATGGATGGCTTGTTTGGCCCAAATTTTTTTAGAGATCGTTCACCAGAACAAAATACACATAGTTTTTAACGAAGCACAAACGGCAATCCCGTCGTTTAGAGTGCTTGAGAGGGAAGTGATACCACTCCTATTTGTAAGCCTTGATTAGCCTTGTAAGATTATTTTTATTGTTGTGTTATTGTTGATGATTCGATAAATAAAAACTTATTCTTCCAAATACACCCTTGTCTTTAGAAGGCTTAGGGGGGTTAGCACTACTCTTGTTTTGAACAATTACTGATCGTTTAACTTTGACTTGATTATCCATTTTTATTTCTGTTCATTTTACGATTTCCTTATTCATCATTTGTTCAGCAATACCTGTTTTTTTCATGCTCATTATGATTTTTTCTTTTAACTTCTGCCCGTTTTAGGTTTCATTAATTCATTGATAGTAATTTTATGTTGGTTTAAAGGTTTAGTTATTACACGACTTTATTTCTGCTAGCCTTGGATTTTAACATGGCTCTTTACTTTTCTTTGAACAACTTCTTTATTAATTTTTTAATCTAAATTTTTTAATTTGACTTTCTTTAATAAGTATAAAAAGTTGTACCGTAAACACAAGAAGAAATAACAATAACAAAAGTGAAATTTTTATTTGGCAACAATGAAATGGCTGAAAAACCGGCAAAAAGGTATATTTGGTTTATAGAAATATGGTAGCACTTTGGAAAAGAGCCAAACAATTTTTTTTTATAAAAGTCACAACTTATTTTGGAGCATTACTATTATGGAACAAGTGACCAGGCGCGAGGCTCCTAGAGAGCTAGATACGTCAAAATGTCGATTTTACTTTTTTTTCACAATTCCCAATATTCTATACAGATTACCCGTCTTTTGGGATTCGGACAACTGTCCAAGCTCCCAAATAATTTCTATCTTTTGGGCCTGCAAGTGACTAATTTTTCAATACACATAGCACCAGGGTAGTCTGAAAATATTATGATTTGCAAAGATATACCTCAATACATAGAAAAATGTGTTTTGTGAATTAACCAATATCAACTGTCATTATTATTTAAAAAAAAACAATAATTAATTATCTTCCAAATATTACGATTAACCTGATTTACGCTCTGTCGATTTGATTTATAATAAACAATAAAAAATCATTAGGTGCTGATAAGCAATCATGATTTTATGCCTCCAGAATAAAAACACAAGAAAACAATTACATTCGTTAAAATTAGTAACAATATCTTGGAACCCAAAATCCTCATATACCAACTTCATAATTTAATATAGGTGTAGATTATCTGTCAAATGTAAATAACCATTTATGGTTGAATGGTAAAAAAAAAAATGATGCTTTAAAGAAAAAAAAGCTCATGCTTAGTTGATGGTAAAACCTGACTTTAAACTCTTTCTTTGAAAACATTTTTTTTACTCTGATTTCACTTTGACAAGTTTGTAGTGCCATTGATAAGTACTTTTAGACATGGGAACCACATTTTTAAATTAATGCAAAGCTCTCGAAACAACAATTGTTCCAAATGCAACCCAAGTAAAAGATTTTAAAATTCCATCCTGAGACCTTCTCATAAAATGAAATACAAATAAAGGAACGTGACAAGAATAATTATGGTAAAATCCCAAGTTTTTGGTATTAGCAGTAATCTTACAGACCAATGTATAAAATCACCAGATCCATGGTAAGAACAGGTTTTCTGGTAAAACGATGTCCAGCCAGTTAAAAGAGCCAGGCAAAAATAGAGGCAGCCACACTAAGGCAACATTAGTATTTTTGTTTCAAACACGAGAAAACTTGTAAATAAAACACAAGAGGCTCGGGACACATTCCGATTATAAATGAAAACAACTGGAATAATTCTTGAACAGTGGCGTCAATTGAGAGGGGGAACAGGGAGAAATTAACCACCTCCTAGATTTCGAAAAATACTTGTTTCGCATATTTTATTGAAAAATACTCCCTTTTTTGGGAAGGAGGGGGGTGTTTTCATTGGAAAAATCGAAAAAAAGTAACCTCCTCCATATTTTGAAAAAATATATCTGCCCCACTTCAACATTTTCGTGAATTGGCGTCAAGGATTCCCAAGGTCAATAGTCACCTCAAATTAGGCATAGAAACACAAGGAACGATGAGATTCAGCAGGATATGTAAAGTAAGGTAAAGGGAAAGACAATTGCACATAAATATTATTCGAATAAAACGTACACAGAATATTATAAACAGATATACGAATGTATTGAATTAGTTTAAGTGCAGACAAAGTATTTATGTGTAAACTAATCTCGCCATGTTTTCTTTTTGTTTGGTACTGCTATTTTTAACAATAACCAGATTAACTCCAAGAGGTTTAAACTAACCAATATATGGCAGAATATTTATTTCTCGACACTTAAATGAGAGTCAGGAAGAGTCGGGCTGTTCTCTGCCAAATCTTATTTGCATTTTTTTTTTTCAGAAACTGCAAAATGGTATTTTATTTCTATTTTTGAAACACAAGAAATAAATGAAGATACAGAATTTTGTCTACAGACTTTCCGAAGTCTGTTTTTCCCGTCCTTGTCGTTCTCTTCCCTGGTTTAAACAGATGGTAGGTTTAGTAATTTTAGTATCCTCGTAATATGTTTGGCCGTGAAAACCTGTGAAATTTGTTTGTACCGCAGCAGAAACCAGGTCGTATTTCAGACACTATGACAGAAAAAAAGTTCTAAATGTTCCATTGGAATTGATGTTTCGAGGTTAAGGGAAGTCTATACGTAACTCAAAATTAACTTCTTGCATAGATATTAGGTTTCGGTAAAGGACGGTCGTATTGCTATTGGTATAAAATCGGAAAAGACCCATTACAATGAAACTTTAAGAATCGGGTTTTGTCAGAAAGCCAAGTTGCATTTTTCGCTAGAGATACATTCAAGACAATTGGAAGATTGGATACTGGAAATTTACTCGGTTAAATTATGGTGTGTTTTCTTCTACCAAAGGACTGCTTAAACAGAAACAGAAACAAAAACAGATTACATAAATCTATTTACTGTCCCTAGTTTGAAAATGAAAAATCCCTCGCGAAGGAAAACATTCTTCCAAGCTAAGTTACCGCTTTACAGTGTGAGAGACCCCTTTAAGACTCACTATAGAAGGAAGACTGAATTAACGAATGAAGGTAACTGAATCCAGGGCCGTTATTAGCCAAACTGTTGGGAAAGGGGGGAGGAATTTTAATGACTGGCTGGTAATTTTTACCAACTGATTTTTACTCAATAACTAGCATAATGTCTGTCCTGAAAACGATAGGTAAAATCACTGCACAAGTCCGTAACACCGCTGCATTTACCGACCAAGATTGAGATTACGGTATGTCATGTCCCTATTTTCATGGTCTTTGTTTGACCAAATGGAAAATTGTGGCGCCATCTGTAAAATCACTACAGGAATCGGTAAAACTGCTGTGTTTACCGACAAAGTTTGAGATTTCTGTAGATGACATGTCAGTATTTTCGTGGTCCTTATTTAACCGAACAAAAAAAATTTTGAGGAGTGGGAAAATTTTTGGCGCTTCGCGCCACGATTTTACAGACTAATTTTTTTTTTACAGAGTGCTCAAAAACATTGGAGGGGGGCAACCCCCCATACGCGACGGCCCCAATAGAACATCAAAAGTTAGAAACTAATAAAAGTATTTTTCAAAGCAAACATTTGGTCCAAATAATTCGAGAGAAGATATTTTCATCTACAAATATTTTCGCAAGTGATTTATATAAATCACTATATCATGCCCAAAAAAGAGGAGAACACTACCGGCTACGATTTCATTTTGAAAAGTTAATTTAATATAGGTTCTTTGGTACTTACAAAATATAACAGGAATTTAAATAAGCTATTTAGGAGCAGGAACTATATTTATTAACAATTTTTTGAAATATCAGTGTGCAAAGCACATAATCCAATCTGTCCTAGCCCAGCTTTCGTATAGGCAAATACTCTTCAAGACTCTCTATTATAAAACTAGTAAATACTTTACTATCCATCTTTTTCGAATTCTTCCAGGAATGAGAAGACAGGTATAAAAAAGAGACGGAGTAAGGATTCAAGATCATTCCCACTTGGGGGGGGGGGGGCGGAGTTCAGACTTGAAGCAGTACTTCCCTTGAAGACACGGAAAATCACATTAAACACCTACTTTTGAATTATATAGGCTAATGACCTTCTTTATTTTTGATCCCTGTAAAATGACTTGTAAAAAATACTTTCTTTGTTGTTGACTCCCCCCCCCCTGGGTCCAAATCCCCGAATGATCATCCTGGGTATGACCCAATAGAAACTCAGTTTTTTCCAAAGAACTTTAAGATTGGTCTAATTTCCTTGCAATCAAAAGCAAAAAAAAAAAAAAAAAAAAAAAAAAAAAAAAAAAAACGGTCGTCCAAAAGTAATCTGATATGTTCATTGCCTAGCTCTTCTGTAGTTTATAATACAACAAGTTAATACTATTTTTGCGTAAAAAAAAAGAAAGACAAAACAAAATCATCCTACATCGTTAATTCTATGGATCATATATTTCAGCATTAATACAACAACAAACCTAGCTTTTCTCTTATATTACGCAGTGCACGATGATTTTCCAGAAGGTATGTTTCTCTTGGCTAATAGCAACAACCGTCTAAAGAGAGCAGCAGAGGTAGCCCATAGCAAATACTGTCGATATTGTCTATTCGTGTCTTTAAAAGAGCATCTCGTTTTCCTTGAAATCTCAATTTTACATATACATGCGTAGATAAGGAGCTCCTAGAGAGTTTTACCAATGAAAAAGAAAATCCTCGGTTTTATGTACGCAAATCCACCATAAAAAAAAAGTCTTTTTCCCGTTAGGCTGAAAGTAACGCCCAGAATCAAAAGAAATTAATTCCAAACTTTTGGTTTTTGCAATATCACATTTTAAGCATTAAAAGGGAGAAATGGTTGATATATAAAATAACTCCTATTACTTTATTTATATTCCTGCATCTATTTTTGACAGTTGCTGTTTAACCAAAGATAATTCATTGTGTTTTGAGCCTGGAAGCTAACAAACTGGAAGGTAATCTGAAAATCTTGTTTTGAAAAAGGATGTGCTCATACAAACATATCTGCTGGATTTTTTTTCCAGGTGATCAAATTTTTCAGTTTGATTTGGCTGTTTTTGCGTATATTTAAGTCAGGAGGGGTGTACTGTAATTATTGAGCCGTGTCGCTCCTTACTTACCACGAACTGTTTGATATGATGCAATTGCAAGCTGACATAAAAACAGTGAAGCAATTATATTTTACATTAGAGTCGACATAATACAGGTGCATTAAAATTTTTTTCCTCGGCTTCGTTAGTTCTATTACCTTCAGTAGCAGCTTTCGACAGATCCAGCCTCTGATTGAGTATAAAAGACAATAATTGGCTTACGTTACAATTATTGATAAGGGTACCAAGCCATCTGAGGCCAACACAGCCTCACAAGCTCCGCTTCACCCAATATTGGTCTAAGCTTCACTCTTTTCTACTCCCACGAAGTTAATATTTAATTCTGACCCCCTTCATCCCACCTGAGAACGTCCTGGGTTTCTTTGGGCCCTAACTGCAGTACCAAAAAGCACTTTCCATTACAATCCTAGACAGTATTTTTGGCAAGAACATAAGTTATGTATCCTATCATCCTGTGTCCAAATTCCGTGACTTTCCCATCTTGACTTTTCTTTCATTACAGCTCTTGACGATAATTTTAGTAACAGCATAGGCTTGAAACCCTGTCCTCAGAAAACATGACAGTGGGATCGAGCACGTCCTTAAGCAATTACTTTAGAAAAATTCCAGCACATCTTCCTGAATTTTTCAAAGGTCCCAGGTTTCAGAGTCATTGTTATAGTCATTACTGGGGCTTATAACACCCCAATCTTAGTTCTAAGCCTTATCTTTCTATTCTTTTGAACAGATTTCATCTTTTGAAAAATACCAAACAAACCAACTGGGAAGTTAGAGCTGGTGTCCTAGTTTTACTTTTCATTGTTTGAGTACAAAGAAAAATCTTTGTCGGGAAGTCTACCAGAATGGATTGCATTATTTCAACAAAATTTGGGTTAAAGTGAGACCTGGTTGCTACACTCAACAGGGTATCTACTAAAAGGGGTCCTTAGATCCCAAACTTACTTAGACAGAAGTAACAGTTAATGTTCTAGTTATACCTTTAGAGCCTAGGACGGATTTGATCTCTGATGGCGAGGAGGGTGGGAGTCCCCAAATTTCTGGCATAACAATAAACTAAAAGGAAATACAAAATCCCAATTGTACCAGTTTGGAAGGACGGAGGGATGGAATGCATCAAAATATCTTTTTACGAGTCTAATTACCTGAAGGGCCGGTGAAATTCATTCAACAAAGCCTGGTCAACAGTTTCAGTTATAGTCTCAATGTCCGTGCTCAATCGAGTCTCTGGGAGCGAATTACTACATTCTTACCGTCTACATTCATAAGAATGGTCTATGGTATCTCAATTAAACTCGGTAGGGATTAACAGCTAAGATTTTGTTTTGCCTTTAAATGGTTCGATCTAATTCATTCACACAGTCGCTTGTTTTGTTCGGCAGCTGTGAACCTTGGGTCCCAGTTGCTGCATCATTTTAAGATACCTAGGCAAGAAAGTTTATTTAGCGCTGAAATAAAGACAGGGAGGATGTCTAAGATAAAATCTTTCTTTGTACTATATAAACTTTATTCCTATCTCATTTTTGCCCGGAAAAAAATTAGAGAACAAAAAAGAGTTAAAATGTGAAGAGTAATTAGGATGAAATTATGTAGAAAGTTCAAGACAGTCCGGTAAACTGATATAAAATGACTATTAAGGTAGTCGTTAGCAAAAAAAGTTCTAAGGATTGTTTTTATCGTTTGCTACTAGTGGCAGATGTTAGCATTATTAGACTAAATCCAAAAGATGACAAAAACTCCAGTGTTTACTTTTGTGCGGAAGAATTGATTACAGAGCAGAAAACAATCAAAGAGTAAGATGTAATCGCAGTGAAAGTCAGAAAGAGAGAGTGCAAGACTGTATTGATAAATGGAATATTCGAAGATTAAGCCATGTACCAGTAAAACAACTAGTAAAGCTCCAATTACTCTCCACGTTCAAAATTTAAAGTCAAAACTTCGAAAAAAGAATAGTTGAAATTCATGGAATCCTTTTACTTAGACTGAACAGGTGCGTCTACGTAATAACATCAGATTTTCCCGCTTCTAATTTAACATATCAGATTGTTTTTAATTTTTGACTTTCTAGAGATATTTGTTGAAATAGTTGAATAAGTAATTTCAACTATTTCAGTGATATCAAAATAGGGTCTGGGCAGCCACCATAATCTTGCTTGTTGTTGGACAAATGCATTCAATAAGGGTTAAACACGCCATTGAGGTGCACTTCAATGCGGTAAGATTAGTTTCAAAATAAATTGATCACATATCTGAAATTCAGAGACAATCTAATGAACACCGATCTATTATTGACTTTATCAAAATCGTTAATGGGAAGGGTCGGCTTGCTCACGTTACAATATGAGCACCCATATTTCTTGTTAACGTTAATTTTATAGCGATTCTTACTTTTCATTACTGCACCAGCCGAAACGCCAGCTTCGCACAAATACGACTTCGCAAATAAAGTTAGTAAGCGTAGAGTTTTATGATCTTCGATATCCAAGATCAGAAAGTTCCATGCCACCAAATTTTCTCTTCAATATATTGTCGCAAGACAACTCAATAAAGGTTCTTCTGCCAAAAGAAGCAAATTCAGTTGGGGTTCTTGGCTCTAAATGGGCCTTGAATCTATCTCGATATTATCTGCTTGAAATTATTTTCCGAACCATTTGATAAGCCAGCTATGATTGGTGATCTTCAAAGAGATTTCATATTAGAAAATAAAATAACTTTATTGGAGGTCACAAACTGGAGCAGCAAAGAAAACAATCGTTAATAGCGTCTCTACTAATTTCTACTTTCCAAAGCTGTAATAATTTTCCGAAAGCTCAAGATCTTTTTACAAGTAATTCCGAGAACTGGAAATATCAAAAATTTGCCAAACTGTTTAATTGACTATTTAACGTCGACATTACCGCTCCGTATGGAACCAAGGCTCTTAAATGTCGACATTTAACAAGACTATTTAACGTCGACATTACCGCTCCGCATGGAACCGAGGCTCACAATTTGAGATCCTCTGGCTTAAGCCATTAGTTATGCATATTTATGTAAAATTAACAGGCTGCATAATCAACTAATATTAGTATTTACATATCCATGCGGATCTAAAGCCCATGAACTTTGGTTATATTTTGTCACAGACACTAGATTCATTTCGTAGAAATTTATCCATTCTGAAATAAACCTGTCATCGGGAAAAAAACAACGAAGAGGTAAAACAGAGAAGAGGAAGAACACAAAAAAAATCTCATCATCCAACAGACTGAATGTCTTATACTGTACATCTCAAGCACAATTAAAGTTTTATAACCATATCTTGGAAAAAGAGATAATCGTCAAATTCATTTTAGTTGGGGAGCCAAAGTTGAAAATCTGACAAAATAGCAATCTGAGGGGGACAAGTGATTTGAGAGAGGTTTTAGACTAAATCGACCATGCTGATTATGAATATCTCGGGAATATAAGCGCCAAAGGTGCGCTTGGTGGTTTTTTGCATTTAAGTTCGTTGATTTTTCTATTTCACTCAGACTAAGTCCAGCTTTCTACTAGAATATTGTAGTTGTCTCTTTTATACCTAGCCAAAACATTTTTAAATATGTTTAGCAATGTTTTTTAAGTTATTATTTAGTCAAACTAGTCGTCACTTTCAGAAAGATCGCATGACCAGGCACAAGCACAAGGCAAGTCGCACTTGCGGATTCCAGCACAGGAGCACTTTCCATTACACACATTTCTACACTTGCAATGAACTGCAATCCGGCTTATAGAAATTGGCCACTGCGACAATGAATTTGTCAGAGGAATAACCCCGAAAGCGTCACTGTATACCCATCTGAAATTTAGGGGGTCTAAAACTATTGGTTCAGACTCCATAGCCTGTAAAACGATTCCCCACTGACATACAACTCTAAGGATGTAATATTTAAAGCTGTTTTCAGTAGGCGGAAGATTTTTTAACGATTTTTTCTTATGGAATAAGTGCACTCGCAATTCATTCAAGGAGTTAAAGTCAGTAGGATTCTTTCCATAGGCTGCGATTGTTACTTTTTTTGCCACCTCCGTCACTTCCTCAACATAATTTGATATATTGACGAGGTCAATCTTGACTTTTCTCGTCAGTTTTGCCATGTCACTAACAAGATCAAATTTCAAAGCTGCTTTCACAAATGTCTTCTTCCCCACAGAATATGCAAAGCTCGTCGTGTCAGTGCCACTAAGGCAGTGTAGAAGTCCAATGCTGTCAATAAAGTCCCGTGGAAGAGAAATAGCTATAAGCCTTATGCTACTGAGTCTTTTAAAAAACTTATAAGAAAAAAAATCAATTTTTTCAAAGCAGGTCGTATTACTAAGCCTAATAGTCTAAGGAAGTTCCTAAAAAAAAAATTAAGAAAAGTAGCTTCTAATTATTATAATAGTAAAGTCAAAAATCTATATTCTAACAAGCCCAAGCAATGGTACAGAAAAATTAAAGAAATATGCGGAAAAAGTTCTTCAAAAATTGATTTTCATCTCCCTGAACCCCCTAATAAGACTGCCAACGATCTGAACTTGTACCTTGCTTCCATCGTGCAAAGTCTCCCCCCTTTCACTGGCTCAAGTCCAATTATTCCTCCCAATACTTCCTTCCCCTTTATTTCTCCCTCTGATGTTATAAATAAAATTCTTAAGCTTAGAAAATTAAGTATTTGTCCCTTTGACATCCCAGTTGACTTAATTAAAGCCTTTTCGGACAAAATTGCTGAGCCTTTATCAAATACTTTCAACCACATCACAAAATTTGGCAAATTCCCATGTTGCTGGAAACGTGGTTTTATAACACCTGTCCCTAAAAAATGCACCAGTCTGACTTTTGCCAACATTTGCCCCATTACACTCAGTTCTGTTGTTTCCAAACTTTATGAAGGTTTCCTCTGTGACTGATTTAAGGATAAAATTGGTCCACGTATTGACACCCGGCAGTTTGGTAACTTAAAGAAAACTTCCACCACCCATTACCTTGTGCACTTAATGCATACCATCATAAGTAACCTTGATAAACCAAATGTCTGGCTGAACCTTGTCTTTGTTGATTTCCAAAAAGCTTTTGACCTGGTTGACCACACCACCATAATTCGTTCACTACTGGTTAACTTTAAACTTGATCCTCTGTTAGTAAATATTGTTATATCGTTTCTTTCAAATAGATCCCAAGTTGTTAAATACAAAAATATTTTCTCTAACCCCCTCCCTATATATTGTGGAATTCCTCAAGGAACCTTATTGGGACCACTTTTATTTCTAGTCATGATTAACGATATTGGTAAGGATTTCCCCCAAAGGTGGAAATATGTGGATGACTTGTCGATCCTCGAAGTATGTCACAGGAATATTAAAAGTGACCCCCTTGAAATTCTAACCCACATTTCGGATGAAGCAAAGAACCTAAATATGAAAGTAAATTCCACTAAATCAAATATAATGACGATAAATGTCTTGAAATCTATTTCCGCCTTCCTTGACCCTATCCCCCCAGATATTTCTGTGTCTTCCTTTAAATTACTTGGGGTTACAATTTCCTCTAATTAAAGTGGGATATCCACGTGAAAGATATTTTCCGTAGTGCTAATTCGTCCATATCTCTCTTTAAGTCCTTGAATAAATTTAAAGTCCCCCCATCCCAGTATTTAAGGATCTGTGATTCATTCGTCTACTTAAATCTCCAATATATTTGTCCAGTTTGGCATCCTGGCATCTCCCGTAATGAATCAGAAAAAAATGGATCTATTCAAAAAAGAGCCCTAAGAATAATTTTTAAAGAAACTTTGGTACCATATTCACTCCTTCTAAAAAAAGCCAAGCTGGAAACTCTTGAGCACAGGAGAGGAACGCTGTGCCTCCGTTTTGCAAAAAATGCAATAATAAACCCTCGCACGGAAAACATTTTTCCCAAAAGAGACTCCCAATCCAGACACCGCCAGCCACGTACTGTTTCTGAACCCGTCCCTATCTTGTACCCCATCCGTTGTTTAACCTCCAGGTATGAAAAAACCTTTGTCCCCTTCATTACTGATCAAATAAACCACTAGTTTTTTTTTCTTTTTTTTTTTGTACTGGTGATACTCTTGCTTGTGTCCGTTTGGTTCTTCTATTTCCCTCCCCTTTTTATATACTCTCTTTTAAACCTTTTTGACACTATTTTTATCTCAATTTTTTTTTTTGGTTTTGTTATAATTTGTGCCTTTTTAACTTTCTTACATTTGACACTTTTTGTTTTTTAGACTAATGAATGGCTTTGCCTTTCTGATATTGTTGTTTTTGGCATTGTTTAGCCAGTTTTTAGTTATTGTGCTATTTCTATGTCTTTTTTTATTATATGACCCCGAAATGCGAATTCGGCCCTTCGGGGCTTGTGATAGTCATTTTTTGAAATAAATATCTTATCTTATCTAGCTAGCTCGTGCACAGGGAAAATTCTGTCAGGAAATTGGAGGAATAGCTCTTTTTTGTTCTCTTTTGTAGCTAACAGCGTAGAGGAGTGTTGCAAAAGTATCACCAGAATATCTGTGTCATTGGCCCAAACAATAACAGAAGAACTTCCATTCCTAAAGCTGGAAGCAACATGGACTGCTACAGGCATGTCTGCTTCTTCGTGTGTGCTTGCAAGCTCAAGACTAAGAGGAGGCAAAGGTTCCAGGGATCCTTTTCTGTTGGGGGGCAATATCCCAACATGTTGACGATCAGGGAAACATCCAGCAAGTATAATATCAAAGTTCTTACTTTTACTTCCAACATTGCTCCAAAACTCATAAATAGAAGCCACCAAGTTAGCTTTGCAGGAAGAACTTCTAAGAATTGATTGCCAGGAATCACCGAGTTTGATGCTGTCACTATATGTGGTACTGACCTCACCCCTTCGTCTATGGCAGCCACTACTGTCTTTTAAGCACACTGGTGAGCCGGTTGGGTCCTTGATTCCATAAATTCCATCATACCGGTTAGAAACCACATTCAGTTGCCATAGATTTTCTGGGAGCTGAGTAAAAACCTTGCACATCAACCTTCTTGAAAAATCCGACAATGTCTCATCCCTTGACGGAGTCATAGTCCTTAAGAGCGGCATAAAGCCCAGAATGAGAGATAGCCTCGAACTGACATCAAACACTGGCAAAGAGCAGGCCTTAGAATCTAGGCAAGACAACCCTTATATAAAGCTTATCAGATCAGATTTCTTTCCTGTTCTTAATCGGAATCCCTCAGATTGCGCTTCGAACAATGCCGGGGAATACTGGAGGAGTTCATGCTGAAGTTTTTTTTTTTTTTAGCATGTCAGTTGGTGATCCTGGATTTTCACCAACATTCAGCAGAACTTTTTTAACTGGTTCTAGTTCTTACAGGGTTAGCAAAAGTATGTTCTATGTCAAGCAAGCCTTTTTTGTAAGAAGTTTGGTTGCTGACATTCCTTTCTTAGAGCATGGTACTTAGCATTGCACTTGCATCTGGTCAATAGAAGTTCTCGGACACGTTTTATATCACTAACAGTGGGAAGCTGTCCATTTCCATCGGTTTGGCAGATTAAACACTTTGCATAATAATTTTTTTTTTTTGGGGGGGGGGGCTATATAGAGCATCTAATTTTTTTCTGGAAAATGATTCCATGCTATCCTCCCAAATAGAGAAGAAACTTAGTATGGTACTAATGGTAACCTTAGAAAAAAAATTCAAGATTTTCTTCATGATATATAACCGATCCATTTCCAGTATCTACAGACTATTATAGTCTATAATAGGATCCTATAAGCAGTGGAAAGACCTGGTGAAAAAAAAATCTTCAAACCAGACAGTACTTAAAGGCCCCCCCCCTCCAGCAGTGATAAGAAGTCCAAACTGGAAGAAAAAAGACACTTCTTAGTGCTAAATTTCAATTTTTTCGCCTCTGTAAATCATACTCATATTCAGTCTTGGTCCCTCAAAAGATGGAAAATGACAATTCTTAATGCTCCATTGTGGAGGCAATGGGCATTGGAGGCCTGAGTCTCAACCCATTTGAGTCCGCCCTAAATAATAATAATAATGCTCCATTGAACAATTTTACAACTTTGTGGCATAGTATTAGGCATTGCAGCATAGTATTGGCCAAAAAGAAGGTACCACTAAACCTTCTTCCACCTAGCCTAAAATTTTGTTGTGCCACCTAATAGCACGCCCAGACTATCCGCTTTCTGAAAAAATGGGACGGAAATCTGGAAATGTAGACAGGTCTTCCATCCCCTTTTTCCGTTTTCTGGGCAGGAAGGATCAGAGGGTCCGAAAATGGAAAAATGGGATGGAAGACTGTAGTGTGGACAGCTTTTCTGGAAAAAATGCCAGAAGAAGGAGACGATTAAACATGATAAGTGATAAATAAAATTAGTTGTCTGATGTGGTTTAAAATAGAAAAAAGTTAAATAGTCTAACTGAGGCTCTAAAATTGTTTTCTATAGGTTTTGGCTCAGAAAAACAGATTTGATAAGGATGGCTGATAAACTTGTACTGATATTTTTTTAAAAACCGCTAAGTCTGGAGGGCTATTCCTTTTTCCGGATTTCCATCCCATTTTTCCAGAGAGCGGATAGTCTGGATGTGCTATAAAGTTAGTGACTTGAAGAGCAATGGTAAATAGAGAGATTCTTGACACACAAAAGAGGAAAGAGAATACAGACAAGTATTGTCATAGTGTACCAACTTTGCTTGACTATGCTTGAAAAAAACCTGTACCACCTAGGCTAGCTCACAAAAGAGCCAAGCTCCTCGTAAAACCCCTCCCGTGGACACCCCTATAATTTACTGAAAAATAGTAAGAAATAAGTTGCTTTTATCAGGAGGAACTAATCTGCATCTTTACCCTACTTTTAAACCACTTAAGTAAGCCTCTAACTATCCTTTGACCCCAAAACTGGTAAGACTTTTAGCCTATGCATTATAAATTTATATACCAAGGATTCCTGAAAGACAAGGCGAAACAATAAAAAGTGAAATACTAATAAATACAAACATTTGAGGATCAGATAATAGAGTTAATTAGACTTTTAACCATCAATTTGCACCAGCATGGCAGATGGCAGTAAACATAACCATAACAAAGCCACGAGAACGATGCAGTGTCATCTACTTAACAATAAACAAGTTAAGTTTTAAAATTTTTACCATAGATGATTGAGTCGAAACTTTGACCTCATATTAAACTATGAAGCGCACTTTGGTGGTCGCAATTCCCGAAATAAATGGAATCAGCATGTTCAAAAATATTGTTTCCAAAAGTCAGAACTCATGTACCAAAATGTTTTTTACAAATCGTTATTTGACGACTTTTTCAACTTTGGCTCCCCGACTATTTGTAAAAAGAAGGAAAATAGCATGAATTTAGATTGTTCGAAAGGAACCTTGTTTGACGCAGATACGGGTGATTAAATGAACTGATTAAAGTAAAAATTTCTACATAATATTTTGGTAAAAGCAGATGGTACCATTATTCATCTAAATCAAAACTGAAACAACCAATTGTTTTTTTTAGGGCGGTGAAATCTCAATGTGCCATTATTGTTCCGTCATGAGGAACGATGAAGCTTTCCTTAATTGATTATCTTGGCTAATTACTGGAACAAGAGATGAAAAAAGATGCTGTGGACATGAATAGAGAACAAATCTTGAAAAAAGGAGAAGTTCATGAACTCTTTTTCATGGTTTGAGAATTTTTCAGTAACATAATTGTATTCAAATCTACTATTTTTAACCTAACTTTAGAAATTTTCTGTAGGCTACATATAATTTTTACAGACAATTATTTGCATCTTCTCAGAAGTATTAAAGATGGGGAAAGATTTAGGAGGATTGCAAAATTCTTCCATGTATCCAAGTTCTATTTACCTGGCCTGAGTCTATCACATTCTTTAAAAAATAAAAAAAAGTTTATCTGGAGAGCAATTGTTTACCCTGAAAGCATAAAGTGCCTCAGTCATGACTGCTCTTCTTTTTTTTTTTAGTGATAGTGATATATTTAATTAACAAAAAGTTTAACTACAAAAATCAATATGATTCACCCAAAACCAAACGGTTTGACCAAACGGTTTTCTGGATCCTATATAATTATTCCTCTTCAAATGGGATCCCTAAACCCACTGTATATAAATTTAAATTTATCTACAGTGCCTAAACCACAAAAAATTATTCTTAAGACAGCATGCAAAATATGTCATTTGGTTTCAACACAACGGTATGAGTGCTTCCGGAAAGATTGAATTTCAGCTTGTAAATTAAACACTATTCTCTTTTCTTGATTACAAAAGTGAAAATATCAGGCAATATTTCAGAAAAAATAATCACAGGAGCAGGATGTGTATTCATCCTTAAAGAGATTTAAGCTTGAATAAACGGTTGCGTCAGTGAGAAACACCATTCAAGAGTAAAACAAGTTTATTGACCCCTAGTTTCTGCTTTCATTCATATTTTTTGAAAAATAAAACAGCGATAGCAAGGCATTTGTTAAAGTAATAACAAAATCTCGGTATTTTCCTTTTTTGGAAAAAGGTTTAGCCTACTATCAAGAACTATGAAAAAATCCTGATAATTGTGTAATCTTCATGCCTTTTTCCTTCAAATTTTAAGTTAGTTTTGCTCATCTTTCGTAAAAATAACAATTAATCCAGACAACTGTTCCAAGTCCTTTCAATCCATGCCTACTAAACCACCCCCCCCCCCCCCCAAAAAAAACAGAGAATCCAACATATCTCTGCAGTTTGTTTTTTCGTGACAATCTGACTTATAATTTAGAAAAAGAATAACTGAGATATACCCTATGACTGTGAAATTCTAGTTTGTCATTTACATTCAACTGGGCCCTCTCCTGATATTCTTCAACAACCACTGGTTTGATGTAATCATCCATGGAGGAAAAAAGAGGAAAAAAGAGACACATCAGTGTTACCCACACGAAATGCTCAATAGTAACCGAAACTCTAAAAAAACGGGATTTTAATATCAATAGATACATCAAAAGGATCAGCTTACTATGCTAAATCAAAATACATAAGATTAATCAAGTTTAGTGTTACTCATCAAAGGTTACGAGCCAGAGAAAGTTGGCCTGATTTTTTAAATAGGGGGGAAACCCACCCTAAAATTAAAGGAATCTTGATGAAAATCACACCATCAGATTCAGCGTAACAGAGAACCTTACTGTAGAAGTTTCAAGCTCCTATCTGCAAAAATGTGGAATTTTGCTATTTTTGCCAGAAGACAAATCAAGGATGCGCGTTATTTTTTTTCCAGGGGTGATTATATCGAAATAATGGTCCTAGAAGATCGGGAGAGGGTGCATTCAAACGGAAATTAAAAGTTCTAATGCCCATTCTGAGTGACCAAAAAGATTGGAGGGCACCTGGACCCCCTCCCACGCCCATTTTTTCACCAAAATTATGTGATAAAAATGTATAGACAACCATTTTGTTCAATATATTTGAAAGATCAAATAATTATGTCTTCAGGTATAAAATGGCCCCCTATAGTCTGTGGGGAGAGGCCTGTAAGATATGAAATTCGCCCATTGGTTACGTATAGAATTTGTAATTGGGAACTATACAGATATTTTTTTTGGGGGGGGGGGAGGTTGTGCTTGGGGTGGATTTGTATGGGGATAATCTTCCTTGGGGAGGGAAACTTCTGGGGGGGGGGGTGAATATTCAAGGGAAAATGTTACATTGGGGGGATTTGACAGAATTAGTATACGAAATTATTTTTAATTGTCTTACATTCTCTTTTCCAAATTTGTCCTGTTGAGATGATGCGGGAAAATAATCCAGGGGCTTTTTTCCGCGTGTTTTGGTTTCCAGGAAATAATTTTCATGAAAGGGGGCATTACTGGAGTAATCGAGAAACAGATTAGAGTTTAAAGTCTTATTCTAATCAAAGGATGATAATGAGAATTTTTCAGACTGAATCGTCCGCAAGCCATATTTTTCTTCATTAGCTAATCGGGAATCAAAGGTGCTTAGCGCAGTGAAAAGTATCTATAGAATAAAATAACTTGATCATGTCAATATGAGAGAATGAGTAGGCTTATCGTAAAAAAAGAAGACAAAAACTAGGCACCAGTTATCTACTTTAGCAGAAAAAGAGATACGTTGACTAGTTGAGGGTTTGACTCTGATTATATCGCTGAACTTTTATATAATCTTGACGGCCTTATCGTGAACATTAAGTTTTATACCTATCAAAATCGTCAAAAATCAAGTGGCTCAAGCCTCTTTCATGTCTAGAAATAATAGAAAAAAATAAATAAATGTTATCAGTGAATTAATGTAATAGAATTCAAAATACCGTGTCTTTTGTAAAGTATTTGGAACATAAATTCGAGAAGGCTCTTCCGGGTGTCTCATTTCTTGAGATTTGGCCATTTATGTGTCAACGAGAGTGGTCCAGGGGGGGCTCTCGGGACTAAGACTAGTCGTGGGAAAGGGCTCGTCCCCAGGCATGGTCGAACAACCAATAGCTGGAACTTCCGTTTCCAGGAAAGTTATTCTCTTGGTACACTTCTAAAGGCAGTCCATCTTTCGCTTTCGTCTTAGCTAGTTGTTCTTGTTCTACCTTATTTCCTCTCTGTGCGTACTCTCACGTTATTCAATAAAGACCATATACCAACGTTTACTGACTATCTTCGAATTTACGTAAACCTTTACATCTGCCAATATAAAAAGGGCATACAAATAAAGAAGTAGACAGAGGTTTACAGAGTGGTGGATTTCTGTACTAAGCACAAGATTGATCACCGATTTTCTAGTGGTTATAACCCATTTTCGAATGGTTTATGTGAAAACCGAGTAAAGGCTTGCAAAAACATATGCAAGGCCTACTGTTATGAATCCGAGTCTAATTGGTCGGAGTATATTCCAAGTATTCAACTGGTACTCAATAGCGCTATTTCATCAACCACAAAATTTCAACCATTCCAACTTATGTTCGGTCGACAACCGATTTCCTATCTTGATTTAAAGTTACTGCGACCGCGACGGAATGACTTCAACAGTTACGAAGAGTTTGCAGCTAGCCAAGTCCAACAGCTTTTCTACCTCCATAGTGTTTGTAGCAAGGAAATCAAAAATCAAGAGAAGTTCAGGCCGGACAATATAATAAAAACAACACAAAAATTCTAAGTTTGAAAGAGGGAGACATTACCCATGTTAAGGATATGACATTCAAAGGGTTAAAATTAAAATTTCGCGGTCCATATATAATAATAAAAGTAATACAACCAAACCAAGTTTTCCTACTGCAGGAATTAGACGGAAAGGGTACGAGAAGAACAGTAAACATCAGACTAATGAAACCAGTCAAAGACCCCTCCGTATTTCTTGCAAAAAATCCAGAGTACTCTGAGTATGTAAGTAATAAACCAGTCACTAAAGAATCAGAAAAGACAGTAAATGATGTTGTGCGTTTAGGTCAGCGTTTAAAAGAAATTTTTTTATGTATAGATGTACCAGTAGCACAGCAACAAAGTTTAAGAAATACAGGTAACTCAAGCACCACCTGCTTAGAATCAAGAAGCCAAAACGGGGAACTAACAGTCCAGGAGTCGAATACCACCAACCCATTATTTGTGGATGTAAACACAGGGGATACTCACCTTGACATGACTAATGTATCTACTATTTTGTCGAAACATGCTAGTCCTACAAGTAATACTGTCCAGGAGAGTAGCACTAATAGTAATGTAGAGATATCCCCAGTAGTACTGCCATTTGTTGAAACACAAGCTAGTAGAGCAAAACCAAATAGGTCTAAACCGAGGACTTCCGCAACAATAAAACCCCGAGGATTGTATTGGGAATAATATCTTAACGTCATTGCAGCATGGTAAGCCAATCAAACTACAATGGTTGACATACCTATTCCATTATTTATAAGTTTATGCAATTTCATTTATTTGTCACTGGTATTTTCAGGATTATTTAGCGTTTCTCGGTCATTCCTCTTGCCCTAATCCGAAGTTTATACATAATCCCAACTTTCCTTGTCCTCATCAAATTCAGGGGTACGGGGAACAAGTCTATTTTAAAGTATACAGAGAAAAATGAAGTGTTAGAATATCCAGTTCCCGACTACTGTTGTTAGTGTGGTTCGTTTATACTATGTAAGTGTTTACTTATGCAAGTATTGTGTAGTGTTTATATTATGTAATTGTTTACTATTTTATGCTGTACAATGTTAGTAGGTGAGAAGTGAATAATTTGGGAAGGGTATTGAACGTTTTGAATTCAATTAAAGTTAGAGGGTTAAATAATAACGGGATAAGCCAAAATTGGGAAATTTAACTTAAAACAGGGGGGAGAATCTGTTAAGTATTTGGAACATAAACTCGAGAAGGCTCTTCCGGGTGTCTCATTTCTTGAGATTTGGCCATTTATGTGTCAACGAGAGTGGTCCAGGGGGGGGGGGGGGGGGCTCGCTGGACTAGGGCTAGTCGTAGGCAAGGACTCGTTCCCAGGCATGGTCGAACAACCAATAGCTGGAACTTCCGTTCCAGGAAAGTTATACTCTTGGTACACTTCTAAAGTCAGTCCATCTTTCGCTTTCGTCTTAGCTAGTTGTTCTTGTTCTACCTTATTTCCTTTGTGTGTGTACTCTCACGTTATTCAATGAAGACCTTATACCAACGTTTACTGACTATCTTCGAATTTACGTAAACCGTTACATCTGCCAATATAAAAAGGGCATACAAATAAAGAAGTAGACAGAGGTTTACACTATGGTAGCCAACATCACTACACTTGTTGATCATGGGTAAGAACAATGAGAATTTTAAGGCAATTTGTTTCTTTGAATTTTACAAGTCGCAATGTCACAAATTTATTCTCAAGAGTGCTTGATGATTCCTTAATATTCCATGGAACAGAATTAAAGTATGAAATTCCCTATTTTCAAGAAGTGATACTATGAAAAGGAATGACAAAAAAAGAAAAGAAAAAAAGAAGCAGAATCTATCTTGGTTAGCTAAGTTTGTGTATAATATTACAATAGTAGTATCCCAATTTCTTAACTCGTAACGACAATGTATAAACGAGTGATTAAAATAATTAATTAAATTAAATCTTACCGGTTAGCATCTTCAGGACAGACACGATTTAAGAGCGAGCTTCTTCATTTAAAAAATGAGCCGCCATCTAAACGACATGCAACTCAAGTCCTTCGTCCAATCCTATCAATCACATCAAACGAGATGAAGGATATTCCTTCCACACTAAAAATTGTCTCTGTATTTGAAGAAACTCAGTCATATTAATTCACGTAAAAACATGTCTCACAATATAACTTCTGGCTAGGATAGCATTTTTATCTGGAAGGAATTTGGTCATAGCAATATAACTGAAGTTTCTTTAGAGCATTGACTGTAAGCCTTTTATAAGTATATTTTCCTTTAGACTGGCTCTGATTTTGTTGGAGTGGTAAGAAACTACCTCTATATCCTCATTGACTACCACTCTTCTAAAGTCTTCTCTATGGCATCAACCTCGCACCAAACAGCTGTTCTTCTCAAATACCTTTCAGCCTCAAATCTTTAGAGTTACCACTAATGTGATAAAGTTTACCATCTATTTCCTTCAGATACCCAATCATACTCTACAATCGATTCTCTACGAGTCCACGCAGAGAACTACTTAGGGTGGGGGTGTATTGGCCAGTCACTGAATTTAGAAGTTTCTAATTAAGGTGCATGAAATCACCGACATTCTTCGCTACATATATTCCAGATGGAAAAGAGTAACTGTCAGCTCCTTAAAAAATTCAATGGCGTCCTTCTACAATACAGCTAAAAGAATGGCGGTCAAAACGTCGACTTTATTCATATATTCATCTATATTTTGACTATATTATGTGCGTAGTAGATGGTACAGCTAGTAAATGAAGACGCCAAATCCTATTAACCAAACTTGAAATCAGGAAAATTGCTTAATAGTTAGCATTAACTGATAAGGTGTGTCTGAAAAAAACAAATCAGGCGAAAAACAAAAACGGTACAACCAAAAATCGATGCAAAAATCATTCAATCTAATAGGATGTAATCCTTCCCAAGACTGCTTATCACGAATCCATCTAGTCGAGTAAGAATACTGACTTCTTCCATAAACTGTCAGAAATAATTGTAAATTATCAATAAATATCTAAGAATTATTAGTAGCTGGCAAATGAAGAGATGGCATACAAATTGACGATTAAATTTAGTCTAAATAATTTGCCTGGCTGAGTTCAGAGTCGGTTTAGTCAAAAATTTAACCCAGCGTTAAAATATATGCTAGCGGTAACATTATAATTTAACTTCAGTATAAAGTTGAATTATATATTTTAACTGTAGTTCAAACATACATTGCTACTTCAAGGCTCAAAAATGAAATTTTGATGGAAAGTTTTAAGTTCTTCGGATTTCATATGGGTTAATTAATCGAGGTTTCACCGTTGATACTATAATTTAGTGATATGCAGCCAAATCATAGCAGTTTACAATTACTTCAACAAATAATCCTGTAGGTTTCCTAGAACAATTAATGCTACTGCATGTTTGAATAACGATCACAATTTCCAATATGGTCTTCAGGCTTCTTGCGGATTAACTAACCGAGGCAGTACCAGATCTTTGATTAAGTGATCTGCTGCCAAATCTTAGGAGTTCACTCTTACTTCGACAAATAATTCTAGAGGTTCCTTAGAACTAATAACGTTAATTCAAGTTTCAAAAACGAAATTCAGAGATAATTTTTCGGGGATTCAGGTTTTCCAAGATTATCAACACGGTCTTCAGATTTCTTGCGGATTACACAACCTAGGTGGCACCATTGAGATTTAATTTAATTATTTGTAACAAAATCATAGAAGTTTATTATTCCTTCAACAAATGATTCTGTAGGCGTTGTAGAACTAGCAATGTTACCCCAAGTTTCAACATTGAAATCCGTGAATACTTTCTCAAAACTTTCAGGTTTTGCAAATCTATCAATTTAGTTTTCAGGATTCTTGCAGATTAAATAGCCGAGGTAGCACCATTGAGATTCAATTTAGTATTCTGCAGCAGAATCATAGCAGTTTACAATTACTTCGACAAACAATTCTGTAGGTTTGGTAGAACTAGTAATACTACTCTAAGTTTCAATATTGAAATCCAATGAAACTTTTTCAGGGCTTCAGGTTTTTCAAGATTATCAATATGATCTTCAGATTTGTTGCGGATTACATAACTGAGGTAGCACCCTTTAGATTCAATTTAGCCTTCTGCAGCAGAATCATAGCAGTTTACTATTACTTCGACAAACAATGCTGTAGGTTTTGTAAAACTAGTAATACTACTCTTAGTTTCAATATTGAAATCCAATGAAACTTTTTCAGGGCTTAGGGTTTTTCAAGATTACCAATATGGTCTTCAGGTTTCTGGTGGATTACATAACCGAGGTAGCACCATTGAGATTCGATTTAGCTTTCTGCAGCAAAATCATACCAAGTTTACTATTACTTCGACAAACATTTTTCAGGTTTTGTAGAACTAGTACATGTTACTCTAAGTTTCAATATTGAAATCCAATGAAACTTTTTCAGGGCTTCAGGTTTTTCAAGATTATCAATATGATCTTCAGATTTGTTGCGGATTACATAACTGAGGTAGCACCCTTTAGATTCAATTTAGCCTTCTGCAGCAGAATCATAGCAGTTTACTATTACTTCGACAAACAATGCTGTAGGTTTTGTAGAACTAGTAATACTACTCTTAGTTTCAATATTGAAATCCAAAGAAACTTTTTAAGGGCTTAGGGTTTTTCAAGATTACCAATATGGTCTTCAGGTTTCTGGTGGATTACATAACCGAGGTAGCACCATTGAGATTCGATTTAGCATTCTGCAGCAAAATCATACCAAGTTTACTATTACTTCGACAAAACATTTTTCAGGTTTTGTAGAACTAGTACATGTTACTCTAAGTTTCAATATTGAAATCCAATGAAACTTTTTAAGGGCTTCAGGTTTTTCAAGATTATAAATATGGTCTTCAGGTTTCTTGTGGATTACACAACAGAGGTAGCACCATTGAGATTCGATTTAGCCTTCTGCAGTAAAATCATACCAGTTTACTATTACTTCGACAAAAAAATTTTCAGGTTTTGTAGAACTAGTACATGTTACTCTAAGTTTCAATATTGAAATCCAATGAAACTTTTTCAGGGCTTCAGGTTTTTCAAGATTGTAAATATGGTCTTCAGGTTTCTTGTGGATTACATAACCAAGATAGCACCACTGAGATTATATTTAGCTTTCTGCAGCGGAATCATAGGAGTTTACTATTACTTCGACAATAATTCTGTAGGTTTCGTAGAACCAGTAATGTTACTCCAAGTTTCAACATTGAAATTCCTGAAAACTTTTTCAGTGCTTCAGGTTTTCCAAAACTATCAATATAGTTTTCAGGCTTCTTGCAGATTGAATAGCCGATGTAGCACCATAGAGATTCAATTTAGCCTTCTGCAGCAGAATCATTCCAGTTTACTATTACTTCGGCAAACAATTTTTTAGGTTTTGTAGAACTAGCAATGTTGCTCTAAGCTTCATAATTGTAATCCAAAAGAAAGTTTTTCAGGGCTTCAGGTTTTTCAAGATTATCAATATGGTCTTAAGGTTTCTTGCACATTACACAGCCAAGGTAGCACCTTTGGGATTCGATTAAGTCATCTGCAGTCAAATCATAGGAGTTTACTATTACTTCAAGGAATAATTCTGCTAGTTTCACAAAACTAGTAACGTTACTGCAAGTTTCAACAACAAAATTCAAAGATAATTTCCCTGTGCTTCGGGTTTTCTAAAATTTTCAGGATCGTCTTCAGATTTCTAACGAGTTACATTGCCGGCGTAGCACCATTCAGATTTTTGATTTAGTGATCTGCAGCCAAATCATATCAGTTCACTCTTACTTCGACGAATAGTTCCGTAGAACTATTACGGAACTGCATTTTCTGTATAACTAGTAATGTTACTGCAAGTTTCAAAAACAAAATTCAGCAAAAAAAAATTCCGGGCTTCAGGTTTTCCAAAATTTTCAGGATGGTTTGCAGATTTCTTGCGGTTTACACAACTTAAGAAGCTCCATTGAGATTCCGAGTTCAGCAGCCAAGTCAGAGCAGTCTATTATTATTTCAAAAATTCGAAGAAGATTTTTCGGGGCTTCAGGTTTTCCAAAATTTTCAAGATCATCTTCAAATTTCCTTCGGGTTACATAACAGAGGTAGCACCATTGAAATTCTGACTTAGAAAACTGTAGCCAAATCATATCAGTTCCCTATTGCTTCGCCGAATGATTCTGTAGGTTTCGTAGAAACAACAATGCTGCCTGTAAGTTTCAATGACAAATTCCAACAATAATTTTTCATGGTTTCACGTTTTCCGAAATTTCTGTGTATTTCGCGGATGATCCTCGGAACACATGTGTCACACCGAGTTATACATTTGAAATTTTGCCTTCTGGCTTTTTATCACTTTTCAGTAGATAATTAATACTTGACATACTATTTTATAGTTCAATACTGGAATTTTGAAGATACGAATGTAATTAGAAATTCAGGAGTTGATAAACTGCAGCGAATTTTTACTAACCTTCAACACATGACGACGCTTCGAACCTAAAAAAAGAATAAATTTTTAGTCCACGTAGAGATACTAAAGACTATAGCATGAATAACTATAGTGTATGTTATATGCAGTATTACAGCTTTCATTAGGGGTTAGATAGACATAACGTCTTTTTGTACGCTTTAAGAGCGTAAACACACAAATGATAAGCTGATTTTTTTCTTTACAGAATAGAGGGTGTTATTGACGAATCATTCTAAATTTCTCAAACATGGACACTGACGGAAGACAATTTGTTTTTTCAATTCATCAAATAGCCTACTAAGCCCACTAGTAACTCCACAAATCTTATCTTAAGGTCAAAATTCAGCAAAAAAAAAAAAAAAAAAAAAAGAAAAAGAAAAACACTCAAAATGAGAGTTAATCGAGAAATAAAACATCGTTAAAAAGCTGATATATAGACCTAATTGCATAAATAAAATCTTTTTGGACAGACACTAAGTCTGTTCAGCCCTTTAGCTTCAAACCATTTACAAGCTATTTATGAAAGCCAGATATTTTCTATTATTCTTGCTTGTCTTCAGGTCCAGCGAACTTTGATCTTGTTTTGAATCTTGGGTTTACAAGTCATATTGTCGGTTTTAGCTTCCCTTGAACCGTAGATCGTATTTAGGATATTTTGTATTTACATGATATTCCTTCATAGAATTTTTTATCAGAAGTCTAATTTTGTTCTTTGAACAATGTTTTCATACCCCAGCATTTATTTCAGCCCCTTTTCATGAGAATGAAACATTTAAAAGAAAGATTTTTTCTTCTCTTTTCTTCTGGAAGCACTAAGTATGATCTTGCATTACAACATGAAAGTTCCCTTGCCTTTTTATTCAATTCAAACTATCCAGATAAAAGAAATCGAAAGAATTTAAGATGAATAAAAAATATACTTTATTTTAACACTGAACTCATCATTAAATCTAGAACACAATGATATATTTTACTTTATTCAATAATTTTTTTTTAACTTTTGTTTTTTACTTTGATTTTATTTTTATAAAGATTCAGGTTTTGGGTTGTTTCTTATTTTAGTATAAGCAGGTTCTACCAGAAGCCAGTAGCAGCGGTTTAATTTTTGCAGAAATGTAAAAAGTCAATTTTGACATCTTATCTTACCATATTAGCTAGGTTAAGGACATGATCTTTTAACTCGCTTTTTCTCAACTTACCAACTTTTTTCGTTTATGCATTTATAACTTAGATCAACTTGAGATCTATGTTATGTAAAGTCCAATTCTTTTTGCACCCATCGTTTCACTTATAATCAGAGATTATTCAGAGAAAAATTATTTTCTGCTTTTTAGTCCATTCTAAAAACAATTTTAGTTATATATATGTATATATATATATATATATATATATATATATATATATATATATATATATATATATATATATATATATATATATATATATATATATATATATATATATATATATATATATATAATATATATATTATGTATATACATTCTTTTTTTAACAAACAAACAAATTTAACTGTCCGTGCACGGAGAGCCAAATGTTCATTACGGCAGTTGTAAATACGATTATGGAACTATGGTTAATTACATTACACTAAGTATATTACTTACTCTTTTGGTCACCTCCTTCTCCGGGGCCGGAAGGAAGGATCTCCCCCTCTTCACCCTTCTCCCCTTTTGGACGTTTCTCCTTTGGCGCCTCGGTTTTGTTGGACTTGTCCTTCTCATCCCTTCGGTCTGATTTCTTAGACTCTTTCCTAAAACAAATATAATACAAGGTTACCTTTTTGAGATAACAGAACAATAATGCCTATTCTCTTGAGACAAAGCGTATGAAAAATTATTTACCAGTTAAGAGTACCTAAAGGTGAACATATCCCGTCTCACACCGATAGAATAAGCATTTTTTTTCTATCTAAAGGCTAGTGTGGATCCACTGATAGAAAAAAATACGCAGACAATTCGATCCGGGTTGCACTGAAGTTACCCTTGCCAACAGTCTTAAAGGCGACATCAGCCTAGATTCAAAATCGTGCATGCCCTTTGCTTTAATAGCTACTAAAAGTGAATACTAAAACAACTAGGACTCAATCCAAATGGACTTTGTCGTATAACACATTTCAAACCACATATGTAGAGCAAGTCCTGTCATTACCCGACTAGAGCATTGTCACTAGTTCGGCAATTCCAGGTTATTACGAAACGACCCCTTTTTTTCTATAAGATATGTTGGTCCTTTAATGTGGGAAGGTTTACCTCAGGGTGTTTCGACAGTCAACGACCTACATGAATTTCTTTCTCGGCTGATTATAATGTTTTTATTTTGTATTTTTTTAGGAAGGGGACGAGGAGATCGAGCAAATGAAGGATTCTGTGTTTTGTGTCTTCGACATCCAGTTAGGTCGTGAATAGTTATCCTAAATTTGATTTTTTTTTTTTTGGGGGGGGGGGGTAAGGATGGCTGGTAGTAAGTATGTATGTTTCGTTATATAAAGGGTAATGTTTACCCATACAAGTTTATACGCTTCAGGTTTGTTGTTAATTTGTTTTATTTCTCTTAATAAAACCCTTTTTCTTAAAAAAAAAAAAAACGTTTCTACTTTTTCTCCTCAGAAAAGTGAAGACAACACTAAGAACAGATATTAAACATTCTGGTAAAATAAATACTTGAAATAAGTTAAGAAATGAGAGAAACCATGGTTAGTTAATAAACCATGGAGACGTAATGTTAACTTAGCCTAGGAATACATGAAGACAAAGAGGCGATGATGGATAACGAGAAGAAGAATCAATTGAATAGCTTCATTTAATTGGATAGTACCATTAATAATGATAGAGAATACAGTGTAGATATAAAAAGTAGAATAGCCAAGGCCCAGGATATTTTTCACAATTGAAGAAAGTTTGGAGGAATAGGTAGATAAGTCTGTGAACCAAGATTGGAATATTGGACAGTACGGTAATGACAGTGGCCAAGTATGGTTCTGAAGCAGAGTAACTTCAAAAGGCAGAGGAAGATTGGTTAATGTTTTCCAGAGGAATTGCCCATGGATAATTGAAGGTACCCGTTTGACTGATCAGATATCAAATAACAAGCTGTATGAAAAACGCAGCCCTATCCCACTTTGTAGAGCTGTAATGAAAGAAAGGATGAAATGGCCAAGGCACGTTTTACGGATGATATATTGATGAAGATCATTCTTTTTGGCCATACATCAGGGGCGAAACTAAAAGCAGATCGTCCCCGAACGGGATGAAACCAGTCATAAGGAAGGGTTTAAATTGTAGAGGGGTGCGAGCAATGGGAGAAGGTAAAGAGTAAAACCTTGAATAGATTGGAGTGGAGGAGGACCAAGCACAGATATGTTGATTTTAACTGGCTTGGTGATCCAATGAGGCGTTAGTAGTAGTAGTAGCAGAGTAAGAAGCTTTGCTTCCAACAGACTAAAAAAATTAATAGCAATCCTAAACTATGGTATAAGAAATCCGAATTGATCTTCAGTTATATTTTACAAATGTAGGCCATTGAAGACCTACTTCAATGGCCTCTAATTTTGGGTGCTCCAAAATGATCTTTCCTTTTAAAATATCTAACTCTGAATTTTTAACACGCTGTTTTTGCTTTAAAGATTGAGTAAATAAAAAAGACAAAATCTACAGGAGAGGGGGAGGGGAGAGTTATCGTCGCAAAGTTTTAGGAACTTTGGTACATTGCAGGAGGGAACAAAAAAAAATTGGTCGGTTTTTCTAAACACTTACTTTTTTACTATATTAGTTTCTGTGCCCTCATCATAGGCGCCCATAAGCTGAATTTTAGAGGGGGCTTCCCTGATCTAATCAGCACTTCCAATGTTGTATAATAGAAATCTCAATACAAAAATATAAAAATATAAGGCAGCATCATTCAGCCAGGGGAGGCTGGAGCCCCCCTCTGCCCCCCCCCCATATGGGCACCCATGGCCCTCATACAAGGATCGTACAGCACCAACAACTTTTTTTCGGTATAAATATACACATTTTACAGTAAAACCCGTCTTAGACGGGGCATCAGTGTTAAAAACAGAATATAAACTAGACCAAGCCAAAAGAAGAGAAATCAATGTGCAACGTGAAGTAAGTAGATAATAGAGAAAACTTACACGTCCTTCTTTGAAGTGACTTCTTTCCCGTTGGTTCCACTTAACGCTGGTGCTTCTTGTTCTAAAAAGAATATAAATATTATGATACTCTAGGTTAATTCTGAAATCAATCGTATGATATGTTTTTGTACTAGACTTCCACTGCTGTTTGTAAATTATTATTTTGACCTTGTATAGTTAATAATCTTATTTGAAAGAATCTTTATTGCATAATCCTAAATTTTGAACAGATTTTTTTAAGAAACAGATACATAAATAAAAATAAGAAAAAAAAATTAAAAAATAAAGATACAAAATTCAAATTTAATTTCAAACGGGACTTATGAACTGGAAATGAACTAATTTTGTGCAAGATTTTACCCGGAAAATGAACACGAAATCGATCACGAATAAAGATAAATGAGGTCAGATATATCTGCCTATATAAATTGTAATGTCGGTAAGTCTGAGAAAACCCGTTGATGAGAAACCTGTTTTTCCTATATATTAGTACACCAAAGGTATAGAGCCAATTAACAAACAATGCTACCTCAGGGCTGCCACAGGTTCAAGTGGTGAAAAATAGGGACTTGGGGACCTCTTTTTAGTCGAAAAAGGGACCTCTCTAGGGACTATTCTGGATGCAAAATTGACTCCAAAACTCATTTTCCATAAAGCTTTTGAAAGAAAAACCAGCGAGAAAACAACAAATAAAACTTGACTAGGAAAAAAAAAAATTCGAAAGATCATCTGACATCTTTCCATGACCAGAGGCCAAGTAATAATTAAGAAACCGACGACCTGAGAATCATCATGCCATGGGAGGAGCTTTACTTTCGAATACAAAAAAATCAAATACAAAAATATGATAAAAGAAATAAGGGTATGGTGACTAGAACACACAACCTATTTGTTTCCATTTTTTGCACTGCCTTCTACTGGTCAGTAACTGTTTCTTTGACTCAAAACTCTGCTGGAGCTTTGAGTCCCATCTATCATAACCTGCGCTAGCTGTATCTTGACCATGTGCTTCTTTTCAGAGCCTTTTTTGAGCCGGTTATGAGCTTCCTTTAATAACTCGTCTTCAGCCTGTTCCCTGAAATCCAAATTCTCTTATTTCTTTTTCCTTTGTGTGCAACAAAGTGGCACCCAGAAAAGAGCTTTCTAAGTAATTAACAAAGCAAACCAAACCTTGCTGCCTCCTAGCCTATTACCTCCAGAGGCAGGAGGGGTCACTTATGCTCTGTCTGCTCTGTCCAGACAGTAATGCTGTAGCCTATGTAACAACAAGTTTTGTCTTTTTCAGACAACCCAAAACAGGTTCCAAGAATCAAAATTGAAACTAAAGTACTGAGAACCATATACTCACAGGTATTGGCAGCATTCAGGATATGGAGTTTTAAACCAAAGCAAGAAAAGGGACTTACGGACCTTTATCAATTTAAGGGACCAATAGGGATCACTTGATTTCAGGGACTAAGTGGCAGCCCTGCTACCTCAGATGGCAGAGTATTAAGTCCCATTCTCTGGGTCGTGGGTTTGGGCTCGATGTAAAGCTTTTTGTCCGTCGTTAAAAACTGAATATTTAGAACATGTTCTTTTTTTGGGAACAGTCGCATTTGTGGAGAATAAAAGTTGATATTAGGGTAATTTACCCGTGCAGATAGATGAAAATTGATTTAAAGGGAAGCAGGATCTTTTATCTTCGTAAATGAGAATGTACAAAGTTATAGTTCTACTAAAATCCATATCGGACTAGGATATCCGTGAAGATGGATGAAGAGTTGAATTAAAGAGGAAAGGGAGGGGATATTCTCTCGTCGCAAATGAGAATGTCCAAAGTTATAGCTCTACTAAAATTGATATTGGATTATTTTGTTGGTGCAGTGGGGTAAAAAAATTGAACTAAAGGGGAAGAAGGGGGAGGGGGCATAGGAGAAGAATTAATAAATAATTTCAAACTTGTAGTTTTGCATAATTCAATAAAGCATTATTTAAATTTAGCATAAAAAGCGGATAGCTTGTCGAGCAGCTACCCCACTCGCCCTCTCCCATATGTAGGAAAATAATATATATTCCTTTTAAGATTCAGCAACGCTCTTTGCTTTCATTTGAAAATAACTTGTTCAAAGATCTTATTTCAGTAACTTATCTCGTTCTTCCTTAAAGTCGATAAATAACAGCAATAATTACGACATTTATCATTACCCAATTACATAAAAAAGATAAATAGGAGATTAAAACTAAGAAAAAAGACGAAGAAAATCATAAAACACAATTGAACATCAACAAAAATATTAACAGAACAAACGGATCTAACCGTGGCAAGGCGACAAGCGCTGACACCGTTTTCAATAGCCTATTGTCCAGCCCAGTCAGCTTCTAAATAATTTTCGGCAAAAAACACTTTTTTCGATTCCAATACCAAAAAAGATGATAAAGAATAAACCCAAAGATCCAGTGGGTAAAAAATCACTAATATCTTTATTCTTAAAGAATGAATAAATCCCATAAAAGTAAAGATCAGGATGGTCAGAACAGATGGAATTAAACTTACCAAGGGTAATATGATTAAGTGACTGAAGGTGTATTTCTTGCTTTCTTCATTAAAGCTTCTTGCTTATGTATAACCTGTAGTTTGGATACAAAATGATTTTTCTTGGCAGCCTTGTACGAAATAGAAAACAGTTTAACAAATACATGTGAATAAGCGAATAATAAAAATAATACCTTTTTTAGTAATAGGAGACTGATGACCATTCGTAATCACATCAGTAGTTGGTGCTGCTTTAGGGACAACCTGAAACACGATCAATACATATGAGGAGCAAAAACAAAAAAGCACTTAAGCTATAATAACAAAATCCAGTGTTTTCTTAAAAATTAATGGGGGTAACATGATTACCCCATGATTACCCCTTATTTTGAATTTGAGGGCAAATATTAAAAAAATGGCAGGGTGAAATACGTCCACTTATATTTGTATATACATGAAGTCAATTTATTTGAACATATTTCACAAAATATTTGATTCTCCTTATTTTAGCAAATACTTCAAAATTCAAATACTTCTTCAAAAGAAACGTTTTGTGTATGGGCCTAGATTATACTGTAAATATTTCTTGTCAAACCTGAATGGAATCTTCTTACAAAGTGGCTACCATTTTGAATTGTCGATAGGCGGAGTACTGCAGAGTTTAAATCAATTGGCAAAAAACCCACTGTGTTACCCACAAGACATTTGTTGGCAAAGTTAAACACAGGTTCCTGCAACGCTTCACGTTGTCCAAAGTATAGTAATTCTAATTTTTCATATTGTTTTCGTTACGGAGAAAATACAGCTCAATGTTGATTTAGATGTTCTAGAATTATGCGAAAACATTTAAATATACATCCTAATCAAAACTCTTCTGAAAGATACTTGAAATAAATCTTTATCTTGCGGATCAATCCATGGGCGCCCATTAGAAAGGGGGGGCAGAGGGCTCCCGCCCCCCCTGGCTGAATGATGCTGCCTTATTTTTCTATTTTTTCTGAGATTTCTATTATATAGCATTAAAAGTGCCAATTAGACGAGGTTTGCCCCTCCCCCCTGGTATTCAGCTTATGGGCGCCCATGGATCAATCGTCATCTTATAAGTGACAATAAGTTTGATGGGACATCAAACCAGAAACTAATTCTTGCGCTGATAAATTTTTTTACGAGAAACTTTGACCTGACCATGCAACAGCTATTCTTCAGCAAAAAAGATATTTTGAATACAGGGCCATAAACTAGTCTGCATAAAATTATCTTTTACATAGTCAATAGGCTACCCTGTTCGGCTGTCCCAATATATACCCATTTTAAAGCAAAATACATTATAGGTTTTCCTTTTAGTAGAATTAATTTAAAAAACAGCAACAACATTTTTCTAACAGAAGTAAGAAGTGAAGTTGCAATTTAAAACAAACAAAAATTATTGTTTAACAGATTACGCAAGATATACCTACAAAGCTAGCTCAAATAAAGGGACTCGGGATAATTTCTAATATTTGTAAAATTTCACGTTTTGTGAATGAAAGATGCCAGATTGCCAAAGATAGTTCTTTTCGGCGATCCATCTAGGCTCTAGGCCCAAATAGAAAGAACAGTGTCCCGAAATGGATTGAGGGAGTAAAGAGTGAAGCTTTGAATATATTTGGGTGAAGGAGGGGTGTTGTATTGGCCTTGGGCGGCTTGGTGCTATAGCGAACAATTAGTGGTAGTAAAAATTAGGACTTCACCCAAAAAAAAAAAGAAAAAAACAAAAAAAAACATATTGCTTTAGGAGCAGAAAATCCCATTAGTAGCCACCCCTTATAAGGCCCTCAATAGCGTTTCACCGACCATGATATCGATAACTTTTAGCATAAAACTATAACTCTAAAAAAAAAAAACTCAAGCAAGCTCATTTTTAGAAAAGCGCTACCTTTTAGAATCCTACAAATACTGGACCTACAAAAATAGTTTCTTCATTCATTTGAGATACGAAACGGGACGGAAAAAAAATTTCAGATAACGAAAATTAGTGAAGATGACAGAGGGTCTTATAGTAGAGCATGACTATCAGGAAAAACAGCCCTCAATAGCCTTTCGCCGACCATGATACCGATAATTTTTAGAATAAAACTATAATTTAAAAAAACCTCAAGCAACACCTACAAAAATAGCCCCTTCATTCATTTGGGATACGAAACGGGTCAAAAAAAATTCAGATAATGAAAATTAGTGAAGATGAGAGAGGGTTTTATGGGAGAGCATGATTATCAGGAAAATTCTATATACAATTCTAGATACATACAAAGAATATCTGGCAATGAGGAGGAAAATTGATTTCGCATCATTGCTTTTACCTTAGGTTTGTAGTGAAATGCTTCCTCACGAATCATGAGATGCTTCCTAAGCTTCAGTTGTCCCAGATAACTTTGACTCAGGGTAAATAAATCATCCCTCTTTCCTTTTTCCCTGTTTTTCAGGTCTTCAACCTTTTTCTCCAGATTAACATAAAAAGGATATTGAACAGGAAACTGATCCAGGATACTTTTCAAAATGATCAGTGAATTTCTGACAGCAACATACATGTTTGACTCAATGCCAAGTGAAATGGCCTGAAAATAAAGAAAAAGTTTTAAGGAAAGTAAATTAAAGTTGGAAACAGGTGACTTTTGAGACCACGGTCATAACAAATTAAAATCTGATAAAACTCACAACCTTCCCAGCCACTTTCAGCTAAATAAAACAAATTAACCAAAAAAAAAAATAAAAAAAAAAAAAAAAAAAAAAAAAAAAAAACTAGTTGTCTACATTTTCTATCAGCTTCTGGGTAAAACTATATCCGTACAAAGAAATTTTATGAAATAACTTTTGAAAAAATTTGGTAGAGGAAATAAAATATAGCTACCCAAATTAATGGGAGTTAGCCCAGTTTGCCATAAATATCTTTTTTTTCCGAAAAGACCCAGTAAAAAACCTGAAAGCGTTACTGAACAGAGAGTAAAGCTGATTTGAGAACGTTGGGGGGGGGGACTGGTTCTTTGCTCTTTTTTTGCTTGAACTTGTAAAAAAAAATCTATGTAGACAAAAAAAGTACAAATTACTAGCATTTAAGGTTTGCTAACTTTAGAAGTTGGGCCGAGAAAACATCTATAGTAGATTTAGTATGAATGGGGTACTACTCTTAGCTATCAATTTGTTTGGTGAAGTTCCTTTTCTGAGTATATTACTTGATTCTTACACAAACAATAGCGTGCTTCGGATATCTTAGCAAAAAAATTAGTGTGCCACTTGAGGGAGGGCAATAAAGGTCAATTCTTTCTGGTGGTGTATTTCAATCTTCCTATCCCATTTATTAAATCAGGCAATTTAAGAAATAATAGCCTAATCAAAAATTAGAAACTATTCAAATTCAAGAGTAACAGTTAAATCTACATTAAGGAAGAATCTCAGGTGAATTTCTTTTGTTGAAATTATTTTCGGGGCTTCTTTTCTCTCTTGTTCTATTTGTGTTTCTATTTGGAGAAATTCCTCTGACTCTCTTCTTAACATTAGAAACGACAACTGAAAATAATAAACTGACCGATACCATTTCCTACCATTCACACAACATATATAGAGAACTTGCGTTAACTGTTTGACCTACAACTACCAAAAATTACGATTTTTAGCATATCAAGCGCCAGGGGCGAATCCAGAATTTTGTTTAGAGGGGGGCGCATAATAGGTTGCTCCGGTAAACTTGCGAACAAAGAAATGCCAGCAATTTAAAGGGAACCTCAACATTATACGTCGTAGGTAGGTAGTGGAAATGGTCGTAAATTTAATCTAAAATCTGGTGAGGGTTAAAGTTCTAATAAATCTGTTGAAATTAAAATAATATAAAATATTGATGCGAAAAATAGTTTGTAAAAACCACCCCACCATAAAAAATATAAAAAGCTGTTCACCCTCTATAGAAAAATATGATATTTAATATTATATGTATAATTTTTAGCCTTTACACTTCTAACCACTATAGTGAGTGAGTTAAGCTTTGCATGAGAATTTGCGACACATTGGCTCAATCTTAGTTTTCAAACTTTGAAGATCAAGTGCGGAACCTAAATTTTGAGGCAGGAGCACGTTTAGTAAATAACATGTCTTGGTCGTCTTGTGAGACGGTAGTTTGATCGATAAGTTTTTGGTTTACCATTCTTGGAATGCGAACAGTCACGTCCATAGCTTCCATAGCTTTCTCTGCACTTTCAACTATAATCCCGAAAACCTCATCATACTTCTCCCTCTTTTCATTTAAAAGCTTTAGGGTTTTGGATATTTTTTCTGTGGCTGAAAATAAATCTAATATTTACGTCATAAGTAATCTGTTTAGTTCAAGGGTTGTGTCAGTTATGTCACTCAAACAGTAAACAGTAATAATAATGTCGCAGGTTAAACTTGCGCACAGCAAGCACTTTCCTTTTGTCAATGAAAAACTGCAAAGCCATGAGGCGGAATTCTAAGTGTTTCAATTGTTTTAGGAACATCATCTCTGAATCGTAATATACTTTCGTGACGTTCAACCCAACATGTGTCGCAGCAGCCATGTACATGATGATCTAAAACATTTTAAAGGATAAATTTCGTTTTTCCGACGCACTAAAAAAAATTGCAACTTCTTTAATACTACCTACAGCATTCCTAACATATTGGCTTTTATTGCACTCGGAAATCGATAGGTTAAGAGAATGATTTTTGCATCCGCAGAAGCTGCTTCTTTTAGCAACTTTTTGGATCCCTGATGCTGCCACTTGCATTTCAGAAATGTTGACACAGCATCCAGCGCAGCTTATGCCAAAACAATTGTCAACGATTCATCGAGTGGCTTCCATTAGCTTGAGCACAGACATGCCTAAAATTTCACCTGTAATGTTTTGTTCATGTTCAGTTATACTCTTTTAGTTCGTTTCGTGAAGGTCCATAAATCCAACAAAGTCTACTACTATACAGCTGTCACAAACATAGCGCAGAGAAAGACTAATTTGTGAGGTATGTGACACATCTGTGGTTTCGTCAAATATCACACTCTTATTTTCAGCTTCGTGGATTCTTATCTTTATAGTAAATAAAATTTCTTCAGCGCAACATTGTATCAAGTCATTTGATGTCGTATTGCTAATATAACCCAACCCTAAATTCACCACTATGTTAGGGGGGAGCGCCCCCATCTGGATCCACCACAGTTAAGCACCCTGGACAAAATTTCAGCTTTAGTAGTCCCAATGAAATCGACAATAGATATCTGACTTCATACTACTAGGCAAACATTTGAATTACTGTGAGAAAACTAAAATAAATTCTATTTAACTTGAATAGATACGAGCAAGCCCGTATGGAGGACGGGGGGAGGGGGGCCTCAGTCCTAATTCACTTCTAAATTTCTGCTGTATTTTCTACAGGTTTGACAGAATAATTCTAAATTCATCTACATTCTTCATAATTGCTAAAAAAGAAGAGTGAAAAAAGGACTGGAGAGTATTAAATGGTCGCTTCTACAGTTCCAAAAATCTTTCTAAATATTTTTTCAGTATTTCCGTAGTTTCTTATATTCCAAATAATTCGCGATGATTTAGACAACTGACAATTTTTCGAAGTTTTGAAACTCAGCCTTTTCAATCTCTTCTTCCTTACAAAGAGTGCATATATTTTAATAAATCCAATATACTCACTAAACAGGCACATAAACATTAAAAGAAGTTTTACTATTTAAGCAAATTCTGCTGGATGACTAATCTATTCTCTCATTCTACAAAAAAAAAAAAAAAAAAAAAAAAAAAAAAAAAAAAAAAAAAAAAAACCTTGCATATGTTCCGCCTACTAAGTTTTTAATACTAAAATATTCTAAAAGTAATATGAAACATTGAGTACCTTAAATATCTTATGGTGCCATTTATGGCAAACATGTCTGTAGTTTTCAAAGTCGATATGGTTAGAAGAGTCAGCGCCACTCTGTGAACCAGCCCTAAATTTCGTTACAAATCCTGGATATGACACACATTCTCTTTCATAGACGGCCTTGTCCCCATGCCAACGCATAACTGTTTGCAGAGACATAAATAGAAAACGGCCAAACCTCCGACATTCGTATTCACTACAGGAGTTGATTGTATGTGTAATATCACAGAATAACTGAAAAAGAGACAAACAAATAGAATTATTTACAACCAAATATGATAAACTAAGCTAAAAATCCAAGTATTTAAGATTATGATTGACGTAAAAATAAAAGAGAAAACGAAAAAGACTAACAATAATAGGTTTAATGATTGAAAAAAAAAACACTACACTCATTGTTAAGGTTACAATTTATGAAAAAAAAAAAACACTTAACAATAAAAGGAAAAAAATAAGAAAAAACTCGACAATTTTATTTCAATCTTATATTAAAAAAAATAAATTATTTCAAAGAATCAAAACTAAAATGAAAAAGAAACGAGCAAGGCAATTTAAAGAGCAAAAAAGAATACAATTTTTTCTTCAAATGTTTCTTTGTCTTTTTTTTACTGCAACAAACATTTTACTTTCAACTCAAAGCTGAAAACCGAATGTAAAGGTTTTTGCGCCAACGCAATTCAAAATGATATGATATGCATGTGAGGTGGCCTTTAACAATTATTGAAAAAAAGGAAACAAAAAAGAGGACTAGGTAGAGATTAAAAAAAAAATATAAAGTGGCTAAATCAGTAAAATGAGTAACGAAAAAATAAAACTAAATGGAGAAATGACTCACGTTTTGTCTTAAAAAGAAGATGCGTCTTAAAGAATAACACTTAACCCTGGGTTCCCATTGATGCGATTTCACGCATAAACAGCCGTTTTTGCGAGATCCGTCAAATTTCCTCCTTTTTTTGCTGCAACTAGATGCGTCACAACGGTTCAACGGCTGCGTTGAAATAGTTCTATTCAACCGTTAAAACAAGGAAAGTGTCAGTGGCCAACTTTATAAAATTTTCAAATTCGAGCTTTAAATATCACAGATACTCAGGAGAGCACGTTAGAAAGTATTTTCGCATTTTCCTTCTTTTATTAATTAGTTCTTTTTCACCCTTTTTCTCCTAATTTCTCTTTTATTTTTTCTTTCATTTTATACATCACCACGTTTATTTTTCCCCTACTTTTGACTAGTTTATCCTTTTTACCAATTCAGGATTCGGAAATATCATGAGCGTATTAATCAATTTCAATTTTAGTCTTTTTTCAGATGTGTCATTTTTTGGGTGTCAAATTTTGCAAGATATATTCGGCAGCGCGAACGCCTTACACAATTAAAGTAGAGACTATTCACCCTTCAGCACTTTATCTGTTAAAAAGTGCATTGTCTTCAAAATTATCCTTCAAGATAGGGCAGTACTATTCAGCAATTATTGCTGAATGATTTGTTTTTAAATCGAAATGCTCGATTTCTTTTTAATATTTCAGACTGAGGAATGTTTTCTAGAGGCCAAATTTCAGTACCTACCTATTTCGGAATAAGGCATTCAATAGGTAAGAGTGTCTACTAAATATAACACTATTCTTGATCTATAATAAGTGATAGTGTAATCTGCCTTATTAAGACAATATAAGGCAGAACGGCCGTTGTACAGACATGGGAAATAATACCAAAGACAAGCACGATGTCATTGTTTCCAAAAACCACTCGTATCAGAAACTACCGTACAAATGAACAAATAATGCTTAAAAGAATACTTGTTCTTTACTAAATCTAACTACATTTTTTCATTACATTTAATAAAGAATATTCATATTTTTTCTAAAATTTTCCAGTAGCTGTTGACGGTGAGGAATTGGGCAGAATAATTCACTCCAATATACTTGTGCCGCTGAAAAAGAGTCGTAACTCAAAATAAAACACCAAAATCAAAAATTAAAACATTTTTATGTTTTAACTGGGGAGTCAAAATAAGTCTTTTGAGTTTCCCAGGAGACACTTTCTTCTTGTGAGGAAATTAAACAGAAAAAAGCCCCTAAATATACAAAAGTAACACTGTTTAGCTAAAGTATATCGCATCATTTAGGAATGAGGCAGAAAATTGGTATTACACATGCCTTCAAAACTTCTTTCTTAGTAGTGGATTTAGAAAATTGGCCACGGCAAGTAGAATCTATTTTTAAAATAAAACAGATAAAATTTTATTTTTAACGCCAATAAACAATCATTTGAGAGCTGATACAAGAAAAAAGGATCAGTTTCTTAAAAAAAAAACTATGAGAACTATAAATTCAAAATTTCAAGGAGCACCTTTTCATCCCAGAGTACCTTTTCATCTTCAATACTACAAACTGATGATAGTTCTTTCATGGTGCTTCACATAAGATGCGACATGTCAACCTTTCTACTAAAATTTTCACGGGGAGAGGGGACGGGTCTATAGAGGAGAGCCTTCGGCTTCTCTTAACACCGATTCAGGACTTTCCCGTGTTTTTACACTAAATCAGGACTTAGATCGATTTTGCACAAAGCTATAAAGCCTCACTCTGATTTGAGCCAAACCAAGAAGTTGTCAGCTCCTTAAAAGTTCAAAATGATGCTTCTCATGACCGAATTTTTATAAAAGAAACTAATGCCACATCAGCTCTTCAGAGGTAATTGGTAGGTGACAAAACAAAATTTAATCCGTATTAGATTTAAATTAGATTTTCTTGCCGTGGGCCAACTTCCTAATCACTACTGAGAAAGAAGCAAAGGGTAGGTCCCGGTTTTTATTTAGCAATAACAGAACTGTTAACGTTTCTAAAGCATATGCGATACCGTTCCTCTGTCCCTGATTGTATGTATAATGCATTCAAATATGTCAAATAATCTTTGAGCCATAGATTCTAAATAATTATTGTTCCAATCAGAGCTAGTCATCTCTACCAAGGCCGCCATTCATCGTATTCATTTACAAAAAAATCCCCCATTTTGATAAAAAAAACAAAACAAATAAAACATACATATACACTCAACATTCTAGGATAATGTTTAATACTCATACATTCTTCAAAATCACAAGCTCAGGAGTGAAATACTAAAATCTTGGGATAAACCCCAAGGAGTGGGACCCATGCTTCCTGCCTACTAGGATGTGCCCACGCCCTGAAAATGTGACCACCTGACAACGCAATAACGAAGGCAATGCACCAGATAACGGCACCTAAAAACTTGGCTTTGACTTATAAAAATTCTAAGATTGATTATGACTTATGAAGAAGAGGAGGTCGAGTTAATGGACAATATAACAAAATAAAAGGTAAGAAATAGTTGTCAGGTGCCATTTAACCTGGGACACTGTTTGTTAGTCAGCTCTATGATGTGATTACAGTTGTTACCAGCCAAACTTTGAAACAATCGGACAGTCACAGAAATCCCCACGCAACCAAACCATGAATCAAGAAGAATAAATTATGCGAATAGAGATGGAATAATAGGGATTTTAACGAGAGGTGATTCTTGATTCGTCAAATTTGCATGGTACAAAAATCCTGCACACTCTCAATAATAAAATGAATCTGATTGAAATTAATGCTACCAAAATTACGAATGCTTATATTAAGAATGTCCCTTGCTTTTACAGATACCAAGTTAAACAACCACGCACATCCTCCCCCACTGTATTATCGATGTTTAAGACTCTGATGTGGCAAGGAAGGTTTTCAAAACAAAAGCCAGATTAGCATCATGCTGTGTTTCCCTATCAGAAGCATAAGCATTGACAAAGAGGTGACGTGACTTAACCATGATTTCTGCCCATATTTAACAAATTACTGGCTACAAAGGTTAAATGCTCAAGTCAGTTAATTATAATAGGAAATTTTAACATGAATTTGATGAGTACGAGATCTTCATCATCTTTAGATATTCTCGTCTATGCTCGCCAATGGTACTTTGCAATCTGTATATATCCAATTCGTATAAGAGAGTAAGGCGTCTTTTATTGACAGTATCTTCTGTACGACTACTTTGACCCAAAATTATGTCTTAGTAAGTGACATTTTCGACTATTTCTTCGTCTACTCTAGCTACTACTTTGACAATATGATTACAAAGAAGACTACGTATGTTTAATTAAATGTCTTCTAGATTTAGTCAGGATAAACTAACTGTTCTTAAGTTAAGATTGGTAGAAAATTTATGAGGTAATTCTAAATTTGTCATTCATTTCGTCCCTTTTTTAAATCTACTAATGAGACTGTTCTTGATATTTGGTCTGCTTTGCCTACTAGTCGTAAATCTCAGAGGACCTTTCCTCAAAATTTAAGGATAATACCAGATATTCTTAGTAGTAATCTCCCGAAGGTTTCCAAGTCTGATAGCCCCTTAAGAGTGCTATTCACCTTCAGCGATTCGAACTCTACGGCAATATTTGTAATTCTGCGTGTCAAAGGGACAAATCCCAAAATTAGCCCCTCCTTTCAGTCTCTAAGTCTGGTAGTCGATAAAAAACTTATCAAGGGGGAGCTAAATGCTCAGGTAGCACTTACTTCATATTTTGCAAATATTGGGAAAAGGACCGCTTCTGCTGCTAATTCTTTTCCGTCGCAATCCGACTTTCTTGTTTTAAGTCTGTAGTCAAGATATTAAGTACCTTGTGCTAACTATTGTGTTGTCTTACCTTGTAATTACGTCAATGGTCTAAAAACAATCATCTGATATAAAATTACTAGCATTGTCACGAGATTGAAGAAGTCCTCGTCGCCTGGCCCTGATAACATTCCTACTAATTCCCCAAATCAAAACGCTGCACAAAGACAGCAATTCTACCAACAACTGCATAGTAGTGCCGACTTTGTCCTATGCAAATTCCCGAACGCCGGTATTTTCTTAGTAGGTGATGCTAATGATCTAAAGTTAAATCCCTTTTGTAGTCCCCTAAACTTAAAACAAATATTAAAAATGCCAACAACAAAAGGAAATTCAACCCTTAATTTGATTTGCACCAATTTGCAGTCTTTCTATGCCCCTCCTGTCCCCTTGCCCCCGTTAGGAGGAAGTTACCATTTTTGTTTATTAACGAAGCGTCTCAATAGCTTTAATCATACTTTTCCTGTTACTGAGTTCTCTTATCGCCCAATTTCCAATGATGACCTTTACACATTTGGATATTGGATTACCAATGAAAACTGGCTGGCTCTCAAAGGAAAAAATTACATTAATTTTAAAGTCTCTGAATTCCAAAATCTGACTAAAACAAAATACATAAATTCCTTCCCTGTGAAAAAAGTAAAAACATGTTCTAAAGACAAACCATACATTACTAGCCAATTGAAAAAACTAATTAGAATTAAAATGAATCCACTAAAGAGTGGTAAAACATCCGAAGCCAACTCACTGGTTAAAAATATAAAAAAAGAAAAAGGCAAATCTGCTTCTTCATATTATAAATGCAAAGTCCTGTATTAATTTTATACAAAGCCAAAACAATGGTATAATAGAATAGAGAAAATTAGTGGGAAAACACATAATAATATAGATTTCCATTTCCAAGAAGACACTCTAGTTGCTGCCAATGATCTGAACAGGTTTCTTTCTTCCATAATCCAAAACCTCCCTTCCCTTTCTTCTGACTCTCCTTATAATCTTTGCTCTCTAAATTTTCCCTTTATTTCGCCCTCGGATGTAGAGGCAAAAATTAAGAACATTAAAAAGTGTAGTGCATGTCCATTAGACATTCCGATTGTACTAATTAAAGCCTTTGCCGACAACCTCTCAGAGCCTTTGTCCTTATTTTTTAATGAAATTACCTCTACTGGTAAATTTCCAAATTGTTGGAAATTAGGTTTTATTACTCCCGTAAAAAAGAAAGGTAAAAATCAAGATTTTGATGGTGTCCGTCCCATTACTCTTACTCCAGTTTTTTCGAAGTTATATGAAAGCTTTTTAGCTGAGTGGTTGAAAGTAAAAATAATCCCAAATGTTGACCAAAGACAATTTGGAAACCTACGCTCTACATCTACTACCCACTATTTTGTTCACCTTATGGACACAATATGCATAACACTCGAAAACCCCAATACCTGGCTCAATGTTATCGCTGTTGACTTGCAAAAAGCTTTTGATTTAATCAACCACAATATACTATTAGAAAAGATATCTAATGACTTTCAAGTTGACCCTTATTTAATTAGAATAATTGCGTCTTTCCTCTCTAACAGAACGCAAGTCTACCTGAATGTATATTCTGATCCCCTCCCAATTTATAATGGTGTGCCCCAAGGAACCCTCTTAGGTCCAATTTTATTTCTTACAATGATAAATAACCTTGGTGTTTATTTCCCGGATAGATGGAAATTCATTGATGATCTAACTGTCTTAGAGACATGTTCCAAAAATTCCAAAAGCAACCCAATGTACAACTTGGAATCGATATCAGCCAAAGCTCTCACAGATGGCATGAAGTTCAACCCTTTAAAGCCGTCTGTTCTTACTATCAATTTCCCTAAAACTCTTCCTTTCTTTTCCTGTTTAATCTCTTCTGAAATTGCTATTATCATTGTGAAATTACTGTGCATTACTAATTCCAAAAGGAGATTGTCATATTAATGACATCTTAAAACGTGCAAATGCCGCATTTTCCCTCCTTAAACTCCTTAAAAAATTTAAATGCCCTAAATCGCACTGTTTGAGGATTTTCTTATCATTTGTACGCCCAACCCTTGAGTACGCCTGTCCTGTTTGGCATCCTGCCATTTCCATTGAATTGTCGGACAGAATAGAGGCAGTACAAAAAAGGTGCCTAAGAATTATCTTCAATGAGAGTATAGTACCTTATATTTCCCTTCTTAGGAGAGCTAATCTTGTCACCCTTAAGGAAAGGAGAGCAAAAATTACCTTGCGTTTTGCTAACAATGCCCTTCATAACCCTCGAACAACTCCCCTTTTCCCCGGTCAATATTCACCCCTTCGACCCCGCCTCCCGCGTTCTGTGTCAACAAAAATCCCCCTTCTCGCCCCAATAAGAGTTTGCACGGAAAGATATAGAAGAACTTTTATCCCGTACATAGTTGACATTTTCAACCACTAAATCTCCGCTGCCCCCCCCCCCCCTCACTCGCTCCTTACCTCATAGTTATTAATTTAATGCCCATTTTGCAATTTTGGGGGTTTTATATATATGTTTGTTAGTCACCAACTAACTTATGTTTTTTTTTGTTTGCTGCCATTTGACGTTGTTATATTTTTGCTGACGACATTGGCCTTCTAATTTTATGAGTTCACTTTGTACTTTGTTTTTGTTTTTAACGTTTTTACGTATTTGACATTGACCCTTTTATAATTTGCTGTTGTTGTTTGATTGTTTGTTTTTGTTATTCTTTTTTCGCTGTATTTGACGCTAAAGTGCGAATTCGGCCCTTTTGGGCTTGTGATAGCCATTTTTCAGCAATAAATCGTATCTTATCTTATCTTAATGTAATTAAGTTTATATTTCCTTCTATTATTTCTCACTCAGCGAAACTTATTCCTTTCGTCACGGTATTACCCCTAAAACTCTGAGACGTGCTGGAATTACCATAAGATATAAATATAATTACCATAACATAATATACCTTAACTTATAAAGATTTTTGTTCGGGGGAGGGGACAGGGAGGTACCAAAATAACTTTTGTTGATGAGGGGGTATCAAAAGAATGAAAAAAGAAGGGGTATACCTCACATGGACTTTATCTAACAGTCTCAAATAAAGTTTTATTCTACCTGGATTTTCAAGTCCAATTTACGAGTTGGAGAATTGGTTTTTAGTTTTCAGGAGAAACAACTTTTTTCGCATTTTGACGACTAATTTACCAGTCGAAGCAGTTTTTTTTTTGGGGGGGGGAGGGGGCTAAACCGGGTAACCATCCATGTTGGGTGAATATGTTCCAATACCAACTTATCCGTCCAGAGGCTCTATTAATAGATGAAAAGATGACCATGTCTGTTTCTTACTGATCCTTCTTGAAGAGAACTTCTTTTTTGAGCTGAATATTTGATCGAATGACGGTATTCATAAACCTAAGTATTCTACAAAAGATCTAACTTTTCCTTCCCTAAGAATCCACTTTCACAGCTTCATTCAGTCATATGTTTCTTGATGCTCAATTGTTTCTAAGTTCTTTAGTTACGTGTCAAGTTATATGGAATACCCTTACTGATTTGGGTCGAGAATGCAACTCGTTTGGCACCTTCAAAAAGCATAACAATTGGTTTCTATATGAATTTTGTAAACTATTTTCCCAACGTTTTTCTCTATTACTATTATAACTGTTTGGATTTCCCGTCTAGTTTCTCTCTGTGATCACAATAGTTTCTTATATATAAAAGTCAAATAAATTTCAAAAAGCATATCTCACTGTAAAGTATCAGCACCTGAGATTTTGCAGAATTACATTCTCTATATAAACTACGTTGCCATATTTGCCTCAAAGAAGGTATCATTACTGAATCAGATACTGGCAACCTAAACCGAAACCCAAAATATTATTTATCGATAAAAAAAAATACCACTAATATAGCGGTACACTGTGTTGACCCCGTTGGCCTTTGGCATGACGATACAAAAAAAAATATAAAAGTTCTAAAAGAGGTCTTACTTTATCAAAGCAAATAAGGGACGCAAAGTTAGGAGTTTTCATTTGATGAATTAGTTCAAGGAGCTTGGTGCAGTAAGCAGCATCCGTTTCAGAGAGCAAAGATCGTGGTATCACACATTGACTTAAAATGTTGACCACAGTCTCGGTTTTGTACTTGTTCAGTGAGCCATAATCAAACCAAGATTGTTTTTCCTAAAAAGTAAATAAAAAAGATTAAATATATACAATAATAAACAAATAATTGTGGTACGCAGAAAAAATGTTCAAATATTTTATGGCACATTTAACTATGCTATACCATTAAAAAAAAAAAAAAAAAAAAAAAAAAAAAAAAAAAAAAAAAAAAAATAAAATAACTATGCGATTACACTATGTGGAAAATAAGACCAGACTCAGTAAAACAACAACAATTTCCTATATTAGAACAATAACTTCGATTGTCTGGTTATAATACCCTTTTACTTCTTGGTACCTTTAGCTTTCTTTTCTTTTTTTCGATAGCCATTTCACTCATATGTATGATCAGGTGACAAACACAAAACTAAAAGTTTTGAGGGAGATAAAATGTTTTCCAATTATCTTTTCTGGGTTTCGCATTTAGGACTTGGGTTCTACAGACTAACTGAAGAAATAAGAAAAAAAGAAGAAAAACTGAAAAAAGCAACATGGCAAATACATATTAAATAGCCCCTAAAAAATAAAAGCCCGTAGATACAAGTATTAGCTTTCAAATGAGCCTTTAAACAGCTCCCTACGATGACCCAGCGTCTCGCCAGCGCCGGAGAAAAAAAGTGAATGAATACAGATCACTGATACACAGGCTAAAAGAAAATATTCTTGATTTTTCAAAGGGAAGGAGCTGAAAACTTCCAGGCTAAGCTTTTAGGACATAGAAATTCCAATGGTATACTCTCTATTCCCAACTAGCCTTTTTGAGGTCTTTTTTTATTTTAAAAAATTCCTTTACCCACTAAACTTTATTATCAGAGTAAACCTAAATAATAACTACCCTTCCTCAATCAGCTTTAAATAATGAATTTTTCACAATGGACAGTTTTTTTCTCAAAAAGCATGTTTTACTTTTCAATTATAATAGGCTCTTTACAAGGTTGCGGCTGTTCATTAACATTTTCCAGCTTTCTAGGGTAGATTTTATTTTCAAAGACTTATTGTCCCACTAGCATGAATCTTTGGGGATGGTCGTGCCAAACACTCTGGCCAATCCAGATGTGTGTTGATACGGTAGCTATGAAGCTTTTCACTAGCGACTAGCTGACACGTAATATATTTCTAAAGGAAGAATCCCCCGATTCGTTTTTAAACTTCTTTAAATGAAACCTATAACGTTAAAGAAATGCCAGGACTAACGGTGTATCAGCACTATTGCCGAGACCGCAAACATTATTAAAGTAGAAAATTAACAATAAATATAAAGTGAGTACAACTGCATATTCAAATAGATATTTGATGGCGCATAATAAGACATCGCGATGCAGATAACAATGATGCATATAATATTGAATGGTGTCTATCCAACCACCCCTCCCGCCTCCAGAAAAAACAACAACATAAAATTATCTAACAAAAGCTTTTTAAGCAGAAGCGTGAATCTCAGCAGTAAGCAGTAATCCTTCCATGCAGGCACACATACAGAGGGAGGAGGGCAAACCAGGCACTTAGCCATCAAATTGACCTCTTGACAAAGCTATCACTTTGTCTTTTTCGGAAACCTTAGGCATATATTGCAAGTTATCTGAAACCAGAAACTCAAAGATAAACATTATTAATGTGTCTCACTTTCAAAAAACATATACGACACATGGTCCGCAACAACAGCAACTTTATATATTTTAAAAATTCAAAATAGCTATATTTCTTACTTAATAAAGATTCAGGATGACGTTATTGCAACAACAAACCTAAGGGACAAATGGCATCCCCTCCTTGATGCCATGGTGCCTTAGGAGTTACGGGAACTCCAAAGGTCTAAGGTAATAAGGTCGTTTTCGACTTTAAAAAGGATAAAAAAAAACAGTAAAAAAAATGTTTTATACGTGAATCATTTCGTACAAGTTTCATTTACGATATCTTTACTAATGAGGAGTGCCAAGGGAGTGCTTCCTACCACGGGTAAAAAAAAAGACATTAAAAAAATGCATAAAAAAGAAAAATACAAATAGTTTAAATATAAATTCTGGCAAAACGACACCAGGTAGTCCTCCCCCCTTATCCTGGGAAATTTCCTGGCGATGCTCATGTCTTTTCTATTACTCATTAAATATGCTTTTTCACTTAATAAATACTAGCTAAGTAAATACTACAGAGCAGTATATATACAACTATTTAAAAGTGCCGCATATATATAATATAATGTCATCGATATTATGCGTCACTGTCAGTGTTACTCTCAGTAGCTCCAGAAGTCGTAAGCTTTTAGCTTGTGACTTATGTTTTACGAACATTTTAGTTTTTTGCAAGTAAATAATAATAAAATAATTATGTTTTACGTGATTCAGCCTTGCCATAACACGTTCAACGTGTTCCTTTTGTTTGACTTCCTCGTCCGCTAGCCTATCTGCCAAAGAATTCAACCGATCACTCTCCTTTTTCCTTTTAGCCTCTGTCATATCTGAAGAGTGGAGTACATCATTAGCGGCTTTTTTCGCCCGTTCTATTTCTCTTGAATAGCTTCCTGTTGGAACATACAAGTCAGAGTAGCTCAACGTCCAAAACGTGGCTAAAAATTGTGGACTAAATTCATCGAGGACTTTTGATGGCAGTCTGGCTTGAATTTGCTGTTTTACGGGAGTCATTATATCTTTAGTTATCGATAGATAGAGATCATTTTTTTCAGACTGAGACATTGATCGAAAGCTCTTGTTTGCTTTCCTAGTACTCTCCCACGTTGCCTGTAAAAAGAAACAAGAAATAGTAAGCAATTTATTTAGATCACAAACTTTTTAATCCTAATCGTTTAAGCAAAAGCCCAAGTCCGAAATTATCTTCACATGATCGATGATCTTTACAGATTATAAACAATTGTAAGCGTGTTTAAAAAGACCCAAAACATTTTCTTATAATGAGCTTGAATTATGAAATTGGTAGGTGAAACTAACAATTTTTTGGGTAGGAGACCCAAACAATTCTCATATAATAATCTTGAATTACCAAATTGGTAGGTGAAACTCGTTTAGAGGAAACCCGTTTATTTGCATATATCAATGCAACACAGATCTAATACCGCCTAATTCGACCAGCTAGTTCAGAAGATGGAGCATAAAACTCCCAGTATGATACGATATTTAACACAAAAAGCCTTCATGGGTCACAGTCAATATAAAAATACAGCAACATAACTATTATACACAAAGAAACACCCTTAAATCTAAACTAAATTATAGATAGATTACAGATTATGTATCATACCTGTACCCGCAAAATTTCCCAACTTCTTAATTTTCATAAAACTTCTATCACTTAATATATTATCCACCCATTCCTCCCTTGTCTAAAGCACTGGAAAAATGTCCTCCCTCAGGCCATTTAATTCTTACAAAAAAACGTAAAATGAAGTGTCATCCTCTCCACCTCGGTACATTGGTCAAAACCAAGGACCTATCTTCGACTTCACCCTTCCTAGATACTTTCTGCTGTCATCAAATGGTAAAAATTTTCCCTTGCTGACATTATCCATTGTAGTTCCTCCTTATTAAGCATTGCCTTAAAATAAAGTCCCCCCATGCTTCCTTAATCCTAGCATACAGACAGAGAGACGGGGACGCTGTTATATGACAATACCATTTCTAGATTTCCTGGTTCTCTAAAATAATTCTTACCTGTCTGGATACACACCCCCTCCTTTTTGAGCCCTAATCCTTTCCTATTATTCCACTGTCTAGCTAATCCACAACTTTCTAAAATATATCTTACTGGACTAGCCCAAGACCCTTTTCCCCTATCGCTCAAGCACTCTTGGTATGCTGCCTTTAATAGTCTTATTTTCTTGTGGAGATGCTAGTTCCATCCAATACAGGAACCACGAGATCAAGAATGACGTCAGGCTTCTCTTTCCATCAGTAAAAAGTAAAAAATCGAAAATATGTTCCTTTTTTGAGTAAAGTTACATTTGGAGGGTAAAAAACAGGTATTAGACAACTTACCAGCGCAAAAGGATAACAAATTCCATTATAGGAGGGGGAGATCTTTTCTCTTCGTAAATGAGCATCTGCAAAGTTATAGTTTCGGTAAGTATGCACATTTTTGTCTCTGGGCTGGAGGATCGAATTGACATTCTAAGGCACGTCTTGTGGTGGTGGGGTGGGGGTGTTGGAGGATCATAGGCAACTCGAAATTTGTGTTGAGGGGAGGCAATATAAGTTTTCTTCAACTCTGATAAAATTTTACACGCTACCAATTGCTTTTCTTTTCTATGCCTGACATGCGACAAGCTTCGCACCAAATAATTGTCATTTGTATAAATAACAAAAAATTGAAAGCGCATTTAAAAATACTCAAATGAAACTTTTTGAATAAACAATCATTTATAATAAATTCCTGATTTTTTTATTCCTCTCCCCTTGTTAATATGAATAATTTTTTATTTTGGTAAACCTTCTCCAGGGTAAAAGAGCACACAATCTTACGCTATTTTCTTGCTTCAACTTTCTATTTCAAAAATTTCGACGTAATTTCTAGTAATAAGACTAATCTTCTTATCATGCTTGCCCTCGTAGGACCAAAAAAGTAAAGAACGAGTTCTATCACATGGTAACCAGAAGTAAAAAAACAAAAAAAACGCTTAAACAAACAAAAATGTCAAAACAGGAAGAATCACTATTTGTCTCTGATTCAGCAATGACAACATTTCGACTAACCTTAATTATAAAAAATTGCGGTGAAAATATTTTTACAGGAATTTGGAAAATAGCCAGAAATCTCTCAAAAATGGTGTCGGGTTGAAATGAAAACCGTGCCATTGGAATGATCATAGCCAGAAACCGTAATTAGAAGAATTACCCCTCCCCCCTTCATCTTGACAAACAAGAAAACCTCCTTTTTCACATGGGAAACAGTGATATCTTTTTTTATTCTTGTAACTAGTGGGACGGTAAAATATCATAGAGATATGTTTAAGGACCCATTTGAAAAGAAATTGTTATGTCTATTGCCAGTTGTAATTAGCAAAAGATTAAATAAAATGTTATTAAATAAAATGCAATTTTTGACAAAGCAAATTGCTATATCTTGTGCTTTCTTTGAAAGGAAATTCCTATATCTAGTGGTTCTTATAATTAAGAAAAGATTAAATAAAATATTATTAAATAAAATAAAATTTTTGAAAAAAAACTGCATCTTCATATACAAGATGATGTCATATTTGATGATGTCAGTAATTAATCCGGAAAATCGATATTTTTATCCCAGACTGGCCACACCTTAGTCAGATCCAAGTAAGTATATCTTCGTAAGATAATAGTTACCTCAGTACAATGTTGATGATACTCTCTTCTGGAAACTAAGAATTTGAGATCAAATTACTCTGTGGTAACAGTTAAAATGAACAAAAAAGGAAAATGAATACTCAAATTTATATGGCCAAATCTACATTATTTATTCGATTGAGCATTGTACTTTTTTTCTACATATAACATCGCTTCTTAACTGCCTTTTTTCTACGTAGAGACTTTTACCATAGTAAGTCGAACGAAAACAATTATGATATATTTTTTTAATATACTTTTCTAAAGTGTTTTAGATCATTACCAGAAATGACCTTGTTAAAAACTGTGCATGCCAGACACAAGTCTTCACTACCAGGTACGAAGATGAGACCCGCATGTTCCACGAATACATTGACTGGCAAATATGTCGTAAATACAAAAACTAGATATTTAAATAGTCAGTAGCACTTTATATCTTTAGATCCAAAAAATGCATTTAAACATAAATTTAGCTAGCCTTGACATTTTATGTGACGACCTGTTTATTACGATCATCCTAGAAGAAAGAAAAAGAAAACAAAGAAATTATCAAACGATGTTCAGCTGGAAAAACAAGACATGTTACTCATGTGTGACAACAGCCACTCATTTGTGAGTGATTGTTGAATGTGTGATGAATATTTAGGTGTTTCAAGGTCAATGGTAACTTTATTTTATTCTATTTTTTTTCTTTTTCATTGTTGCAACAATTATGGATTTCTTTTATCATGGCTTTCTTTATTTCTCTTCTGCACTAGTAGGGCGCTGGAACATCCTAGAGAGGTTTTCAAGGTCAACTACAAAAGCTGTCGATGTCAATGGTTCTCTACCTTATGTGAATAAATCATTTTATAAACAGAAACTTCTTCCAAAGATCTTTTCATCGATTTGCAGCAGATGACACAAGAAATATTGACAGGGTCTTTAACGACATAGAAATTATTCAATTTTTTCTTTCAATCCTGGTAACAGGACGGAGTCAATGGTTTTGCATGTCTTTCGATGTGATCTTGCATACATGACCCTTCCTTGGGGAATATGAGATTAAGATGCCCTTTTCTAGAAGAAAAAATTTTTTTCATGCGGAACTTTACTCTCTTTCACGGGAAATTTGTTTTTTTTCCTTTTTGAGTAGGTCATTTAAGTTGATTTACAAACGAGCAAGTTTTCCAAAAATTTTCAGAATGTCTCCGCAAAAAAAAGGAAAAAAGTTCGCCCACAGCCTGACATTACTTACTTTTAAATTTAACCAAAATACTTACATTTATTGAGTATGATATTACAGGCCTATATAGGAAAGAGGCAGAGCCTAAATCAAGTCCGTATTCTTCACATAGTTCTTCTAGAGACGGAATCGTATTCTTATATTCTTCAGGTGACAAAACAGTTACCAGAAAGTTTCCGAATTGCGTGAAGGTGTCCACGCACTGAAAAAAAAAGAATTACAAGCCAAACTTACCTTACGGAGCAAACAAGACATTACAAGCAAGTACTTGACCAGCTATCAGCAAAGTCATATTTTAGCATATTCTTCTTGCAACAACAAAAGCATAGGTGTATTAATTTGTATTTGCGTACGTACAGTTGAAATCAACACACCATCTAACTATTAACGCTCTGGTTTAGTTATATATTAACATAGACTGATCGTGTAATACCCTGTGTTATTATATAAAACAACATAAAATCGAGTTGTAATAAAGACACTCCTACATATTGGGGACTTTTTAATAAAAACTGACGTCGAAATATACATTAATTGAAAAAGTCAGAGTGATTATGCTGCAACAAGGAGATGAATAGAGCCTGATTTTCGTTGGAGCAACGGTGATTCGAGCTAATTATGGCTCTATAAATGGTGACTGAACTATTTTGATTTACTATTAATATGATGAAAAATGAAAGCATCATACGATGGACCTTCTACACCTATCCTAGACTTTAATATTATCCTGTTTCCCTGCTCTGGCAAACATGCCATACATCTATCCCGGATAAGCTACAATAGCTAGGGGACTTAACTCTTTTTGGATGCACCTAACACCAGAGAAAACCCAATAAACTTGTACCCACGCAGAGGCTGGTGACGCCTTAAAAAATAAGAAAAATTGGGACAGTACCCCCTAACTTTATAAAAAAAAGCGATATAGTTTATACATATTCTTCTTTTTCCCCGCCACTACGCATAGAAGAGGATATCTTAGAAACTTGGGAGAGGGCTACTTCGATTCGGAATGGATAGTTCTAGCACCCTTTTAAAGATTCTCAAGTGATACATAAATGTAAAAACAAATTTTTTTCCACAAAACTGCATTTTGGGATGTCATGACGTCATGACCAGTTCGTAGCAAATATAGTGGTTCGCTCTTAAGTATGTTTCAGCTCAGAAAAAGCCGAATATTTTTTCCTGTAAGGGATGTATATGCATGCATATATTTCAAGATTTTATACTTCGAAACTCCGAAGGATTCATTTAGTTCAGTAGATGAGAAACCCTTTTCATGCCCTCCCCCAGTTCCGAACCGAAAAATTTAAGCCAGCATCATGGTTGCAGGAGTAGTTACAATTTAGTAGATACCGAACGAACTACAGCCCGTAATAATCGAAAGTTTGAAAACGTGTTTTGAATAAGAAAAAAAATGTCAAAGGAGAAAACGTTTCACTTAAATAAAGAGATGGCGTTATCAATGTTTAAACTAAAGATCACTGTCTAGTAGAGTCTATAGTCAGTTTAAAGGTGAAATTAAAGAAGGGTAGCTATCACACTTTCTGGGTAGTTCTGACGTTGATAGACACAAGAATGAGGATTTCAGAAGAACTTTCCAAGAACAGTTGAATATGAAACTGAAATTTCGACAAGGTAGAGGAAGGATGGAATAATTTTAACAAAATTGCTGGTGAAGCAACATGAAATATCTTAGGGATTTAAACAGAAGGACATATGTTTCAATTTGTCAACCGTTTTTGTAAAATACAGTAAAGAAAGGTGTAAATTAGAAACACTAATGTTAGAAATTAATATATTATTTACTGAACTCAGAATACAAAGGTTATATTAAAAAAAGTTTAACTAGGAAATGATGCAAATACCGCAATAGCGTTGAAATAGTTATCACGAATAAATAGCGAACAGTTCAAGAGCGAACCTTATAGCGAAGGATAGACTTGGTGCGTTGTTAACAACTTAGTAATCCTTAGCTATATTTTCGCCAGCCTTTATCTTGAATCATCGCGATTCACTATTTCCAATGCAGCTGTAATGCCTTTTTGCGGTAAGTGCCCTTTCTTCGGGGCACTGAGTAGGCCTAAAGGGCGATGTGGCTTCCATGTATTATTCTTTTCCCCCTTTAAGTAATATTTCTTAAAGAGAGGTAGGATCAGCTCTATTAGTCCAAAGGAGCACAAGTAAGACACTAGTTCCTCCTTCCCACAAAATCTTGTTTATATTACTTTTAAATTTGAAGTGAGTAATGATTAACATTCCTAAATCACTGTCAAACGATATTCCTTTATATTTAGAAATTTATTTTGAAGTTTTTTTTTTTAATTGTCGGTTATAAGGAAGTCATAGTCACTCTTTACGAGGTTTGTGCCAACACCCAAACCATGATATGGCATCTTGTTCTGATGATGTCATGTTGACAAGAATGGAGGGACCTCCTCCCTCAAGAGTTCAGATCAGGCATGGAATCTAGAAAGCCCATACCAGGACAATTAGGCTACTTTTACTTTTCAAAAAGTTTGATTATGACAAAATGCCTGGTAGGGTTAATGATAACAAGAATTTAACCCCCCCCCCCATAGGGTCACAATGGGACTATATTCTCGAAAGCAAAATTATAATCCTATATGATACCCTTTGTGGAATTTGGTTGAGAATCTTTGACTCCTGAAAGATGTTTTGACAACGAATTACAATGGTCCTTTTTCAAAACTTGAAAATAAAGGAGACACGTCAGCGACATCAAACAGTTCGAGGTAACGAACATTAAGTAAGGAGTGACTCCGCCCAATAATAACGAATAGTTTCAAAACGTAATTGTTACAACAATAGATACATTGAAAGAATTGAATTTTTATGCTGATTCTAAATATATAAAATATACTAAGTTTAATGTTTCCCATCAAAAGCTACGAGCCTGAGAAAATCTGTCTGATTTTCGAAAAAGTGCGACAAAACTCCCCAAAAAGTCAAGCGATTTTAATGAAAATCACACCACCAGCTACAACATATCAGAGAACACTACTATATAGGTTTCAAGTTCCTATCTACAAAACGTGGAATTTTATACTTTTGCCAGAAGAAAGATCAAGGATGCGTGTTTATCTTTTATTTATTTTTTCAGAGGTGATCGTATTGAGCCAATGGTCTTAGAAGATCGGGAGAGCGCTCATTCAAACAGAAATAAAAAGTCTTAGTGCCTTTTTCAAGTGACCAAAAAGATTGGAGGACCACTAGCCCCCCTCCCCGACCCTTTTTTCCCAAAGACAACCGAACACAATTTTGAGACAGCCATTTGATTCAACGTAGTCGAAAGGTCCAGTAACTATACCTTCAAGGATGCCATAGTCCCCATCCCCCAAAATGTATTTTCGACGTACCACCTTTAATTAGCTGTTGTTTTCTTAGACCACATTGCCTTTCCATGACGAACTAATAAGCTTTCAATTTGGGATAAATCCATTTATTTAGACAGTGAACTCCAGATATTTCGATCACATATCCAGTGACCGCATTCAGTAGAAATACTAAAAAAAAAATTTTTTTGTTAATTATTTCTACTGAAGACGGTCGCTGGATATGTGATCGAAATATCTGGACTTTTGTACCTTTTTTTCACTTTCTAGTTAGATTTATCCCCATTTGAAAGCTTATTTATCCCCCATAAAAACAAACAAGTTTTTTTCAACTGAAATTAAAGAGCAATATTAAAACTTCAAACGAACAGAAATTATTCTCTACGTGAGGGGGGCTGCCCCTTCCTCAATCTCTCGCTCTTTATGCTAAAGTTTGACTTTTTGTCAATTTTTTTTAGAAAGACTGCTGAAACACAAGGGTCATTGAATTTCAATGAGAAGCATTTTTAAAGAACTTAGAAGACCTTACCGCAAAGAACGAGGGATTGAGTAGGGTATTGCACCCCTCATATAGGGAATAATTGATGTTCATTTCAGGTTTCTATTTTGCTCATTACTTTTAGCTGAAAAAAACTTGTTTTTTTTTATTATTTCCCTTGTATTCAAAAGGGAGATTTTCGACAGCGGTGTAGTTTCTATTTCAATTCGACGTTTATAATATTTTATAAGCATTTCAAGAACTTCGTCGACATTCTGAAAGATTTGCTCTCGTAGTTACAAACTTCTGTTCGATTGAAATCAATACTTAAAGTAATTTATAAAAAAATGTCTAGTGAGAGAAAATTCTCATTTGAAGCTAATTCAGGAATGGTAGCTATTATTTTGGTTTACTTCAATACTAAAAGCTTATTAGGAAATCAACTTTTTACAAAAAATTACCAGGAATATACTTTGGAGTCTACCTAGGAACTTACATGCCTTGTAAGTAACAAACTTATCATAGTCAAACACAATTTTGGGCGTCACAAACCAATGCAGCCAAAACTAGTTTCAAAAATCTTTCCACAGGGGTACATGGTCAAAAAACTTCTGAATACTTATTATTAAATTGATTGAATTCTTATTATCAAAGCTTGTTGGAGATACGAAAGATAAGGCTCATTTTCTGCTAATTCCCCACTATGTAGCATCAGAAAAAGGGCTGAAAAACTCCTCCTCCTCCTATAAAGTAATTGGACCTAGATTGCATAAATAAAGCGAGTAATGCTAATAGCACTAAAGCACAGCAATGTTCTATTTTTCTTATTTATCTTAGTATTGAAACAATAGCCGATTACAGGTTCGGCATGGCTACTGGTTCAAAGGGAGGGAAATGGTTGGTTTCTTTACTGTGGACTGCGGGCCGCTCTTGACTAGGAATTACTGAATTTGCTCCTGTATCTTTTCCTGTTTTTGTTCCTGTGCTCTTCCCTCCTGTGTTGCTTTGTTCTTGCGCTCCTTGTTTTTTTCCTGTGTCTGATCTTGAATTCGTTCCTGTTTTTGCTGCCGTTGTTGGTTCTCACGATCGCACCTGCGTAGAATCAAGGAAAAAAGATACAGGCAAGCCCTATCTCAAAATACCTCGCCCGAAGGGGCGCGAAAAGCCCAGCGGTTATTTTTCATCTATACCGCCTGCAGTAGATACTGTTTGATTACTGTTACTTCTTTGACTCAAAGCATTATGCAGGTGTATTTAGATACTAATAGCATACAATTTTTTTTTTATCAGGTTTCTGTTATTTTCATTTAAGACTTGACTGGCATATATGTAACACAGTAAAGAGAGAACTAGCATAAATAATATTTTTGGGAGCTAAAAAGGGCACTAGAACTTTCAGTTTTCAATCGAATGAGCCCTTTCCTAAGTTATTCGTTGCAATGTTAGTTCCTGTGTTTTGTAGTTTTTGCTTTTCTTTCTCTTCTTGTGATCATTACAGTGCTTGTTCTTATGGTTATCCCGCGCTGGTGGCTGCTTGCTCTAGTGTTTGGTCTTATGTTTGTATCTGTCTTTGTTGCTGTATTCCTTCGCTCCTTCGTTCCTGCATTCTGTTCCTGCGTTTGATCCTGTATTCTGTAATATTTTTGTTCCTTTTCTTCTTCCCACAGTGCAGCTTTATTCTCGTGCTATGAATTTTTAAGTACAGTATCGTTGTTATAGATTGAAACTTGACAATCTTATATTTTCACAGAAAAATTCTTCAAAAGCCGGGAAACAATTTAAAAGCCCGCAAAAGCTGGGTGAAAAACCAGGATTTGTTTTTTACTCTTTTTTAAGAGCGCCAAAGGGTATTTTTAATCAGACGCAGCGTTATACTTTCATCAAACATCTCCGGATCCAGAGCACAAAATATACATGAATAAGCTTTTAATTATAATAACGATCATAGCTATACGTTGCTACAGGAGCAGGATTCGGACCGATGATCTTCTGAATACAAAGCAAGCGTTCTGAATTTGTATATGGTATTGCGAGGCAGCTAGTTAGGACGTCTGTCTAATCCAAATCCATCCGAGTTTTCATCCCACTGATGACAAATTTCCACTATTGCCAACAATAGACCCCATTATCAAGCCGTGATTCTTCATAAGCGGATACATCACGAGTCTCTAAGAGGGAGGGGAGGGGTAAAAATAATCTTAAGGTGGAGATATTTAGATATATCAAGAATGTGAACACTAGTCCCAATTTTCCTGGGAGATGGGGTTATGTAAAACCATTTTAGGGGGGGGGGGGGATTCTCTTAATACGTGCATGTATAAAACCCTAACATCTACTTTTATTTAATGGTTTTACAAATATTTAGAGACTGGTATTTAGAAGTGGGAAGCATACTTACTATATTTCCAGGCCAGTATCTGAGACAGGTCTGATGCCAGTCAGCCATTCCAGTGCACCCACTATAAATACCATCTTCCAGTCGCCGTTAAAACGTATTATAGAATAAGACGGGTTAGTCAGGGCTGACCCATCCGTAATTTTAGTCTAAACGTTTCATTTTTTTAAATGACAGTGGAAATTTTCGATTCCTTTTCAGTCCTATAGCAGAAAGGGGGAGGGGGGGATTTCTACATGAACAAGCATTGACTCTCATGCAGAGCATATATAAGAAATTTTCAGGGGATCAATATCTTGGAGAGAACAACGGACGATGGTTAATAATATGACAATTCTAGAAAATAATAGATAAAATCGAAAGAATCGGATATTTCGAGGGGCCATTTGTCCCACAACCTTATAGGATTCGTGTCCATCCCTCTTAAGAAAACTAACAGATTCAATAAGACAAAAATAAGTCTTACCTGATCATAAAGAGCTTGTACAAGCTTAGCTTCAGCATGCAGTGTTTCACGATAGACTGTAATTTTTAATTGCTGTGCTATCAAAGAACAAAGAGGAACAATCAACTTGGACTCGACAAGGGCGTCTTTAAGTCTTTGTGCAGTTTTCTTTGGATTTCTTTGCTGATTGAAAAATCCAGCGGCCTAAAAGTAAAATATCAGTTGATATAGTTTCAGTCAAGGAAGCCTTCTCAGTTTTCCTTCATTTCTGAAAAAAAAAGGTTTGTGTTCAAGTCCGTCATTTTGGGCGTAAGAAAATGCGTTTCAAAACTTTACTTACAATTTAGAATCGTTGATAACTTGAAGGTTTAATCACTAAAATTCAGACCAAGTTATGACTGTCTGTGAATCGGGACTGAAAATTCTTATTGGTCACCTTTTGACGATTTTATATTGAAGTGGATCAAAATCAATAGTCCAGTAGATCAAACTATGAGACATTGGCTTCCCAGGCTAATTCCCTTGAACTGATTCCCTTACTTTCGAAATTTTTTTCCAACGTAAGAGGCAACTTCTTTACCTCCTAAAATTTAAATAATTTATTAATTTTTCTTATTTGTATATATGTTTCACGTATTTTTTTCTGTTTTGAGGTATTTTCTCACCTCCTCCCCCTCCCAACCAAAGTGCTTTGCACATGCCTCAAAACCTTTTTCATATGTGTCGAATTTCCTTTCAGAAGAGTCAAATGACGTGCTCAACGAGATGAAATCTGGAGGAGACACTGTTACTGATTAATTCACGTACTTTAAAAAAGATCTCCAGTGATACTCAGTCCTGGCTTTCAACTCTAGGAAATGAATGTATGATTTCTAATCTTCCCAAAAAAAAAAAAAAAAAAAAGAAAATTGTTTTCTAGAGACAAAATACACATAATTTTATGGATCATCTTTACAGAAGCCTTTAAAGGCTGCCTCACAGTAGAGTAGCTGAAAGTGTCCGCAGATATTTTACTTTCAAGTTTTCTATCCATCTTCCATGTATGTTTTGCTTCTTCGTTCTTTTTTTCACCTCCCCCCCCGTCATTCTCGAATTTACTAACATTGTACTTACAATAAAATTATTGTTATCATTATTTCACTAGATTATTGCTGGAGGTGCTAAACTACGGTCCCTAGTCTACTAAACTACGGACTTACGATATAACCAAACATTACCTCAGATCGCAGGAGCTCGCCGCCAGCCATAGCTTCTAATTGAACCGTGCTAATCTCATCTCCTTGCTCAACACCAGACATCTTCTGAACGATCTCTTTTAGCACAAGAAGAAAAACACTAAAAATAGAATGCTTAAGCTTTTTAAAGTACATCAATTATTACTAAAGAAATTGTTAAGAAAGTTAGATTGGCGTGACGGGCCAAAAATAAGTAACTATCAAGTAATTGACCATGTGCAAAATTGACCTTAATAAAGCAGATTAAATCAAATATTTCTTGTTTTATAGATTTATCTGAAACAGCGACAAATACCCTTTCTCAAGTCCAATCTGTTTGAATCTTCAGCCTTAGCCCGCTCCTAGAAATTATCAAAGATTTTAAATAAAAAGAACAGCTCAGCGGAAAACAAAGTCACTTGACGCCAATACAGCAGAATAAAGACTAGTTTCTTGACTATTTTTATCTCTATGGTTGCCGGTCCCTGACTATCTTAAGCAGCATTCAGATGCAAGTACAAGAAAACTTACATGCCTTGCTTAGGCATAGCATAGTGGCCATCCACTTGCTTAAGCATAGCAGTTCAGCTAGACATACGCGTGAACGCCACTCTTAAGAGCAGATGCTAAATATAGAGCAAAAAAGGCTTCCTGATTGACAGACATTTTTATACCGCTGTTCCTAGAGCTTTCAGATACAGCTTTATCTAATCATTTTATCTATTGACTTAAATCAACAATTTTGGGTTCTCCTTTATAATTTTATTTCAGCCAAATCTATCAACAGATTTGATCCTTGTGCATACTCAGGACTTGATCGTGTCATTCTCAGGTCATATGCCTTACTACAGTAAGTAACAATAGCGCAATGGTATGGGGTCAACGTAACTACATTGCGTGGATTAGATTTCTACGTGGATTAGATTAGAAACTACGATTAGATTTCCGTCACAGCTATTGATTGAATCTTACTCAATAACTCTCCTCAAAAAAGTCTACCATATCTTCCTATGCTCTAACTCTTCTTCTGATACGAAATAGTCAAAGTAACAAATTGACATAAATACCATACATAGAAACCTTTTTAGCTACAGAAGAAAAACTACATACAAATATACGTTATAACCCAGCATTCCAACCCCGGTAAGTATTATTGAACCCAATGCACAATAATAAATTTTATACTGTTAAATATATGTTCATATATTATTATGAGTGGCAAAGCTACATTAAAAAATGTGCTTTTTGCTGGACCATCTCGGAGAATTAATAAAATCTCAAAATTCATTCGCAAAAATTCAAAAATATTAAATAATAATAATAATATACACTTAATCCCTCGCCCCCCCAAAAAAAAATCTTTTTTCGGCTGATGAGGCCTTTTGAATTTATCTTTACGTTTAAAATTTTAGTTTTTAATGTTTTTTTGTTTAAATTTTTGTTAAATTCCAGATTAATTAGCCAAGGACTATTAAAAATTCGATTATGCCTCTAATTTTTTCTTTTCTTTTTGGTAGAATTTCCATTTTAGTCAAGAGAATTAACTTTATTCCCAATAACGATTTATACATAATAAAATCAATTCACAGACTGGCAGTTACATATAGTGAAATTGTTGATACATTGTTTTATAAGCCATCGCAAATAAATCTTATAAGCAGTTCAAAGAAGTTGAGAAATGGAGAGTTGGTAAACTGTGCAACTGGCAAGAGTTGGACATATAGAACTGGGACATATAACAGAACTGGTTTTAGACACATTATGTAAGGGTACTTACAATATTACAATAATTCGGTATGTTTTTGAAGATTCTTCTTGGTAGCAACAGGAATGTGAGACTTATACTTGAAAAATGTACAATATAAAAATCCCAAGACAGTGAGTGATTAGAAAAGTAATTCCCAAGATCCTAAGCTCAACACTGAAATGCCAAGATCTTAAGAAAAATTTGAAGAAGTGATAGCCCTTGTTCGTTATATAAAACTTGCGAACTGTCAAAGCTCAGGGGTTAGTGAAACTCGGGCTCCTTCCAAGTTCGCTCGAGACCATGGGCTCAATTCCAAGAAATAGCAGGATGTTTATATATCTACTCAGCATGCCGTGGGAAGGATGGGTGGATACTATAGTTAATGATAGAACTTTTACGGGAATTCAGAAGTTGAGAAGGTTTCTTTGTATATAGATATGATGTACGGGGGCTGGTAAATTTTATGTTTATAGTAAAATTTGCTAAATTATGCTTTTGTGACGCGCTGCACTGGGTTTCAGTGCATATTTGCTCGACATTTTCCCTTTGTCACTAAAACAATCATGCATAATAAATAAAAAATGACCAGATAATCAAAAAATACCTGAATAGCTCAAGTATTGAGACGGTTATGTTGGCAATAGAGCAACTAAATATTTACCCAGTACTAAAAAGCGACCAATTGGATATAAATACGATGAATTTATGTTACTATTGATTTCTGACGCCTCTCAACTTGAAATTTTCTTCTCAAATTCTAATTTTCCATCTGAGAGATTTTGAATTTGGCCAGGAAATCATCGACTTTCGATTAGAAATTATTAACTTATTAAATACATACAAGGATACAGGTGACTAAATAAACGAAGATTTACGAGACTTGATTTTGCATCTTCCGATACCGAAGGAATTTGGCAGCTGATAGAGATTAATTTGACTCCGTCCACACAAGAATATCCTGTACACTCAAGTCTATAAGCTAACACTATTTTTTTTCATCACAGGGGTACCAATCAATGAAAATGTAGGAGGAGAGGGGGGGAGCGGGACTTAGTTTTGACAATCTAAGGAGGACTATTTTTGCAGTTCTTTTTATTTTTCATTTTTTTTATGAAAAAGCCCATAAAAGGTATTTTAAACGAATATACCAAACAAAAGAATTTTTCAAAATCCAGATGGGGCAATGATGCAAGGGTACAATTTTCCCCTCCTTTCAACCCAAATTAGCGCCCCTATTCTGCAAGAAGATTAAACCCAAAACCAGCAATAAATCTTGTTTCTGATTTTGTCTTCACTTCTTTTGGACTCGACCTTGAACAATTATATTTATACTCACCTTTTTTTGGCTTTCAGTTGATTTTTCACAAAATGCAGCATTGGCTCAATTTCAATTGATTTATATTTGGCAAATATTTGAGCTACCATAGCCGTCACAGCTTTGAGCCACCGTCCTATAGACTTCCCATCCTCAGAAAAAGGATCCTTATCAGCTGCAAGAGCTTCAATCAGACAATAAACAAGGATATCCTGAGAAAGGCTTGTCAAGAACTTAAGGGAGTCCACTACTGGCGTGATCAGTTCAAAAACTTGAGCCTGATAAATGACCTATAAAAAAATACAAACAAGGGAAAAACAAGTCCACATCCCCTACAATGAAGGCTGTATCTATGGTTAGGAGAGAGTGTATGAACATTACTTTTGATACCAAAACTACACTAAATCACAGCAGTTTTTTTTCAATAGCTTTTCAAGAAGCGTTGGAGACAGTCAAAATGGCACATAAAAAATAGCTACAGCCGACCCTTCATGGGAGTGCAGGTTCGGTTCTAATATTTGAAATGATGGCTGCTAGAAAATGCTAAATATTCGTGTTCTACAAGAAAAATAATATCTATTTTGAAAGTACTTGAAATGTGTTAGAAATAAGCTTACCTAGACCACCATGTTAATGCAAAATACGCCCCGTTGATGGGCCACCAAGGGTGGCTCTTAAATGAAAAAGTAACCCTATACACAATTCATATTATTTGGATTCTGATTGAAAAATATAGCATATTTTGTCTCTTCTTTTTGTTTTTAAATCCTAAAAGTTAGGGACATTGGAAAAACAGTTGCTCTATACAAGCAATGCTTGTTTTTGGGCCTTTAGAATATTTCTTATAGCTGTTGATCAGATCTTTTTTTGAAAATTTCGCTTAGAGAAACATTTTTTATTTAGATCCCGAACACCCAACTTGATAAGGAATCGCATTTGAAATCTCGGAGGTACCCACAGTCCTTCTAGATAAGATTTTTAATTGCCTTCCAGGGTCCCATCGACTAAAAGTGTCCCACAAAAAATGGTTGGTTTCTCATAATTTAGCACTGTCAAGATGAATCGATCACCCAGAATAACTAGAAAATGACACTTCTTTCTTTATAATAAAAAAGTGAATTTAGAGGGGTGATTCGGGTGGGGGGAGGGGTTGATCCACATATAATTTTAAAGAGCTTCAATGTTTTCCCCTCACATCTTCTGACCAGGGTCGTATCCATGATTTTTTCGGGGGAGGGGAGAGGGGTTACAAAAAGATTTTTTCAGGGGAGGGGTGACAAAAAACTTTAAAAACGTATCAAAAATTTGTTTGTATTTATTTCGATGCGTTTTTACAAGTCAAAAAAAATTCAGGGGGGGGGGGGTTCAAACCCCCAAACCCCCTCCCTGAATAAGACATGCTTCTGACCTATAGCATAGACTAAAAGCACAAAAAAAAAATATGGTGATGGATTAATTTGGAAAATATTAACTTAAGATTACAAATTAACAGAAAAATTGATTACATAAAGAATTGTAATTATCAATTACAAAAATGTATCGAAGAAAATTTAAGAAAGTAAAACACAACAAGCATATTGTAACTGCACGGTATTATGACAATTTTAATGCAACGTTCTTCGCAGAGTTACGACGTGTGTCCGCAATACACGAACCGTCCTCCTCTGCACTACCAAGTTCAAAGTTTTTTCCTTTGCCCCCTTAAATGTATCCTTAAATGTTAAAATCACTTAAAAAAAAAATCGACTGTGTAGTGTTTCAGTATCTAGTGTATATTTCCCGTATTCAATCACCACCTCGACATAGTTTCCCTAAGGATTTAAGCAAAAACCTCACTTTACTGAGTCTACTTTACTGAGCTGGTTCCCATGAACAGACGTCCAGAAATAAATCCTAAATACGCAATGATAGTTTCATTACAGAAAATATTCTACCAGGAACTGATTTTTCTTATAGTAAGTAGCCTGTCAACAAAAATACAAGGAAAATCATAAATATTTTTTTGTGTACAATCCTTACTTGCTAACAGCGTAAGTGCTGTGCAGTAGCTCTCAGGCTTATCAGATCAAGATTCACTTTCCTAATGATCAAATAATCCTAGAAATTAGTATAGAATAAGCTTAAAACTTAAGAAAAAAATATAATACTAACAATATGGTATATTCTTTTACTCACAGAAGTGATTTCCATCTATAAACAAAGAATTTTACGTGAGACTTAATAAAATAAATGTTGTAGCACAATGTTACACCCGTAATATTACAAGCTAGAACCCCCCTCCCCTTCAATAATTTAAAATGTTAGTCAAGAGTAGACAAAATAGCAAATTTTTAATGCAGACTCGTGCAGAAATTTTTTTGAAAGGGGGAGGAAGGGGGGGGGTGTAATCCAACGAGAGAAATAAAGTGTACAAACTGTCTGAAAATTATCGAAAATTTTATAATAACGAGAAGTTGAGTTAAGCTCCGGCCCAAACTCCCTTCTCGTTTCATACCTGCTTCATTTAAGACAATTTTTAAAACAGTTCATCATAATGAACTAAGTTTGTAAACAAAATATGCATCAAATGAATTTAATCCTTATGCTGACTATATGCGTGAAGTCTATTAAGTTAGAAGTTACCTATCAAAAATTAATAGCACAAGGCCTATTCACAATGAGATTTTCTAATACCGCGATTTAGTTAGAACTAATTTCAATAGTCAGATAAACCAAATCCATTCACAATACATGTTTAGCTAGCATCCAGAACTGGATCGACCCAAAACTGAAGTTAAATCGATCGGAACTTAGCAAAGGCCGAGCCAATAATAATTAATTTAATTTATAATTTTTTGATTGGCTAATACCCAAACCTTGTACCACTACAGAGAGAAAAAACTACAAACAAAAAACAATAAATTGAAAAGGGGAATAAAAAAGAAGGTAAATATTGAGGAGCTACTGGAGCTCCTCAGGGCCCAAGAACATTTATGATGCAAGAGAAACAAGGGGTACATGAGATCTGAGATAACGACAAATACTTAGGGTTGTTACGGTAATAGTTAGTTTCAGTATTTCAACTATCCGTTATGAATGGTTAAGTCTGGTAAAGTAGTCTTTTTGGTATTAGTAGAGTCTCGGTATGAATGGGCCTGACAGAACGCTTAAATGTAAGCATACAAATTTACACAACGCCCAAATAGGGATATGATCTTAGCGCAAATTACGTCACTTGGTAAAATATGGCTGGGAGCCTGAAAACAGAACTTTCAGCCCTCAAATAACATAAATGCCAAATTCAAATTTTCTTGATAAAACCGATGCAATGAGAGATACTATTTTGTTATTTTCCCCCAAAAAGTGAGCTTGTCGGACTAATGGCCGTAGCATATTAATAGAGACCATATTCATAAGAAATTTCCTTTTTTAGTAACATTTTACTTAACAAAAGAGATACTACCATAGCAAGTTACAATTATCGGCCCTTTGGTGTCGTAGAACAACGATTTTGGGCGAAACAGGGTCAAAATACATTCGAGGAAGAGTTCAGGCATAACTAATGGAATAACCCCCCTCCCTCTCACATGAATTTTTTGAGGAAGTGCAGCCACAACGTGGCATGCTTCTTCCCTAAAAATAGGTTCCATAAGGAACAAGTATTATTAACGACAGTAACTTCATAGCCTACTTTGAACCAGTTGATTCCTTCAGGGTCCATTCACTTATGTATGGTTAGATCTGCAATATAACCTTCAAAAGGGGTGCCTCGTCAAGTGCCATTTTTCACCAATTTGTGCAGGAAGCAACAATAAAGACCCAAAAGGGTCAAGATGTCATACCATCAAAAATAATGGAAGAAATAAAAAATAAATAAGAAAAGAAATCAAAAAAGGAAGAAAAGGAAAACAAAAAGAAATAAAAACTGACAGAAATTAAGTTAAAAAAAAGAGTTTTCACACGAAAGGATGTTCAAACTGTATCGCTGACATGCATCAACTGCGTTAGCGACATGCGTGAAAATGGCACACGAAAAATAAGTAATTGTTTAAAAAATGCTGACGGATGTCACAAATAGAGAAAAAATAGATAACCATAAGTCATACGTTAGGATCATTAGAAGGATACCACCAATGTATATGCGCATTGGAACTTTAAAGTCCATCCAACATGCGTCAGAGAAGCAGATGAAATACGGTGCTTGTCGTAAACTTTTTTTGCACATTGCTAAAAAAATTTCTTTTTTTCTATTTCTGCTTTTGCTTAACAGTAGACCGAAAATGAAGAAACAATTTTGCCTAAAGGGCATATTCAATGTATTTCTATGCATCTAGGTTAAACTCGACAACATTTTGCAAATTAGCTTAGTCATAGCTATTTTATAATCAACAAAAGTAGGTGAATCTACTTTTAGAAAACTTTAGATTGGAAAAATAAACTTCGATTATTAATTGAAATCAAAAATTTAACTAGTTAAAACTAAGATGGCTCTTATTTTTTTCAATTTTGTTGGATACAAAAAACAGTTTTCCATACTCTTTACTTTTGACTATGATCCATAACCGCTCAAAAAGCTATCCAGCTGTTCTCTGTCAAAACCTAGTACCTACATTTTTCAGGTTTTCAAGAAAAAAAACGAAATAACGATATTTTTTTTGGTATGAAAAAAAAATTAATAATTTTTTTTTTCCAATTTTGCTGGGTACACTGGTTCTCCATACTCTTTAAATTTGATATTCCTTTTTGGAAAGGAAAAAGTAAAAGAAAAAAATACAAATTCCGTCAAAGCTTCCCAAAGTCCATTTTCACCTCGTCTTTACTATCTTCTGCTGTACATAGAACTAAGTGTTGTAGTACGTCTTTACTAGGTTTTGACCCTAGATAACTGGCGATACCTGTTTTTATTCCTGTAGATAATAGGTCACATCTCAGTAAGTATAGCGGATCTAAGAATTCCGATGCATCATTGTACTTGCCTCGTCAAGATTAGCGGAGATCCATTCTTAACGCAAAATAAAAATTTTATAACAGATGATAAGGATAACTTAAAACAGATGATAAGGATAACTTACATAATCAAAAAGAAGTCCAGGTGAGCTATGACTTAATTTTCCAAGAACTCTTCCCATATATTTGACATTGTCTTTGTTGATAATTTTGGCGTAACGTTTCACTTTTTTGAATTGCTCTGCCTTTCGGTGGATTAAAAGGGGGTGTGAAATATTATTCTTCCAAGCGGAATATCGACCGAACCTGAAAAAGACAATACAAAACAGGCTAGATTGAAAATATAAAAAGGTTTAGGCCGCCTCAAAGCCACTATGTATCCAATCCTAGTCTTGTGAATACAGCTCAAACTGAAGCCGATCCAAATTCTCTTAAAGCTGTAGTTCGAGCCAGGTATGAGCTGAGTTCCAAGTTCTGTGTCAGGCAGCTCACAAAAAATCTTGCTTTAAGAACTCACTCATCTGGGCATTCAAAACCAGATCAATCTTTATTATTTTGTTCCTTTTTCCATGTATAGGAAATTTTCTTTGTTCTTTTTTCTTTTTTCGGAGTAGGGGGTTACGGGGGAGGATCTTTCCATGGAGGATGTGTCCTTGGGGGAAGGGATATTTCTATGAAGGGGGCCCCGGATTTCCCAGCATTATTTAAAAAATGATCAGAAATTAAAGAAGAAATTAAAGAAATTTTTTTCAACTGAAAGTAAGGAGCAACATTAAAACTTAAAATGAACAAAAATTTTTACGTATATGAGGGGGTTTGCCCCCTAGTCAATACCTCGCTCTTTACGCTAAAGTTATTTTTTTTACTACTTTCAAAAGAGCTATCTATTCTAATTAACCGGCCTTTGTGATTCAGGAGATTGTGATTCGAACAAAATTCGAGCTTTAGCGTAAAGAGTGAGGTATTGACTAGGGGGCGAACTCCCTCATATATATAATAAAAACATACGAATATAGAAGTTCGTTACGTTAATTCGTATGTTAAGAAGTTAATTCGTATGTTACATGAGAACAAAGTTTTCAGGAAAGCGGTGTTCTTTTTTTATGTTGTTTGCAATTATGAAAGGAAACTCAACAAGTAGAAATTGCGATTTGTGACAACCTGGATTGATAAGTTTCAATTGAATTATAGAAGGAAATAAGCTCCAAAATTACTCAAATCAAAATAGATTATTTAAAAAAAACAAGTTTACTTCAACCTAAATCAACTTAAATAAGTTGACTTTTGAACTTAAAACATTGGGTCAATAAAAACTATTATAGCTATGTAAAACTCTAAGTCCTAGATTTGGATTTACAGCCCAAATGAGTTTAAGTCATCAAAGAGAGACCGAAACAAAAAACCAAGGAAAAGATAAGAACAAAAAACTAAGCCAGAAAACAATGACGAAAGACCCTCGACACAGTTTTCTTGTCTTTGTTTATATGTTTCTTTTTTTTATTTGTCAAAAACGATATTTTGAGCTAGTTGATGAAAAAAAACTATCTTTAGCTGCTAGAAAAGCAAAAAAATTTCCCCAACTATTGGGAAACATTTTTTTTCAGATATGCATTTTATACATGAAAAATTAAAAGAAGAAAACCAACCAATTCTTCTTCGGATACGGAATTTCGACATAGTCAACTTTCTGATCAAATTTTAAAACAGTCAACTTTCTTTAAGTATTTCAATTATTAGTTAGCAAATTTTTTCATGACATTAAAAATGTTCTACAATGTTCGTTTAAAAATCCTCCTACCATAAAAGCCTCAGGCATTACCAAATTTATTTACAGTCTATCATCAGTGTCACTTCCAAGATCTTTTGACAGGAATTGCAATATTTTTAACATTTAAGAAATATACTAAAGTTTTAGAAATATAAATTAGCAAATAATGTATGGAAAACTCTCTTCTGTCTGTGTGGTTATAGATATTGCAGTTCTTTAAAACTTACTGAAGGGTCAGGCAATGCTAAATTTATTTACAGTCTATCATCAGTGTCTCTTCCAACATTTTATGTCTAGAATTTAAATATTTTTAAGGCGCAGGTTCTTTGATGGATAAACCAAAATCCACTTAATAAGATCCATAAAAACAAGGTACTGAAATAATATACTAAATAATATAATGATAGCATAATTTTACTTTAAAAAAAAAAAAAAAAAAAATTATGAGAATTTACTTAAAAAATACAATAAAATTCAATCCGATATAATTTTGGGGTTCCTGCGAGGAGTTAAATGGACCAAAGGAGGGAATTTTTCCGGGGTAGTACGTTAGGCAGGAATGGGTGGCATTTATATCAAGTGTTAGAAGTTTCCTGGGGATGAAGAAGTAAAGAAAGTTTATGGTTAAAGGTATGGCACACAAGGACCATTTTGTTTAATTCATGTATTTATTAGTTTAGACGTTTTTTTTCTGTTTTTTTTTTTTTATGTGTATTTTGTTTATTTTGTTGATTATTCTGCATTAGCCATGGCTTATAAAGGCTTTTGGTGTTAACAATTTTCTATCTATTGCTCCAAGTTGTGAAATGTAATATTATATATGCCTTTGGTTGCGTATAAGTTTCTCTTGCTATATGGCTTTACCCACTAGTTTTTTTTAAATTTCATTTCGTTGTATTTATCCTAGTCTCTCTTTTGTCCCTGTCCTGGTGTAGTAGCCTATCCTCAAAAGCTCAGCTTTTAGTATTCTGCTATTTGTTGTTTTTTTTTTGTCAATGGTCTCAAATAAACAACTCTACTACTATTAATATTGCAAAACCGAACAAGCAAAAACTCCCTTCTGTGTATTTGCATCTTAAGAGCCCAATACAAACGAATAGATAAACTCTGTTCCTCGTTTTGATATTATCTACACATATAAACGGTAATTTCACCGTTTTTGTTCTTGAATCAAATTATTCAAATCAACAGTTTGTCTTATAAGTCTTAACCAAACCCAAAGGATGAAATCTACATATTTGTATGGATTGATCTACAGAGTTTCGCAGTCAACTAGAAAAAGCACAGCTAAAAGATACGGTTTAAACTAAAACACAAGATTAAATAAAAGGCAGTTTTATCTATGAATGAAGTTCTTTAATGCTGGTCTGTATTGGCCTCTCTCTTCCTTTTTTTAAATAGACAAATCCTCATTGTCACGCCCAAAGGTTGCATCTGACATTTTCCACACCTTTCAGATAATTGCCGAAGACCCTTTTCTAAGCCGCTTTAGAAAGAGGATCAGCAGGACAATGTGAATTAAAAGGTTTAGAGTGGGATTGAACACACACTGCTCTATTGACCCACCCCTGAGAGAAACTTAGCGAACGGTTTTTGGCAATTATCTCATCCTTAAACCATAGTTCCTCCAGTGCCACCAGAGGCACACAAGGCGTCGGTGAGTAGCCTCCAATCTTCCCTCATGTGAGCCGCTGCGTTTATGTCTGCCCACTCTGGGATGAGACTCGTCTGGAAGGTTCTTCTGTCCCGTTCATACGTCCTACGGAACGTGTTATTCGGTCTTCCTCGGCGACGGGTGCCTTCCGGTCGCCAGTGGAGGAGCATTTTTGGAAGTCTGTGATCTGGCATGCAGAGGATGTGTCCAAGGTATTGCCATCTACGTTGTCGTACAATGGTTGCGATATCTGGCTGGCCTGTACCGGTACGGATCTCGTCGTTGCTGACACGGTATCTCCAACTGATTATAGAGATTTGGCGAAGACAGTTATTCTCGAAATTATTTCATAGGTGTGAAAAAGTCTGTTATGACTTTTGCAACGAAATCACCATATATATTATTATAATGGCAATAATAAATAAGGGACGACGCGGAGAAAAATAAATTGAAAAAAGATGTATAATACCTTATATTATAAGGTAGAAGCTTCATTAGCCCCCAAATTTCTTCGGAAAAGGCACACGGACTTTCTAACATAGCTAAAGAGGGTAGGATATACTCTTCAATGATTTCCAGGACATCGTAATAAATTGAGTTTGTATCGCTAGGCGGCTCCACGTGCTTCCTCCCGGAAGGTAGCTCCTAAATGAAAAAAAAACTGTTTTAACAAATGTTATTATTGTATGTCGTTGCTTTGAATTCAGTTGGCTTTCTGACATATAATATGGAGAAAAATATTCAAGAGATATTCCCAGAAAAATTACTTTGTTATAAAATTTTCGTCATATTTATTCGTTCTTAAGTTACCAATTGGGCATGCTGCCTGCAAGACAAAACAGAGGGGATGCGTTGTTTGATATCTATGCAAGAGTACCCAAACCTGAACGAGACATTATCTTTTCTTCTTTCTTTACGTCTTAACCATTCAACTATTTTTTCAGTAATGCAATATAGCATACAAAGAAGTTATGCAGAAGGAGCACTGTTTTGAAACCAGAGACTAAAATCGCATAGCATCGCGTAACAAGAATCTATGTGAAATGAGAACTTTTTCCGAATATAGTGGTTAAAATTACACTGCCTTCATTGTTAATCTTCGAGTTAATAACTATCCTCGGAAAAAGCCCTTACTCCACATAACATCCTGTTCTTCGCAAAATGGAAAGGTAATGAGTATGAATGTGGAATTTTCTGCAGATATATTAATTTTAGACGTATTAATTAAATTTTCAGTAGATGTGATAGGGAGGGGGGAGTAAAAGATTTTTTACCGGGAAAATTATTAATAGTTGATTTGTGTTTTTTGGTTCGTCCCTAACACGCTAATTTGCGTTGGGATTTATTTTGAATGTAAGTGGTTATGTTTATTTTTGTTAGTATTGTAAGGAGAGTTAACGGTTACGTTTTTTGTAACCCAATTTTTCACGAAAAAAAAAATCTTTGTCGCTTCTTAGAAAACAACAGCAGCATTATTTATTTATTTTCCCTCAAAATTTATGAATAAATAAAATGCATAGCTGAAGCTACAAAAATACATCAACAAATGAAAAAAAAACAGCGATTTAAAGTAGGCCTTAAGAACATTACTGAATAATATACGTCAAATAAAAATCAAATAATTAACTTCTCAACATTTTAAAATTATGATAGCAAGGGAAAAGGATCTGCATAGAGAGAATATTTTTAGACTTACGATGAAACTTAATCTTAGCCGATTTCATTGGCTCTGTAATTTGATCTTAAAAAAAATTTAAGTGTTACAAAAAAAAAGAAAAAAAAAGAAAAGTGGAAAACCAAGAAAAAATTTACAATGTTTAAAATGGCAACCGCGGATTGACGCAAATTTTAAAATTTGAAAAAAGGAAGGGAAGGATAGAGAATATGCAAGAGTGCTACTGAGTTAAAAAGCGAACTTAAAATATTACGACGATAGATACCATGTAGCCGTAAGCGATGAAATATATTTAATCAGCGAAAGCAGTCACATACATTTAACAGTCGTAAATCTACCATTGAGTCAATGATAATCAAAAACAAAAAAAAATATCAAAGAAAGTACTGAGAGAGAAAAAAAAACTTAGTTTATATATATTATTCATGTGATCAAACAGACAGTCACTGGGAGCGTACTGAAAGAAACATTTAAAAACAGAACTTTTTCACCTCAAAATCCCCCTCCCCCTACAAGAAAAAGACATACTTACTCGGTGTACCACTATCAAATATAATCTACTTACACCCCTAGGAGAGTTCTAATTCCTATCTTTTACTATTAGTAATTCGTATATACTCTAGAAATCTTACCTCCTGTAAGATGGCTTTAGACAAACGAATAGTTTTCTGAAGCAATATTGGGTCTTTGAAACCATAAGGACCAATCATCTTTAGAAGTGGAAAGGCACATATCTTCAACTGGTCGAATATTGTAGCAGGAGGCGGAGACAAAACTAACGGTCTCTTAAACTGCTTCCCCGTTAACCTTTCTGGCAACGCAGAGTGACTGAAAGCAAAATGGTCGTTAATATAGTAGTTCTCTAATACCCAAGCACTGATTATACCCGTGATCAAACGTCCGATCCTTAAAGGGGATGGATAAGAAGATTTTTTTCCTATGAGGCAGGGGAGGGGGGCAATGCCAGAAGATAAATGTTTATTTCTATTGTTACAACTAAAATCTGAAGAATTACTATTGTCATAAAAATGGCGTGGCTAAAAGTTTCACCATTCAAAGCAGCCAAGATTGTGCCCTTCTTTAATAGAGAAGCCAAACCGTCTGTCAGATGAGGCACAAGAAAAAAAGAAAAAGCACCTTGTTGTATACTCTTTTGCTAGGACAGGATAAGAATATTTTACTCCCTTCCCTTAAACACAAAATTCTAAGTCCACTAAAAACTTTTACACTCCCTAAAAACTTTTCGTGGAAGTTTCAACTTTGTCCCCCAGCCTTCAAGACAAAACAGGGTATAATTATCAAGCTACGTACAAAATTCGTTACTTTTTAATAAAGCATACTGACTGTATGCAATATATGAAATGAAAAACACTCGTTTGCCAATAGACATAGAGCAAAAAAAACGAAAAAAAAAACGTATAAGCTATTACGAAACCCACTAACACTTAAGGTTCCGTTGCTGTCTCTTCGGACACCCTTGAGGTACCTCTTATATAACACAGCATAGTTGTTTTCAGATTAGCAATTGGCTAGGAGTTACAGACATTTACCAATATTGTAAAATAAGATAAGATTAGACGATCTGTAATGATAAAACAAGACAAGAGAAAAAAAATAAGGACATTTTTCTGTAAGAAAAAGAAGGACATGGAGGGAACATGAACATGGTAAGGAGCACGTACAAGCATCAAATTTCTGAAACTGACTCGTCTCTTTTACCAAAAAACTCATTTTACTTCACATTCAGTCATGAAAAATTATACAAAAACCCAAGATTATTTTGATTTCCTTTGAGCAAAATGTATACAATTGGGTGTACTGAGATTCTGTCACGCCTCTCTAATTTTCTTCTCCAAATGTTTATCTGTATACAGTATATTCAAAGCCAACAAAGAAAAGACACAGGAAGGTTATACAAAACTCTGAGCAAAGAAATGAAATGTCAAATAAATGAATTGTACAAAAAAAGATGTGAAAGGGCACATGTTTTTACACATTATGATATATCTCACATTGTATGTCATAAACATGGATGATTCAACGAGGACTGGACGTTATCAAGGACACCATTAGAAATCTATTGAGTTGACAAAAGACATCTAGGCTCAAAACAAGGGTTTTGAATACAATTTTCGGCAATCAGGAAAATAGAAATAATCAATGTTACTTATAACTACAGAAAGAAGTTTACTTTTAAAAATGATTTGACTCAAAACTGTTCGTCCTTTTCACTGGTTCAAAATTTGGCAACAAAAGTTAAATACAACAAGTACTAAAAAAGGTGAGTTCATTGACCTTCCTTTCTGACATACGTAATATGATTGGTTTACAAAAATAATTTACAAAAATAAACTTATTCAGTCAGTTAAAGCACAATTTTTGGCATGGAAGTATAGAACGGTATTATCTCTTTTATTTATTTAACAGTAGAATATTAGAATATGAGGTTACCCAGGGCATGACCGTTAAAAGGGAAGGACATTTGGTCCCTCAAAAGTGCATTTTCAGGCCCAAAGCTATCCAATTTCACTGGGGTTTCCTGCAGACTTGACACACAGGGAAGTATAAGCAAGATGATTTTTTTCTATTTGGTTGCGCATTTACGACTTACAGTTTGGTATATCTCGGTCCATTTCATAAAAGGATACACAAAACAAAACATCAAAACAAATTTGATACTGTTCTGAAGAAAGTATAGAAGAACAAATAATTAACTGAATAAAAGAGTTATAAGTTGTAATATACTTACATCCTATAGATCGGTTCAATAGATGCATGAACTAAATTCAGTGCCGCGTTACAAATAGGACTGAAAGACATCACCCAGTCAGTTGAAACTTTATCCAATAAAGCACAAGCAACACTCCAGGAGCCAACCACAAGAGCTGCTTCTAACAGCCCTAGCTTTTGATTCGATCCGTAAAACGTATCTTCAAGCGTAAACAAAGGCTCTTCGGCTTCTTCACCTTCCTTCATTGATAGCTTGTTTATTTTTGCTAGTACTTTTTTGGCTTTCTGTATTTCTTCATCAGCATACTCAGATAACGTAGCTTCATCTGGAGACAGCTGAAAAACAAAATGAAAAACATGATGTTGTATACCTTTTGATTATTTGAATTTATTATTGAGTTCTAAATCTTTGAATTTCTTATTTTTATTTAGTCGTTTTCAGGATTGTCAAAATCTGCAAAGAGGAACATTTAAGAAAGGTAGAGACAACACTGCAGAGCACAAGAAAAGGACTATATGCCCAAATATCTGAGAGTAAAAACCAAACCAAATATTGGGCAAAATTTAAACTGTGGTTAAAATAATCTAGACAGACTAAATAGGCACTGAAAAAAAATATGTACAATACCAGTAAAATCATGAAGCAACAGCTTCTTCAATGGATACATAGCAAACAATTCGTGGCAACCAACTGTAGGCAAGGAGCGACTACGGTCACAGTAACCAAAATTTTTAAAAACGGATTTTTGATAACAATTAATGAATCGAAAGAATTGGGTTGTTCTACTGATTCCAAATACGTAACATTCATGGAGTCTAATGTAGTCCATCAAAAGCTAAGAGCCTAGGGAAACTTGGGTGATGTTTGTAAAAGGGGAAAACACTATCAAAAGCCCAAGGGATCTTAATGAAAATCATAGCATTGGATTCACTATATCACAGAACCCCAGTGAAGACGTTTCAAGCTTATATCTACAGAAATGTGGAATTCTGCATTTTTTTTTCCAAAATGAAGGATTTTGGATACATGTTAGTATTTTTTCTTCCCAAGGTTGATCGTATCAAAATAAGAATCCAAGATAGATAGTTGAATTGTATATTAAAATGGATGAAATTTAAATTTTGTTTTAAAGAGTCGGGTATGAGGGGTGGTTGCCTTTCTTGTATTTAGGGTAATCCTGGGTATACTATGAAAAACGAATAGAAATTAATATAAAGAAAAACATTTTTTCTCATATAGAATTAAAGAGAGACATTAAAACTTAAGAGATAAAAATTATTCCGTATATAAGGGAGCTGCCTCCTCCTCAGCCCCCTGATATTTACGCTAAAGTTTCACAGTGCTTTAAAAGATAATTCTCATTCCCATCAACTACCCTTGTGTTTGAGCAGTCGTTCCTAAAGAATTGGGGAAAAAGTAAAACTTCAACGAAAAGAGCTGGGGAACCCCATTTTGTTCAATTTCTAATAATTCCTGTTAGTTTCAAATTTTATCTTAACTTTCATTTGAGAAAAATTGTTTTTATCTTTAAATTTGCAAAATAAGAGCAATCAATGAAGAATCGAAAGGGTTCTTTACTTTCTTAAGAAAAAAGTTATGTTAAAACAAAAAAACTCGCATCCATCATGTAACTCGTTATGTGCCATTTTAATGCCTTTCTGTCAGAGTATTCTAACCGTGACATTTGAGTTAGCATATAAAACAGTACAATTTCTTATTCTATTAGATTTGATCACATCAGAAAAATAAATAAGCCTATTTTTAAGCGAATATATGTTTATAAAATAATAATAAGAACCATGGGCGCCCAAAAGCTGAATTCCAAGGGGGGGCAAACCTCGTCTAATTGGCACTTTTAATGCTATATAATAGAAATCTAAGAACGAAAATATAGAAATAAGGCAACATCATTCAGCCAGGGAGCGCCCTCCCCCCCCCTTATGGGCGCCCATTTTAACAACTGAAAGAGTTCATCTCTTTTTTAAGAAAAAAAAACCATTGTTCATAAAAAAAAGGTTACAGAAGCAAAAAAAAAAACATTCCCCATGACGCACGTGATGTGCCCCTTAAAGTGAAAAACATTTTACGACGAAGAAAAAACGAGGATAATTCTAACCAGAGATGAAAAGAAGAATAGAATACTAACATTTCGATTCAGACTTCTTCTCAACCGTCCTCAGTGCAAAAAAGGCAATAAAGAGCCAAAATTTCAGATAAGAGTGCTCAGGACAGAGTGAAAACAACACAAACCTTAAAAATAACCAGTAAATTAAAAGAGACCCTCCCTACAGTCATTGATGGAAACAATGTCAGTCTGAGATAGCAGTAAAGTTTTGGCTGATAGCAAGACACACACGAAATTTCACAAACAGCTTTGCTTCAAAGGACAAGAAATTACCAGGGAGCTTCTGCTTATCCTGAGCAACAATGGTAGTAATTCTGCAATAACTTGTGGCAACATCCACAATAAAGTTTTCTAGGCAGGGTTACCGCTCCCTGTGTAGCATACTGGAGCCAGTTACAACAGCTCTAATCCATTCAACCAGAAGTACGATCATGCAGCCAACTGACAGCATATTAGATGAAACTGCATCTAGAAGGCGGATGGACTACCCTTAAACATTAGGAAAAGAAACTTACCCACGAGTATATGTCCTCCAGTTTTATTAATTTGTGCTCCAACAGAAGCACAACTATCAAAAACAAACTGGAAGGTGCTACATCATCACTTTCGTGGAATGACTTAAATTTGAAACCCATTATTTCGCTCAATACACGTGAGTCCGGCATGAAACTGTTAATAAGAGGAATAAAAATTGTGCTGTGAAGTTCAGGGTGCATTTCAAACGCTTCCAGAATAAGATCCAAGACTCGATTTGGGTCCAAGTTGAAACAACCTGGAAAAAAAAATATAAAAAAAAAGTCAAAGACCATGCCCACTCCTACATGGATTAAATAATTACCAATTTCTTGGACGAATTCTGGGCTTAATTTCTTCTGTAAAACCTTTTGGATTTCATTGAAAGCAGTGACGATAAAGAGAAAACTTAAGCACTTAAGGGGTTGCTTATCCAGTGAAAGTTAGCTATTCATCAAAATAGGCCCCAAGAAACGTGTAAGTGAAGCCATGATTAAAAATAAGAAAGGTTCTTAAGTCATTTGTTAGATGCAAGCTAATATATAACAAAGTAAAAAACACTGGGTGAAAAAATTATCAAATTTCATCCACATTTTAGCTTAAACTGAACTTACCTGCACGCAGTCTGCCATAGTTAAAAACAAGTGCTCACTCAGCCGCAAGTTAACTGAAACATGCTTTGGAAATAAAATCAATCAGCCAGTAGAGAACGCTGTTTGCTCGACTTGTTGTTTTTCTTTCTTTCTTTTTAAGTTTATTTAACATATTTATTCATTAAATGAGTCAATTCGAGTAAATAGTTGATACTGCCTTATATTTTCGTTGAACAACCATGTGCTTCACGTATATCTTCCGTCTTCTGATCATTTGCATAAATTGCAACATTCAAGATTCATTTATTTAAAACAGCTTTTATAGTATTGGCAAAAGCCTCAACTAAATTACGCTATTCCTTACAAAAAAATACGCATGATTGAGACAACAAATAAAAAACACTAAGCATGATTGATGATACAAAACGGAATAAAAGAATTGCTTTCCGGCGATTGCTGAAGGAAATTGCTGAACATCTACATCTAGGCTTTGGCGTCAAGCAGGCAATGCCATCTGGGGGTTTGAGCTATATTAAAATTAACGGAGGTTTAAATACAGCAAAGACTCAAGGGATTGACAAACTCAGCAGTTGGCAATCCCTTGTGGGTTGAAGTGGGAAAAGAAGGGGCAGGGATAAAGGACAGCAAGAAGGGGGAGAAGGAATGGAGACAGAAGAAAGAGATAGGGAGGATCAATCCAGAAAGGTAAATAATCCCAATATATCTTTATCTAAGTCCAATTGTACTTCCTGACATCTTGTATTCAATAATTTTACTTAATTAGCAATTAAACAAGCTACCAATGTAATTTAGTTTCTTGTTGTATGCTGATTTTTCTTGAGTTAAGGTATTTTTTCTTGTGAAACTAAAGATCAATAGTAAAACTAAGAAAATTTAGAAATTGCCCTAAAATCAGAACGGCTACCGTTCCGAATTCCCTTGCTGTTTCTGCTGACTGAAAATAGCAGTAGCAAATCGAGGGGAAAATTAATCCTTCTAAAAACATATAATTTTGATAACCAAATAAACATAGCCTACTATGTGTTGTTAACTATAAAGCACAAGTAATTGTAGCATAGAAAGCGGTGGTTCAATGGGCAGTATCAGACTGATATCTAAGTGATATCTAACTTTGACATTGCTATACCTGACACCAATCTCACATTTAGGATGTACATTTTTGAGCTTTAGCGCTGCTACGAATGTCGTATGCTCGTGCCTCAGACTTCATATTACACCTTACAACCATGATTTATATTAATAAAAATTCTGTCAGTTTGATTTTTTTTTATTTGCGATAATTTGTTTAATCTTGGGGATATTAAGAGTCCTGATCCGAAAACAGTCCTTTGTTGCGGTGTAATTTCTATTGCTACGTAGAAAAAGTAAAAGCAATCACAGTTTCCTATGGAATGACAGCCATTCCAATTTTTGAACCCCTGGATAAAAAAAAAATAAATAAATACAACTATTTAAGCAATACATCTTTAATAAATAATCCGTTGAAATGCATACTAATTTTAATACCTGAAAAAATCAATTGTATGCTGTTTCTAGCACGGTAAATTTTACTTTTTTGCATAAATAGTAGGGTTTCATGAGGACAGGGGGATTGGGGCCACTCCCCGACATCTAGGGGAGATTCGAATATGTTTAAGTTTTATCGTCGGTAAAGGCAGCTTGCACAATTCTTATACTTTAACTTAATTTTCAATTTCATGAGCATGACTTGTTTTTATTTATTTTTAACCAGTTCACAGTTTTAATTGAAATATTTTCTTTCGCCGAGGGGATTTAACCCCACCATCGTCATCCTTTATACCCCTCCCCAAAAAAAAATTAAAAGAAAATTTGGAAACTTTTTACCAGAAAATATCCCACAGGAAAAGGAGACAAGAGGGGGCTGGGGAATTAAATGCCCCCATGCTTTGTTCCTTACCACTCACAAAAGCCACACAGAAGTTTGTCTATGGGGTCAATAGCCAAGTGGCAGGCCCTTTTTTTGTACAAGGCTGCACTATAAAACGGATCCCATAACCATACTTTGTTCCCCTTCGACACATTATCTCAAAGATAAATGAAAACTTTACGAACAATGAAAACTGGTAATCAGACCAAAGATCGTCCACAGGTTACCAACACACAAACACAAAGAAAAGAACCATACTGCGAATCATGAAAATCTTGTCACCAAATCTGAAAAAAAATTGTAAGAGGATAAATAAATACCAATAAGGGATCCCAGGGCTTGAAGTTTTTCTTGAATTGAATGATTTTCACTCTCAGAAACATCTGTTATAAGTTTGGCAAATCCTTCTGTTTCTTCTCTTAATAAGTTGAACTTGTGTTGCTTAAAGCTAGAATGAAATAAAAAGGCTTAGCAACAAAGATAAAAAGAACTAAACCAAATTATAAATTGGTTCTGTGTAGCATAGAATTATCTTAAAGTATAAAGGATAATGTTTCTTACTCCATAGACCCATCTTAGGTCTATGTGTACCTGAAAACGGCGATTATTAGAGCTGCTGGTTCCGTTGGTTCTCTGCCAAGAGTATTAGAGGCAACTGAGGTTGCCACCAGTATTAGATGGTGCAGGAGATGAACCAGAATGGTACTAGGGCTCCCTCAGTACACTTTAAACGTAAAATAATCTAAATAAACTACGCCTGGTGCGGCTATGTCCCTACAACCAAACGAATCGTCTCTATTGGGAGAAAAAATATCATTCTTGTGAATCTCCCTTAAACGTCTTTATTCTCATGCCGATTCTGATCCCCACACTCCAGAACTGAAGTGGAGGAGAAAACCCTCCGGTATTAGCGAAGGACATTCTTATACATTCAAGGAGCTGGTTCAGAGCTTGGAGCCGTACTATCGAAACAATCTTCTCTCGTAGAATATATCTCAATAATGTAGGGGCTACTCTACATTGCCCCAGAAACCTAACTTTTTTAGTGAACTTTTTAAAAGCTCCTGAAACCTATAACACAGGCAAGAATAATAAATTATAGGGACTGTAAAAGGTAATAAACTTATTATTAAATCAATAAAAGTCAAAACAGAGACTCTAACATAGTAAAAAGATACAAATCTCCGCTGCCTCTGGGGCGGGTTCTTCGAGGTTCTAACCAATAGCCATTCTTTGCCCAAATTCATATTTGTGCCATTTCGAAAATCAATGAATTCATGCTTGAAGCTGGACCCTGGCCAAAAGCGTAGTCTTTTAACCGTTACATTTGGCTCGATGAGTCGCTGTTTATTTGGATTTTTATCCTTACTTTAATTAATCACTTTTTACAACAGAGTAATTTAGCATAAAAAAAGACGAGATTAAATTTATATTTAGATTAGAGATATGGGAAAAAATACTTAATCAATAGCGAGGGCCAGTGGCGAACAATAAGTTTAGTGAGGGAATAAAGTTAAGAAAAGGGACATTAATCTGATAATTAGGGAAGCGATTTTCTATTATTTTTTGTTTGTCGTCTCCAAACTAACAAGTCTTCAGGGTTTTCATCAGTGGTACCTAGTTGAACCATGAAAACAAATAAGCAAAACTAACTAGTTAAATTTGACAGCGCAGTGTGACGGTATAAATACAAAGACTATTAATTTGTCGGTTCCCAAAGTCAACTCCACCTTCTAAGGGAAGCTGCACCTTCTTAAGCTGATTGGTACTTTATGTTTTTAGCTTATTTTTGCCGATTTATCACCCATAATTTTTTGTCTAGTTCTGTGGTTCCTACTAACGAAAGATCCATAACTTCATCTGAAGGCCATCATGGAGGTCTTTTCATTGGACATCGAATTTTCGACTTTTCTGACTTTTTAAAACATATATGGTTACAAAGTTGCTGTTTAACCTATTGGAACAGTCAGATTTGATTCTCACCCTCCTTGGTACTATACGATTTGAAAGAAAGAAGCCGAATTCGCAACTTATGCGAATTCTATACAAAGACAGGGAAGATTAAAAAAATATTTGTTTCTAAAATATGAATACTGATCCGTCCTGTAGTGACGCAGTGGGTTGGCGTTAGCTTGGTAATTAGGTCAAACCTTGCTGTAGCAACACATCTTGCAGGGCCGACGCAGAGACATTAGTAGCCAAGAAGCGTCGTTAATCCGATTAATTACTTACTTATTACATGAATATTAATCCTTAGGATTCGCATAAACTGTTCTATTAAGTCAAAAGTCAAGTATTGGACATGTTTGTACAATAAATAAAAACCTTAGATACCACTTTATTTCATTGCAAAAATAGTGGTTGTGGAATCATTTAGAGAATCTGGAATTTTTCCCCATCACAATTCTAAAAAAAAATCGGTTTTTCGAATATAAGTAATCATCAATCACTAAACAAATGGAAAAAAGAGACAGCAAAGGGTCAACAGAGCCAGGAAGGCCCAATATCATTGACTAGAGGTAGCAGAAAAACTGGTTAACAATGTCCGAATGGCATAATTTCGAACATCAGAGGTAAAAGATGAAACCCCGACGCAGAGAGACCAATGGAGATCAGAAAGCCATGAGCTCACCACCAGATGGTAGCAATTTTTAGGTCTTGGATGATATACTTTTATTCCAAGGCTTTACACAAGGTGTATTTGAAATAAGGAATGCAGATTCAGCACTTGCTCAATACTGGCATTGGAAACTTCTTCAATAAACTTTTGTCTGAAAAGTAGGCTACCAATTACTAATTCCTGAGTCAAACGTTTAGCTTTACTCAGCTCATCCATGATTCTACACGGTCCTATTCTAAGCTTGGCTCTATCGAATAAAGTAAGTTTTGACATTCTTTTGACCGATTTTCTATCCCATTGGATCCCAAGCTGGTATAGTAATCATATAAAAAAAAGTAAAGCACTATACAAACTGAACAAAACAAACGGAAAAAAACCAAGGTAAAAAAAAAAAAATCATACTAGAGTTTTGTTCGAAGCTTAATGTGTTTTCCTGATAGAATTCTACTGCCCTTGGCCTTTAAGACTCCAGAGTTCTCCAGTGTTTCGAAGTCTAGTCTTTCTTTCAACAGAGCCTCGCCAGCAACCTGAAAAATAAATATAATACACATTTCGTAAAGTGAATATACCCGTAAGCTGAATGGAGCTCTCAAAATGAAGCGATGAAAGGCCACAGTTTCGTCCTCGGCGCCGTCGCAAAAATAGGCATTTTTTGCTATTTTTTCAATAATTGTCTATAATATCGAGAAAACAATGCAACCTGAAAAATAAAGATACAACAAGATTTCGTAAAGTGAATATACAAGTAAGCTGAGTGAAGCTCCCAAAATGAAGCAATGTAAGGACACAGAGTTTCATCCACTGCACTGTCACAAAAATAGGGTTGTTTACTTTTTACAACAACTTCTTACCGTCAGGTTGATTCGAAATTTGGTTACATTCTGGTCTATGGACTCTTCTGAAATAAATACTATGATAACAAAACAGCGTTACCATTCGCTTCCCTGATCAGCCCAATTCCCAAACACAATGGTCACTATTAGAATACCCCCTCCCCCCAAAAAAATGGGGCCAGATCTAGCCTTAGACTATATACAAAACTATAGGAAAACACTACTAATAAAATTCTTACTTAATACTTTGCACAAACTTCCTTTTATCAGATCTTCGTGTAGTCTTTTATTTTGATTGACAGTACTAAATCAAAATTAGATAATATATTTATCGAGCCATTCTCATTATTTCACAATGGTGTGATTAGACCCCGGCGCCGCGCCGACGGATCGACCGAACGCCGCCGACGAGAGGCCCGGTCGAACGCCACCGAAGTGTCGTACCACCACCGGAGTGCCGCAGGCGCACCACCGCCGGCAGAGGCGTTTGATTGACTTCAAATTAATTTTGTTGCAATTCTTTATTGCGTCAACCGCAAAGTCGGAGCTTTTTCTTCTCGTGTGGTTTAGTATTTCGATTTGCCTATTTAGAAACCAAGCAGGGCTGGCACTATCCCCGAATTTTCGGGTATTTTCCTAAAAATCTATGTGTCACCCTGGTTCCCGAATCCACGAAAATCACGCAATCACGCTGCCACCCCTAGCGATTTATCACCAGTGACTTTCTCTGCCAAATATTACTTTGCATACCATAATTCTTCACTACTCTCTTGTTAGTTAATATTCGTCTCTTTTGTTACTTTGCATAAAAACCAGACACATCCAATATGCAATTGCAAATATTGTAATATACACAGTTCTTCACATGTTGACAAAAAAAGAATCGTCTTTATGAAATGAGTTGAAGCCATTTCAAATGCAGTTTCCTAATCGCTATTTCTTACATCATTCGTGGTCAAGAATTTTATTTTCAAGTTGAATAGAATTATAGAACACATTCACTACTATACAGCTTCAGCCTTCAGTTGGATTTTGAAATTGACAGCCGACAGATTGTTTTATCTGCCGACAGACTGTTTCATCTGATTCAGCCTACAGCTGAATTGTAAATTTGCAGATTTTGTTTGGCTGTTTTTAGATAAGATGTTCTTGATTTTTAATAATCATTTTTTGAACCCTGATAGAAAATACAATCTTCTTTCTTAAACATTTTTACCCCCCCCCCCCCCAAAAAAAAAACCTTCGATTAAGACAAAATTTAGCTATAGACTAAGCTATGTACAAGGTTGGGGAATTAAAGATTGAACCGGAAGTTACCTCAAAAATGTGATTAATAAATAAATTGTAAACTATTGCCTATAGGGGGGGGGGATAGGGGGCTATCATTTTTAAATAATAATACCTCATATTTTTTATTGAAAGCAGGGATGCCAAAAAGATAATTTATTTTTTTCATTTAAAGTCGAGACAGAAGAAAATGATATCAAATTCCCTGGGAAACCATTGAAATATTTTGATAGACCCAGGGCCCCCCAATAGGACTTATTTATTGTCTTGGGTATTTTGCGATTTCTCATAGGCTACTGGCCTAAATCAAAACAGAGACACTTGTGTGTGCTCCCTTTTAATTAGATTCTTCGGATCTTATTGAATGCCGCGGTGAATCTGACTCAGTTTTTCAGTAATTTGAGGTATATCTGAATAATTTCGACGTTTTTGTTATTGTCTTTGTACCCCTTTACTCATACCCTTAAATTTTTTTTTTCAAGGAACACTAAGCTGTTTAACGTTATTTTGCGTATGTGTTTGAACCATACAGTGACCTAGTTAATTATCAAGTAAATTATTTTTCTAATGAAAGCTGAGAAGGTATCCTATCAGGGTGGTATCAAGAGGGGAGGGGGATAGGGAGGCATTACATTTAAATCATAAAAATTAGAATTTTTTTTTATTTAAAGCCGGGATACAAAAAAGTTAATTTTTTTTTAATGTATAGAAAAAAAGGCATACTATCCTGGTGGCATCCTAGTGGGGGGGTAGTGAGCCATCATATTTAAATGATAATACCTCGATTTTTTTTAAAGCCGGGGTGCCAATAAGTTAATTATTTTTCTTATTTAAAGCAGAGACGGTATCCTATCAAGATGGTATCCAGAGGGGGGGGACATAGGGAGTAATTATAGTTAAGTGATAGTACCTTGATTTTTTTTGTATTGAAAGCAGGGATGCCAAAAAGTTGAAAAGTTGACAAAAATTAACAAGATTTTCGTGAGTTATACTTGATACAGCACTTGCATGGTTTTGTCGTCCAAAGGGAAAGGGACATATGCGTCTAACCCATTTTTTCTTATTGATGAAACGGGTTTACTTTGAAAACATTCATTCATAAGTACCAGGAAGATTCACACTAAAACGAATTGGTGTGACAAAAGCGATATCGACATCCCCACCTAACGTTGCGCTCGAGTGACAATAGCGCCCTTTGTCCAGACCCCAAGTTACATTAAAAGGCCAGGTCATAATAAAAGCTTTCAATTTGAGAGGTTCAAGAAGGAGTCTTTGACAGTCTTACGACCTCAGGGTACTAGATGTTGCAACGTTCTTAACTATCTAAAGTGGTTTAAAAAATTCGATCACCCCACAAATGATTACCAAAAATATGCACAAATATAACAAATGTAACATTTGGAATATTATAACACCTTTTTCAAAGCTTTGGAGAAAAGCAAAAAAGGCTAAATACCCCTAACTACGCTTGAAAGCTATTTTAAAAGGAAACTCTTTGGAGATTTCCATGGAAATGACCATAGCAGAAGCTTTGAGCCTGGGTGGGGATCAAAGAGGAGTCTTTGAGTATTTTGACCACATGTGACTTATTGTTGCGACTTTCTTAAATTTGGTAATTTTTGTGAGCATTTGGAAATCAAAGCTTAAACTCAATAACTGATACTAAGTGTCCTAACATTTTGCTTGGATTAAAAGTGATGAACTAGGATGAAAATCCCAACATCTTCCTGGAGCTACTTCAGTCTGCATATTATTTTATTTAATTACATTTAAAACGGATGAGCTTTTCATTTTTTACCTAAGATAAGAGCTGGCACTTCATTTTTCTTCATACCGAATAAACCATCAAGTGTTTTTTGTTTCATTGTAATTGAAATGTTCTCATGTGAAGTGTTCATCCTGTATTTTTCAATTTGATAAATTTACTCCTTTTGGATGCAGTTTATAACTTGACTGATATTATTTATTTATCTGTTTATAATTTGGAATGAATCCCCAAAAGAAAAAATGAATAATATCCAAAAGAGCAGCCAAAACCAATAAAAAGCAGCAGTTCGGCCTTAGCCTACATGACATATATTCTATAAAGAAGCAAAAGAAAAACTTTAAAATGCATTTTTTTTAATTGTTATTAAAAACCACTTTTTAATACAAGAAGACTTTTTAGGAATCCAAAAGAGCAAAAAAAACAATCAATATCAAAGTCGCCCATTTCAATTGTTTTAAAGGTGACAAAACAGATATAGGCAAAGGGCATTATGAAAAAATTAAGCTTCTAAGTTCAAACTTATATTCAAAGTTTTTACCCAGATAACTGACGGATTTTGTAATACGGTATTTGAAGTTTTGTATGCAGTAATGATCGATGGAAAAAACTACTAATTTTGATAATTATTTATGTTAAAAATACAAAGTTAATAGATACTTCAACTACTCGCATTATGCAAGGGTTCTGAAACGTATATGCAAGGGTTATACGCATTATAAGGGTATACGCATTATGCAAGGGTTCTGATGAATAACGAAGAAGACCAGTTTCCAGCCAGCGACTTGTCAATTTTTGAACTCGTGAATAGGCTCGAATCTGTTGTGAATTTAAGCTGTGATTTGAGAAAGACTGATGAAAACATTAATGTTTGCGGACAACATTGATCGCGCCGGCGGCGCGCCGCCGACATCTTAACGGCAGCGCGGCGTGGGTCGCTATTTTTGGCCCCACCGCCGCCGGTCTTCCCTCATCGGCGCGGCGCCGGGGTCTAGGTGGGATGCTAAGGACCGGGATAAGAATACAAGTGGCCGTTAACAAACAGATTCAAAGACAAAACCTCCATTGAACTGGAGGTTCCAGACTTCTTACTGTCCGGTTCCAAGCCGGTTTAAACGCTTCGTGTAAGGTTGAGAAGTTGTGTTAGTCCTCTTTCTGCACTAGTTCTGGTACCATTGCTTTTCCTAAGGCCATAATAATTTAAATCATTCAAAGAATATGAAAATTGATACTACGACAATAAAAAAAACAAAACCAAAAAAAAACACTATCGTATCGAGTTTGACTGATGAATTCAGACTCTTCGATCTGAACTTAGTAAGAGTTTCAGAAACTCATTTTCCAGGGGTAGGAAACATGAAATTAGGTGATATGAAATTTATTTGCTCAGGCAGGAAGGATGGGGTAAACAAGCAGGGATTAGAGCTCATGATGAGTAAGGAAGCTGCCAAGTCTTCTTTAGGTTGGGAAGGTATTAATAATAGAATACAAGTCACTCATTTTACAACTAAAAAGTGCAATCAGTCATCGCAGTATATGCACTACTATAGTAGTGAAGAATATCGTCGGCTGTCCCGGACGTGGTAGATGTAGTAGTAGCACTGGTTCTCACATTCATTTGTTTGCTCATAATCATCATGAAAGTGAAAAAAGGGGTTTCTCGGTTGAATTCAGGACAGCGGTAAGCCACTCCTCTCTGTCCCTAGCAGGGACAGACTATATCTCCTACGGATAATACGCTTTTATGACATCCTGAATCACCGACAATTTACCCATTGCTGGGGGAATGAATTTCGACTGGCGGGACTTGTCCACATGGTGGTGGGCCCTGCCCAGTGCACATCAGAGTGGCCATCGTCCTCCACCACCTGTATTTATTTCCCCCGGGTGAAGGTATTCCAGTTAAACTTCAGGACCCCCAGAAACTGAACCCCCCCCCCTTGGTCCGTGCCTCCCATCACCATGGAGGAATCCTACATGCCTGTAGGACGTTCCCCTATGCGCCACCTGGGGACACATAGCAAACAAATGTACATAAGTGTAAATGACACCATATTATCTAAAACACATGGCACCAAATAGCAACTAAAACACATGGCACCAAATAGTAACTAAAACACATGGCAAACAAATGTACACCCATTTACACAATTGTACATGGCACCATCATATTTAAAACACATGGCACCATCATATTTAAAACACATGGCACCATATCTAAACCACATGGCAAACAAATGTACACAAATGTATACGGCGCCATCATATATAAAACACATGGAACCAAATAGCAACTAAAACACATGGCACCAAATATCAACTAAAACACATGGCACCAAATAGCGACTAAAACACCGACGATATTCACTACTATAATTCTTCACTACTCTCTTGTTCGTTAATTTTTGTCTCTTTTGTTACTTTGCATAAAAACCAGACAGACGCAATTACAATATACACAGTTCTTCATATGTTGACAAAAAAAGTAATGTTTTTATAAAATGAGATTAAATCATTTTGAATGCAGTTTCCCAGTAGCTATTCCTTACATCATTTGCAATCAAGAATTTTATTTTTAAGTTGAATAGAACGCATTCACTATTATACAGTTTCAGTTGGATTTTGAAAGTGATAGTCGACAGATTGTTTCTACTGCTCAATCGTAAGTTTGCAGAGTTTTGTTTTCTTTTGCTGTTTTTAGATAATATTTTCTAAATGCTTAATACACAATTGTTGAACGCCTGATAGATTAAAGAAAATACAATCTTCTTTCTGAAATAATTTTACCCCCCCCCCCCCCAAAAAAAAAACTTCTATTGAGACAAAATTTATCTATATACTAAGCTATTTAAAAGGTTGGGGAATTAAATATTTAAACGGAAGTTACCCCAAAAATATGATTCATAAAAAATCGTAAATTTTTGCCTATAGGGGGGGGGGGGCTATCATTTTAAAATGTTATTACCTCATTTAAAAATTTTTTTTTTTGAATTGAAAGCAGGGATGCCAAAAAGACAATTATTTTTTCATTTAGATTGGAGACAGAAGAAAATGATATCAAACTCCCTGGGAAACCATTGAAATATTTTGATAGACACAGGGCCCCCCATTGGGACTTGTTCATTGTCTTGGGTATTTTGCAATTTCTCATAGGCTACTGGCCTAATTTAGTTTTTGTGTGTGCTCCCTTTTAATTAGATTCGTTGGATCTTATTGAATGCCACGGCGAATCTATGACTCAGTTTTCTAATAATTTGAGGTATATCTGAATAATTTAGACATTTTTGTTGTTGTCATTGTACCCCTTTACTCATACCATCAACTTTTTTTTTCAAGAAACACTAAGCTGTTTAACGTTATTTCGCGTCTTTGTTTGAACCATATAGTGACCTAGTTAATTATTAAGTAAATTATTTTTCTAATGTAAAGCCGAGACGGTATCCTATCAAGGTGGTATCCAGAGGCAAGGGGGTAGGTAGGTATTACATTTAAATGATAGCATCTCGAATAATTTTTTTTGAAAGCAGGGATGCCAAAAAGTTATATTTTTTTTATTTATGAGCGGTATCCTATCATGGTGGTAACCAGAGGGGGGGGGGGGTAGGGAGCTATCATATTTAAATGATAATAAGTCGATTTTTTTAAAGCAGGGATGCCAATAAGCTAATTTTTTTTTAAATTTAAATCAGAGACGGTATCCTATCAAGATGGTATCCAGAGGGGGAGGGCAGAGGGAGTTATTACATTTAAGTGATAGTACCTTGAATTTTTTTTATTGAAAACAGGGATGCCAAAAACTTTTTTTTTTTATTTAAAGTAGAGACGGTATTCTATTAAGGTGGTATACAGAGGGGAGAGGGGGTGGGGTAGGGAGGTATTATATTTAAATGATAATATCTCAAATTTATTTACTTTTTTAAGCAGGGATGCCAAAAAGTTCATTATTTTTTTTAATTTAAAGCAGAGACGGTATCCTATCAAGGTGGTATCCTGAGGGGGGGGGCGGGGATAGGGAAGCATTATATTTAAATGATAATATCTTGAATTTTTTTATTGAAAGCAGGGATGCCAAAAAGTAAATTATTTTTTTTTAACTAAAGCAGAGACGGATCTTATAGAACATTATATGGCTGCTTTAAAAAAAAAAATACAAAAGGGAGTGTGAAGGGAAGTGAGATTTTTACAAGAATATGACAGTTTGGTTGCTACCAGTAGCTACTAGTTGGAGTATCCTATGAAAGTGTACTGTCAATGAGTAGAGAAAGTAAATTTGTAAATTTAAGCTGTGATTTGAGGAAGACTGATGAAAACATTAATGTTTGCGGTCAACATTGATCGTGCCGGCGGCGCACCGCCGCTGCTGTTTTGGGCCCCGCCGTCCTCGGTCTTCTCTCATTGGCGCGGCACCGGGGTCTAGTGTTCCAGTTGGAAACACAGTGTTTTTATTAGAAGATTTTAACGCCCGATTCGGCAGAAACAGGGATAGATGGTATCCCAGCTTTAGTAAATTTGGTGTAGGAAAAGAAAACAGTAATAGTTATAGACTGCTACAAATTTACAGGTATAACAATCTATTTATAACCAACACAGATTTGTTTATAAAATGGACCATAAGTTTTGGCTGCTGCAATTGCAACAAGCACCAAAAAGGCGCTTGCAGCAGCCAAAAAAAAAGAATCTAAATTGCTGTCTGGAGTTCGTTTAAACACACAGATAATGATGGAATGCGGTTTTTTCATTCCCGTTCACTGCCCGTGTCAATATTCCCTTGCATGATGGTAAGACAGATAACCTTATGGATAAGGTAATCTTCTAGTAGTGTTTAGGGGTTAATTAAAAGCTGAAATCTAGGAAGGGTAACTACCTAACGAGAAGTGCTAGACTCCAGGATGAGTATTTGAGACATTTTCCAAGAACAGTTAAATACTAAACTGGCAGTGTGAAGTGGAGGCCATGGACAAGCATTGTTTGAGAAACAGACCATATGAAGATAAGAGGAATGTAAAGAAAATGGAAAAAGCATTAAAATGTGAACTAAGGAGGTGTGAGGTTATGGAAAAAATTGTCAAAAGTTTGGAAGATGCAGCCAGATGGCATATTAGTAAAATCTTGTACTGAGATGTTAATAAATTGAGAGAAAATAGTCTATCCTGTCCCAGTTAAAGATAGGAACGGGGTCACATTTAGTGATAAAGAAATAATTAGAGAGATGGGCAGAACATTTTGAGAATGTGCTAAACCATGATAATTACAGGACAAGATATAGAAAAGAATGAAAAAAATTGTGACACTTTGGATGTCAATGAAGATCTATTTTGTGAGGAAGCATTAGTGAGACTAGTTAGAGTACTACAAGGATAAAAAAAATAATAAAGCCACAGGGAATGATGGGTTGTAAACGAGGTTTAAATATGATGGTTGTGAGGGTAGAGATAAGTTACTGAAGATAGTGAATGCGACCTTTGAAAAAGAGGGAGTACCTGCGATTTTGAGAAAACTCATTAAACCCCTCGATAAGATAGATGATTAGATTAAGTGTGGTAATTATAGAGGCATTAGCCCGGTTTCTGTAGGAAGCAAATTGCTTAGCATGATGATATTTTCTAGACTTAGATATGCTATAGATAAAGTTTTAAGAGAAGAACAGTATGGTTTTAGAAAGGGTAGAGGATGCATCAACCGCATTTTCACTCATAGATTAATAATTGAGAAGTGCCTGAGTAATCAAACCCCTGCAGTTCTCAGTTTTATAGATTGTAAGCAAGCGTTTGATTCAGCTGATAGAAAAGCTTTAGCGAAGGTCCTATCCTGGCATGGTATACCAGATAAATTAATTAAATTGATCAGTGCTATATACAAGAACAACAATGCTGCGATACATAATGAGGTTAGTAACTGGTTTCATATTAAATGAGGAGTTAAGCAGGGTAGCGTTCTATCTCCACTGATATAGATCTTTTTGATCGGCTTTGTCCTAGGGGGCACGGTAGGGGCAATGGGAGAACACAGAATCAAATGGAGAAGACAAACTCCCCTAGAGTTTAATCTAGGGGAATAAACTCTTCCTTAGATAAAAAACGAACAGATGTTAAAACAAACTTTGCTTGGGCACTGTGAAGTGTTACCGCAACCTTCTGTCGGGCTCAACGATAAAAGCGTTGCAAGAGAAACACTCCGGTTTTGCGGTTTCCCATCAGTTAATCTTCGCAGTTCTTAACCGCTCAACACTTCTAATATCATATGTTCTAATTGAGAAGCGTATTCGTGATTTCTCTACTGAATGCCATAAGTCTTCCCACCTTTGATCATTTCTGTTTGTTCCTTGTTCGTAGTTGCCAAAGTGTGTTTTTATCCCGTCTTTGAGCGACTTCAAAATAAACTATATGAGTTTTCAGCTAGATATTATTTGTGAAGACTAAGAAATTGAAGACAAAAAGAAAGTAGAAAAAAACATCTGCACAAGTGATCATAGCAGAAGTCACTTGCAAGAAAAAAGGCTAAAACTAGCTAGGAGTGGCAGCCCTGATAAAGAAATACAAAAAAAAACTTAAAACAAATAACGCTGAACTACATTACCTTTTCAAACTCTTTGACCAGCTGAAAAAACTTCTCTTTTGAGCCAAGACAATTAGAAATACCGAAATTACCATCAACAATACTTAGTGCATCAGTAAATGACGACACAATATCAGGATCCTTTTTCTACAAAATAAATATAATAATTTATGATTATTTATAGAAAAAAGAAAATCTGTAACATTTATGACATTACCTGATTACTAATGCGTAATATCACGAATTCTCGCATGAGAGACAGATCTAAATAAGGTAAAATGCAGGTCCAATCTTCCCAAAAGATCTGTCTTAATTAGGTAGTATTACCCACAACCGGGACAAGCTGAATCAGTAATACACAGAAGCAATCTTTTTATAATACATAAATGTATTATAGTGCATCCTCGAGGCTTTCTCTTACCACCAAAATAGAGAACATAAGATACTCAATGTAAATAACAAAACTGTTAACGAGAGTCTTGCTCAACTTAATAAAACAGTTTATGGAAACATGTTACACAAAAACAAATTTATACATAATAGAAAATTTAAGACCTCTTTAGAAAGAGGGTGTCTCATTATCGCTAGTGGTTTTCATTGCTTCTTAAATATTCAAGAATAAAACGTAGGCAAATATTAAAACCTATAATTGCAATATTTTTAATGCAAGAATTTTCATTACTTCTTTTTTCCGATGAATAACAAATGTAACATAGACACAAGTTGGCGCAAATATTTTTCTTTCGAAATTTTATCTGACTTTGGTACAATTAATCCGATTCTGCTGATCTTTTGGACTTAAGTATGGACTCCAGTATGGATAAACTTTGGATCACTCTTAAGTGTTTTAAAGGCACATTATTTATATTTGAAGTGCTGACAACCCCCAAGCCTTCTCGAGACTGAAATATAACTTGCACTTTACTGAAAAAAAAAATGTGGGTTGACATCTTCATATACATATACTGATATTCATTCCTTAAAGCCATAATAATGTTTTATTGATTAAAGTCAAAAAGTCAAAACATTTAAGATGTATTCTGTTTTCAGTAAAGTGCAAATTATCTTCTGGTATTGAGAAGGCATGGGGGTTGTCAGCCGTACTCGTATTTATTTCTGCTCGTTTTGACTTTAACTCGGTTATTTATTGTAATTTCTGTTCGTTTTGGGCTTCATTAATTTATTGATGGTGATTTAAGGATGGTGATTTATGTTTGGAAGATTAATTGAATTTCTGCTCAATTTTCATTTCATAGAGCTCTTTACTTTTCTTAAAAAAATTATTTTGTGGAACAAGTTTTTCAAATTAATTTCTGTTCGTTTTTCTTGACATAGCCTTTTTCATGGAAAAAAAAACAAATATTTTCCATCTTTTTTTTCTGTAAGAATCCATTGTTTGGCTTGCTATTTGTATGTTGGAGGTTTTTTCAACAATTTTTAACCCTAACACAATAGTATTGCTTAATTTAATTACTTACTTTATTACTACTACTAGTAATACCAATGCTATCATGACTACTATTACAACTATTCCTAAGAGTATGAAGGTGAATTTATCAGATAATTTTTTTTTTTTTTGTGGGGGGGGGGTGAACAGAATTACAACACGCAGTGTGTATACAGGTTGTCAAAAGGGCCTATCATCAATATATTAAGAACAGCTGCTGAACAACTGCTGATACGCCATTTGACAACTTGCATACAAACCTTTGTCAAATATTTTTAACAAACTTACTAGAAATGGTTCATTTCCTAAGTGTTGGAAAAAAAGGATAAGTCACACCAATACAGAAGAAAGGGGTTATTTTGAATTTCTATTGAGTCCAACGAATTACCTCAACACCAATATTCTATAAGCTGTGTGAAAGCTTCGCAGTAGATTGGCTTAAAGACACGATCCTAGAACTTGTAGATGAACAACAATTCGGAAACATGAAAGGTTTATTAACGACACATTACCTGGCCAGTCTCTTCGATACTGTATATAAACTACTTGACGAGCCAGATACCTGGCTCAATCTCCTTCTAATTGACCTCCAAAAGGCTTTTGATCTTGTAAGTCATAATATTTTAGTTGAAAAATTGCTGAATGAATTTAAAGGACCTCATTTTCTAATCAATATTATTGCATATTTTCTGTCGAATAGAAGTCAAGTTGTTAAGTATAAAAATGTTGATTCTGATTCACTCTCTATTTCTTGCGAAGTTCCATAGGGTACACTTTTAGGTCCTTTACTACTTTTGGTAATGATCAACAATCTTGCTAATGAATCAGCCGATCGATAAAAGTTTGTGGATGATATGTCATTGTTCGAAAGGTGCAAAAGAAATATTAACAGCAGTGCAATGGAAATTCTCGAAGACGTTGCAAGTGACGCAGCCCAGTCAAAAATGAAAGTGAATTCCCAAAATTATAATATTATGGCCCTTAGTTTTCTTAAATCAAAGCCATCGTTTACAACTCCAATACGTAATGAAATAATTACAGCAAAAACTAAACTCTTAGGGGTCACACTGACGAGCGATTTGAAATGGGAGGCCCACGTTTGTTCTATTATTAAACACGCTAGTGCACCTCTGTCTCTCCTTAAGCAATTTGCTAAAGTTTCATGCCTAAAAGCACATATTATCCGCCTTTACATATCTTTTGTCCGTCCACTGCTTGAGAAGGCTTGCCCGGTATGGCATTTTGTCCTTACGGTGGATCAGTCCAATAGGCTAGAAATTTTCCAGAAGAGAGCCCTGAGAATTATTTACGGTTAAGGCAAAGTGCCTTACATTCTCCTCCCCAAGGAATTTCACCTCCAAACCTTGGCAGCCTGACGTGTTACTCTGCTCTAATTTTGGAAAATATCTGTGTCTTAAACCACGAGTTCAATATCTACTCCCAGCCCCTTATTGCCCACCCAAGCCCCGTCTACCTCGATCAAAAGCAAAAAATTCCACTTCTAAATCCTATTAATACAAGAACTGAGCGTTACAGAAAGAGCTCTGTGCTGGCGTTTGTTGAAATCCAAAATAAATGAAAACTTTGTTTGTAAGCGTTTTTAAATGACAGGTCAGACGGGACCATCGTTGTATGCTTTTATAATGTACCTGATGAAGAGGGATAATGTTTCTTTAATGTTATTATTTGAAAAAAAAACTACGTTTTCTAAAGAGTTAAAGAGGCTGACTCACAAGTTCGAACCTTAAAACGTACAGGGATTAGGAGGTACAGTTGGGGGGCTGCCACCCCCCAAACCCCCGCTTCTGTATATAAAAGGGGCTGTGCCCTCCTCAACGCCTCGCTCTTTACGCTAAAGTTTTTATTGTTAAAAAAAAGAGTTGTAAGAAAGTCAAACTTTAGCGTAAAGAGCGAGGCGTTGAGGAGGGCACAGCCCCTTTCGTATACGGAAGCGGGGGTTTGGGGGGCCGCAGCCCCGAAAATGTACCTCCTAATCCCAGTACGTTTTAATCTTTGAACTTGTGACTCAGCCTCTTTAACTCTTTAGAAAACGTAGTTTTTTTTCAAATAATTTCTGCACGTTTTTGTACAGTTTATTACTTATTATTGCTTGACTAACTGTTAGCTGATCATGTCATGAGTTAAAGTGGGGGGGGGGGGCTTTAAATTCTATATAAAAATCTACTCCTACGGGGAATCGAACCCGAGTCTTCCACATAACAGACAACAATAGTGACCACTGTACCATCAGAGACTGTTGATAATTTATTTTTAGTCTCTGCAATCTATTTTCGACGCAAGCAAATACAAAGTAAGATTTTCGTTTTTCGACAAAAAAAAACTTCTGGGAAAGAGCTGAAATTTTTGGAAGCTTGCAGTCGGTCTTGTCAGGTTAAGAGGACTATTTTGATCTAATTTAATAATGAAATACTATGCTTTTAGGAATTTCAAAAATTAACATGGGCTCTTATAGGAAAAAGAGGCTTTTCGTAAATGTAAATTCGGGGGATAATTTTTTCGGTCTGAAAATATCAAAAGGCCCTAACAGGTCGAATTCAGCTTCGAATGAGTCATCATTCACCCGGATCCGTTGCCTACTGTGGCCTGTAGGCGTGGCTAACAAAAAAATAATTTGATGAACATTAAGTGGGAATAAGCACCCAGGCCCTAGGAAAGCTTATCCTCTAAATTTCAGCCCGATCGGACAACGTTAAAGGGGGCTGTGGTGGGAGGGTCAAAACTTCCGGTCCAATTTCCCCCCTGAAGATAAAGTCGGAGGGAGGTGAAATTTTACATATTTCTTAGTTTGAGCTTAGGCTACAAAATGCAATCACCGCCGTCTCTCTGCGACCGCTAGGACCGGAGATCACTTAACATTGTGGTGGGTCACCTCTTTAAAGAGGCACAAGTGTGCCTCCTTGATGTGTTGATGCACCTGACAAAAAACCTGATGTACTGATATTGTTTATAACATACCGACAATATTATATGTTTTCTTTTTTATAATGTACATGACAGAAAATGATAAATTCGGCAGTTTGATGCTAAAAAAAGTTCGTTTGTTAATAAAGTATCATTCATTCACCAAGAGCGTGTTGTGTTTCAGTTCATCCCCTCCCCTTCCTCTGAAAAAAATTCCCTGATAATTTCACCTTCATACCCTAAGGTATAGTTGTAATAATAGTCGCAGTAGTAGTGTTAGCAGTACTAATAGTATTAACAACTACAGTAGCAGCAGTAGTATTAACACATTGTCATTTGGTCAGTTGAACATCCCTCTCATCAAGTCCTGGAAATTTCAACATGATACAATTAGCCGCTGCTATGACATTGCTGATACGTCTTCTTGAAGACTCTCCCAGAGCCAGCACGGAGCTGGCATCATCAAAAAGTATGTTAGAGAATTACTTACCCTGTTTTCCATGGAATTGATGTCTCCCGATTGTTGTCAGCTGTTTATTTGTGTAGGTGGAATAATGTACAACTCCTCTGTCTAGATTGGATTTTATTCTTTATCATGTTTATTTATTTATTTTTTGGTATTGCTTAAGTTGGCGACGTGTGTGCATTGTTTTAAAATATTTAGAGGATACATTTGTTTAATTTTTATTTTGTATCTCCCCTGTTTTTTTCCTGGCCATAGAGCCTTACGGGTGGGACTTAAAGCTCTTAGCCTTTCTAGTAGTTGCAATAGAAGTAGTAGCATTGCTGATATGCCTGTATCAGCAATTTCTATGCACATAGTATGTTTCGATTTAGTTCAACTTTGCCCTCAACGTTTCCTCAGATGTTCATTTCTGTGTCCTCAGCCTTGGTAGCACTTGCTACAAATGCAGTATTACTACCACTAGTAATGGTAGTAGTAGTCGTAGTAGCGAGCAAATACTGCCTTTTTGGTCAATTGATCATTCCCCTTATCGTTTCCTGACAGTTCCAAATTAATATACTGAATTACGCCCTTTAGACAACCATTACATGTTTTGATCTAATGCAACACTACCTTCACTATTCTCTGAAAGGCTCACCTGAATACTCTTGGTTCTTTTTGGAAAGTAAAGGTCAAAGATACCCACCTTTCTCAATAACACATTATATGTATACAATGGACGAATTGCCTAATTTGCAGCCTTGCCCCGAGGGCCGTTGGGATTCACATCCCCCCTCCAATCACTTTTGACTCTTAAAAAGGGCACTAGAACTTTCACTTTTCAATCAAATGTGCTCCTTTTGATGCTTCTAAAATATATCCTTCTATACAAAGTGCCTTGGTAAAAAAAAGGCAAAAAAATAAACAAATAATACATTTTATCCACATTGCTCTTTTGATACCAAACACGCTAATTGGCCAGAATATTTTAAAATTATCCCAAGTTCAAGATACAATCAAGATATATGATAATCTATGCTGTTTTAACTCAGTTAAAATTGAATGGTGCATTGTAAAAACAGGCTGTTGGTACATGGCATCTGAGATTAAAAAAAAAAAAAAAAAAAAAAAAAAAAAAAAAAAAAAAAAACGCTTAAAATTTAACTCTGCTTGATTTCTAATTTACCATTAAACAAAGTTTATGGTAATTAGAGGTTTTTTCAAAAACATTGTCCTTTGGTCCAAATTTTGTTATTTCCGTTTTTATACCAAAGAAACTATTTGGACAAAATCTTTTAAAAATAGTTCAAGTTGAAGATGTTATTGTTCAGATACAGGGAATAATTAAAAAACATAGAATTGGTCTTTATTATGCAATAGTACATACTATTTAAACATAGTTACAACTGCATTGTTACAAGTAAGGTGTTGGCAGATATATAGGAGATGATTAAAGTCTATATGTACATTGAACAGTCTTGGAAAGAACTAATAAAATTAAACAGAAAATTTGATACATAATGATATTAATTGCTGAAAGCTCATAAGCTCAAGATTTAATTTCATTTTAATTTTCATTTTATTTTCAATGCTGTAATTTGTACAAAAGAAAACATTTGTAATATAATTCGTTTTCAGTAAAGCACCAATGACGCAGAGGGCTTTATACTGTTACAGTTAGGGAAGGGGGCAGTAGGGCCTAGCCAAACTCTTGTTTGTAGTGATTTTTGTTTGTTTTAAGCTTGATTTGCATATTCAATATAATTTTTACTCGTTCTAAGATTTGTTTATTCATTTATATTAGTATTTGTTGTAAGTTCGTTCGCTATGATTGTTTATTTAGTTTCTGTTCATTTTAGGTTTAATTTATTCTTTAACAGTAAAAGATTTATTGTTTGTTTTAAGCTTGATTTAATTTTTACCCATTTTAAAATTTATTTGTTCATTTATATGGTACCCGCTGCATGTTTGTTTGCTACGATTGTTTATTTAATTTCTGTTCGTTTTTGATTGCCAAAGTTTTAAGTTTTTCGAAGTTCCCTATTTCAAAATCAATTTTTTTTCTACATCAAAGTTTCATCAAAGTATCAAATTTAAAAAGTATCAAAGTAAAGAAAGTATCAAAGTAACAACAAACACCTTGCATAACTCACACCCTTACCCCCATAATCAAAGTTGACCTGTAAATCAGTAAATCCAAGCATCAAAGTAAACAAAACATAAAAGTAACAATAAGCAACTTGCAAGACTCACATCCCTTTCCCTGGGGGCTGAGGAGGGGCTGTTCAACCACAGAGTCTAAAGCCTATCAATGCAAGAACTGAGCGTTACAGAAAGAGTTTTGTGCTGGGGTTTGTTGAAATCCAACATAAATGAAAACTTTGTTTGTTAGCGTTTTTAAATGACAGGCCAGTCTGGACCATTGTTGTATGTTTTATAATGTACCTGATGAAGAGGGATGACGTTTCTATAATGATATGTGTTGATGTACCAGACAAAAAACATGATGTACCAACAATGTTTATAACATACCAACAATGTTTATAACATACCAACAATGTTATATGTTTCCTTTTTTATAATCTACCTGGTAGAAAACAATAAATTCGGCAGTTTGATGTTTGTTAATAAAGTATCATTCATTTACCAAGACCGTGTTGTGTTTCAGTTCCCCCCCCCCCCCCCAAAAAAAAAAACTTCCCAGATAATTTCACCTTCATACCCTAAGGTATAGTTGTAATAGTTGTCACAGTAGTAGTGTTAGCATTACTAGTCGCAGTACTAATAGTATTGACACGAGTACTAGTAGCAGCAGTAGTACTAACACATTGTCTTTTGGATAGTTGAATATCCCTCTCATCAAGTCCAGTAAATTTCAATTGCTATGACATTGCTAATACGTCTTTTTGAAGACTCTCCCAGACCCTGCAGAGAGCTGGCATCTTCAAAAAGTATGTTAGAGAATATCTTGCTAATAATTAAGTTTCCCCCTGTTTTCCATGGAATTGATGTCTTTGTATTGGGTCTGCTGTTTATTTGTGTAGTTGGAATAATGTATTACTTCCCTGTCTAGATTGGATTTTATTCTTTAATATGTTTATTTATTTTTTTTTGGTATTGTTTAGATTGGCGATGTGAGTGCATTATTTTAAAAATATTTAGAGGATGTATTTGTTTAATTTTTGTTTTGTTTCTGCCCTTTTTTTTACCGGCCATAGAGCCTTAAAGGAGAGACTAAGTTGAAGTGTTTGTTGTTTTTGTTGTTGTTACATGAAAAACACTGTGGAACTTGTAAAACACTAATATGTTTCTTGTTTTTTTTTTAATTAAATTAAATTCAATGAAAACCTCTAAATTCATATACTTCTTAAAATTTTCATCTTAATGCTCTTAATCTTACAAGCAATAGTTGGAGCAGTAATAATAGTAGTATATGTAGCAGTGGTAGTAGTATTAGTAGCAGCATAGAAATATGGCCTTTTTGTCAATTGATTTTCCTCTGTAAGTTTTTTGTTTTGTCCTGTAAATTTCAACTTCACACACCAAACTGCTCTTAAGATATTGCTGATACGCCTTTTTGACAAAATGCATATAAACTGCTTGTTGTGATTCAGTTTACCTTCCCCCTCAGCATTTCCAGGTAAGTTCACCTTTCATGCCCTTAGGCATAGTTGTAATAGTAGTCACAGTAGTAGTATTAGTAGTACTAGCATCAATAGTATTAACACTAGTATTAGTAGAAGTAGTAGTATCAGCACATTGCCTTTTGGTCAGTTGAGCATCCCTCTCATCAATTCCTGGAAGTTTCAACTACATAGAATTAACTATTGCTATGACATTGCTGATATGTCCTTTTGAAAACCTATATATTCATATACTTCCGAAATTTTTGTCTTAATGCTCTTAGCCTTTCAATAGTTGCAATAGAAGTAGTAGCACTGCTGATACGCCTTTATCAGCAATTTTTATGCACATAGTGTGTTTCGATTTACTTTAAATTTCCCCTCAACGTTTCCTCAGATGTTCATTTCAGTTTCCTCAGCCTTGGTAGAACTCGTTACAGATGCAGTGTTACTTCCACTAGTAATGGCAGTAGTAGTCGTAGTAGCGAACAAATATTACCTTTTTGATCAATTGATCATTCCCCCTATCGTTTCCTGAAAGTTCCAAGTTAATATACTCAGTCATTCCTAAATTACGCCCTTTAAACGACCTGTACACACATAACATGTTTTGATTTAGTTCAACGCTACCTTCAATATTCTCTGAAAGGCTCACTTAAATATCCTTGGTCTTTTTGGAAAGTAAAGGTCAAACATGCCCACCTTTCTCAATAACACACTATATGTAACAAATGGACGAGTTGCCGAATTTACAGCCCTTACTATGAGGGCTGTTGGGATTGACATCTCCCCTCCAATCACTTTTGACTCTTAAAAAGGGCACTACAAATTTCACTTTCCAATCAAATGTGCTCCTTTTGAGGCTTCTAAAACAAATACTTCTATACAAAGAGCCTTGGTAAAAAAAAGACAAAAAATAAACAAATAATACATTGCATCCACATTGCTCTTTTGATACCAAACACGCTAATTGACCAGAATATTTTAAAATTATCCTAAGTTCAAGATACATTCAAGATATGTGATAATCTATGATTTTTTAACTCAGTTATAAATTGAATGGTGCATTTTAAAAACAGGCTGTTGGGACATGGCATCTGAGAAAAAAAAGCTCAAATTTTATCTCCACTTGATGTCACAACTCTTTATACTAATTTACCATTATACAAAGTTTATGGCAAATAGAAGATTTTTTTCAAAAACATTGTCCTTTGGTCTAAATTTTGTTATTTCAGTTTTTATACCAAAGAAACTATTTGGACAAAATCTTTTAAAAATAGTTCAAGTTGAAGATGTTATTTTTCAGATACAGGGAATAACCAAATAACATAGAATTTGTCTTTATTATGTAATAGTACATACTATTTAAACGTAGTTAAAACTCCATTGTTACAAGTAAGGTGTTGGCAGATATATAGGAGATGATTTGAGTCTATATGTGCGTTGAACAGTCAAACAGTTCGTGGTAACGAACTGTAAGTAAGGAGCGACCCGGCTCAATGGTAACCGAAAATCTAAAAAACGGGATTTTGATACCAATAGATACATCAAAAGAATCAGATTTTAATTCTGATTTCAAATATATAAGTTTCATTAAGTTTAATATTACCCATCAAAAGTTACGAGCTTGAGAAAATTTGGATGATTTTCGAAAAAAGGGGGAAAGACCCCTTAAGAGCATTAGAACCCTAATTAAGATTACACCATCATATTCTGCGTAGCAGAGAACCCCACTGTAGAGGTTCCAAACTCCTATTTACAAAAATGTGGAATTTTGCATTTTTTGCCAGAAGAAAGATCATGGATGTGTGTTTATTTGTTTTTTTTTTTGCTTATTTTTCCCCCAGGGGTGATCGTATCGACCCAGTGGTCCTAGAATATCGCGGGAGGGCTAATTCGAACGGAAATTAAAATCTCTAGTGCCCTTTTTTAGTGACCAGAAAAATTGGACGGCAACTAGGCCCCCTCCCACGCTCATTTTTTCCCCAAAATCACCCGATCAAAATTTTGAGATAGCCATTTTGTTCAGCATGGTCGAAAATATCATAAATATGTCTTTTAGGATGACTTAATCCCCCAAAGTCCCCGGGGGGAGGGCTGAAAGTTATGAACTTTACTCAATGTTAACATATAGTATTGGTTATTGGGAAGTATACAGACTTTTTCAGAGGAGATTTTTTCTGGTAGGTGGGGGAAAGAGAGGGTCGGGGGCTATATGGAAGGATCTTTCCATGAAGGAAGTTTTCATGGGGGAAGGGACATTGCTATGAAGGGGGCGCCGGATTTCCCAGCATTATTAAAGAAAAAGATCAGGAATTAAATAAAAAAAAACAAGTTTTTCAACTGATCAACTGATTGTGATTAAGAGGTCATTTTTAAAGAACTGGAAAAAAAATTCGAACTATAGTTTACAGAGCAGGGTATTGACTAGGGGGCGAACCCCCTAATATACGTATTAAAAATTTATGAATATAGAAGTTCGTTACGTAAGTTAATTCTAAGTTACGTATATTTATTACTAATAAAAACGTTCGTAAATAAAATTAAACAAGTTTCGAGAAAGCCATTTAACCAAATATAACATGCAAATTTTGTTTTAATTATTCATGTACGGTGAGCCAAAATCAAAACCTGCATTAATTCAAAAACGTTCAAAAATTAAATAAAAAAACAAGTATTTTTAACTGAAAGTAATGAACGACATTAAAACTTAAAAAGAAAAGAAATTATTCCATATATGAAGGGGACTGTTCCCTTCTCAACGCTTCGCTCTTTACGCTAAAGTTTGACTTTCTCACAACTCTATTTTTTTAAACAATAAAAAAACTTTAGCGTAAAGAGCGAGGCGTTGAGGAGGGGACAGCCCCCTTCATATACGGAATAATTTCTGTTCGTTTTAAGTTTTAACGTCGTTCCTTACTTTCAGTTAAAAAAACTTGTTTTTTTATTTAATCTAGGAAAGAACTAATAAAATTAAACAGAAAATTTGATACATAATGATATTAATTGCTGAAAGCTCATCAGTTCAAGATTTAACTTCATTTTATTTTCAATGCTGTAATATGTAAAAAAGAAAACATTTGTAATTTTCTATTAAGTAATTTTTATCGAGAACATTTGATTGGAAAGTGAAATTTCTAGTGCCCTTTTTAAGAGTCAAAAGTGATTGGAGGGGAGATGTCAATCCCAACAGCCCTCAGGGCAAGGGCTGTAAATTAGGCAACTCGTCCATTGTTTACCTATAATGTGTTATTGAGAAAGGTGGGCATGTTCGACCTTTACTTTCCAAAAAGACCAAGGGTATTTAGGTGAGCCTTTCAGAGAATATTGAGAGTAGTGTTGAACTAAATCAAAACATGTTATGTGTGTACAGGTTGTTTAAAGGGCGTAATTTAGGAATGACTGAGTATATTAACTTGGAACTTTTAGGAAACGATAAGGGGAATGATCAATTGATCAAAAAGGCAGTATTTGCTAGCCACTACGACTACTACTAGCATTACTAGTGGAAGTAATACTGCATCGGTAGCGAGTGCTACCAAGGCTGAGGACACTGAAATGAACATCTGAGGAAAAGTTGAGGGGAAAGTTAAACTAAATCGAAACACACTATGTGCATAAAAATTGCTGATAAAGGCGTATCAGCAGTACTACTACTTCTATTGCAACTATTGAAAGGCTAAGAGTATTAAGACAAAAATTTAGGAAAGTATATGAATATACAGGTTTTCAAAAGGACATATCAACAATGTCATAGCAGTAGTTAATTGTATTAAGTTGAAACTTCCAGGACTTGATGAGAGGGATGCTCAACTGACCAAAAGGCAATGTGCTGAAACTACTACTTCTACTAATACTAGTGTTAATACTATTGATACTAGTACTAATAATACTACTACTGTGACTACTATTACAACTATGCCTAAGCGTATGAAGGTGAACTTACCTGGAAATTTGGGGGGGAGGTAAACTGAATCACAACAAGCAGTTTATATGCATTTTGTCAAAAAGGCGTATCAGCAATATCTTAAGACCAGTTTGGTGTGTGAAGTTGAAATTTACAGGACAAAAAACAACTTACAGAGGAAAATCAATTGACCAAAAGGCAATATTTTTATGCTGTTACTAATACTACTACCACTGCTACATATACTACTACTATTACTGCTCCAACTACTACTTGTAAGGTTAATAGTATTAAGATGAAAATTTTAAGAAGTATATGAATTTAGAGGTTTTCATTGAATTTAATTTAAAAAACAAAACAAGAAATATATTAGTGTTTTACAAGTTCCACAGTGTTTTTCATATAACAACAACAAAAACAACAAACACTTCAACTTAGTCACCCCTGTAAGGCTCTATGGCCAGGAAAAAACAGGGGAGACACAAAACAAAAATTAAACAAATAGATTCTCTAAATATTTTTAAAATAATGCACTCACAGCGCCAACCTAATCAATGCCAAAAAATAAGTAAACATATTAAAGAATAAAATCCAATCTAGAAAGGGAAGTAATACATTATTCCAACTGCACAAATAAACAGCATACCCAATCGGGAGACATCAATTCCATGGAAAACAGGGGGAAACTTAATTATTAGCAAGAAATTCTCTAACATATTTTTTGAAGATGCCAGCTCTGTGCAGGGTCTGGGAGAGTCTTCAAAAAGACGTATCAGCAATGTCACAGCAATTTAAATATACAGGACTTGATGAGAGGGATATTCAACTAACCAAAAGACAATGTGTTAGTACTACTGCTGTTACTAGTACTCGTGTTAATACTATTAGTACTGCTACTAGTAATGCTAACACTACTACTGTGACTACTATTACAGCTATACCTTAGGGTATGAAGGTGAAATTATCAGGGAAGTTTTTTAGTTTTTTTTTGGGGGGGGGGGGGCGACTGAAACACAACACGCTCTTGGTATAAGAATGATACTTTATTTACAAACAACATCAAACTGCCTAATTTATCGTTTTATGTTAGGTAGATTATAAAAAAGAAAACATATATCATTGTCGGTATGTTATAAACATTGTCAGTACATCATTTTTTTGTCAGTTACATCAACACATAACATTATAGAAACGTCATCCCTCTTCATCAGGTACATTATAAAAACATACAACAAGGGTCCCGACTGGCCTGTCATTTAAAAACGCTAACAAACAAAGTTTTCATTTATTTTGGATTTCAACAAACCCCAGCACAAAACTTTTTCTGTAACGCTCAGTTCTTGCATTGATAGGCTTTAGACTCTGTGGTTGAACAGCCCCCCCCCCCTCAGCCCCCAGGGAAATGGATTTGAGTCTTGCAAGTTGTTTATTGTTACTTTTATGTTTTGTTTACTTCGATACTTGGATTTACTGATTTACAAGTCAACTTTGATTATGGGGGCAAGGGTCTTGAGTTATGCAAGTTGCTTGTTGTTACTTTGATACTTTCTTTACTTTGATCCTTTTTAAATTTGATATGGTTACTTTGATACTAGTTTTGATGCTTTGATGAAGCTTTGATGTAGAAAAAAAATGATTTTGAAATAGGGAACTTTGAAAAACTTGAAACTTTGGCAATCAAAAACGAACAGAAATTAAATAAACAATCGTAGCAAACAAACATGCAGCGGGTACCATATAAATGAACAAATAAATTTTAAAATGGGTAAAAATTAAATCAAACTTAAAACAAACAATAAACATTTTACTGTTAAAGAATAAATTAAATCCAAAATGAATAGAAATTAAATAAACAATCATAGCGAACGAACTTACAACAAATACTAATATAAATGAATAAACAAATCTTAGAACGAGTAAAAATTATATTGAATATGCAAATCAAGCTTAAAACAAACAAAAATCACTACAAACAAGAGTTTGGCTAGGCCCTACTGCCCCCTTCCCTAACTGTAACAGTATAAAGCCCTCTGCGTCATTGGTGCTTTACTGAAAACAAATTACATTTCTTCATCTTCAAAAAATATGTTAGAGAATTTCTTGCTAATAATTAAGTTTCCCCCTGTTTTCCATGGAATTGATGTCTCCCGATTGGGTATGCTGTTTATTTGTGTAGTTGGAATAATGTATTACTTCCCTGTCTAGATTGGATTTTATTCTTTAATATGTTTACTTATTTTTTTGGCATTGTTTAGGTTGGCGATGTGAGTGCATTATTTTAAAAATATTTAGAGAATCTATTTGTTTAATTTTTGTTTTGTGTCTCCCCTGTTTTTTCCTGGCCATAGAGCCTTACAGGGGTGACTAAGTTGAAGTGTTTGTTGTTTTTGTTGTTGTTATATGAAAAACACTGTGGAACTTGTAAAACACTAATATATTTCTTGTTTTGTTTTTTAAATTAAATTCAATGAAAACCTCTAAATTCATATACTTCTTAAAATTTTCATCTTAATGCTCTTAACCTTACAAGTAGTAGTTGGAGCAGTAATAGTAGTAGTATATGTAGCAGTGGTAGTAGTATTAGTAACAGCATAAAAATATTGCCTTTTGGTCAATTGATTTTCCTCTGTAAGTTTTTTTTTGTCCTGTAAATTTCAACTTCACACACCAAACTGGTCTTAAGATATTGCTGATACGCCTTTTTGACAAAATGCATATAAACTGCTTGTTGTGATTCAGTTTACCTCCCCCCCCCCCAAATTTCCAGGGCAGGTCACCTGCATACGCTTAGGCATAGGGGTAATAGTAGTCACAGTAGTAGGATTATTAGTACTAGTATCAATAGTATTAACACTAGTATTAGTAGAAGTAGTAGTTTCAGCACATTGCCTTTTGGTCAGTTGAGCATCCCTCTCATCAAGTCCTGGAAGTTTCAACTTAATACAATTAACTACTGCTATGACATTGCTGATATGTCCTTTTGAAAACCTGTATATTCATATACTTTCCTAAATTTTTGTCTTAATACTCTTAGCCTTTCAATAGTTGCAATAGAAGTAGTAGCACTGCTGATACGCCTTTATCAGCAATTTTTATGCACATAGTGTGTTTCGATTTAGTTTAACTTTCCCCTCAACTTTTCCTCAGATGTTCATTTCAGTGTCCTCAGCCTTGGTAGCACTCGCTACCGATGCAGTATTACTTCCACTAGTAATGCTAGTAGTAGTCGTAGTGGCTAGCAAATACTGCCTTTTTGATCAATTGATCATTCCCCTTATCGTTTCCTAAAAGTTCCAAGTTAATATACTCAGTCATTCCTAAATTACGCCCTTTAAACAACCTGTACACACATAACATGTTTTGATTTAGTTCAACACTACCTTCAATATTCTCTGAAAGGCTCACCTAAATACCCTTGGTCTTTTTGGAAAGTAAAGGTCGAACATGCCCACCTTTCTCAATAACACATTATAGGTAAACAATGGACGAGTTGCCTAATTTACAGCCCTTGCCCTGAGGGCTGTTGGGATTGACATCTCCCCTCCAATCACTTTTGACTCTTAAAAAGGGCACTAGAAATTTCACTTTCCAATCAAATGTGCTCCTTTTGAGGCTTCTAAAACAAATCCTTCTATACAAAGTGCCTTGGTAAAAAAAGGACAAAAAATAAACAAATAATACATTGTATTCACATTGCTCTTTTGATATCAAACACGCTAATTGACCAGAATATTTTAAAATTATCCCAAGTTCAAGATACATTCAAGATATGTGATAATCTACAATGTATTAACTCAGTTATAAATTGAATGGTGGATTATAAAAACAGGCTGTTGGCACATGGCATCTGAGAAAAAAAGCTCAAATTTTATCTCCACTTGGTATCACTACTCTATACTAATTTACCATTAAACAAAGTTTATGGTAAATAGAAGATTTTTTTCAAAAACATTGTCCTTTGGTCTAAATTTTGTTATTTCAGTTTTTATACCAAAGAAACTATTTGGACAAAATCTTTTAAAAATAGTTCAAGTTGAAGATGTTATTTTTCAGATACAGGGAATAACCAAATAACATAGAATTAGTCTTTATTATGTAATAGTACTTACTACTTAAACTTTGTTACAACTGCATTGTTACAGGTAAGATGTTGGCAGATCTATAGGAGATGATTTGAGTCTATATGTGCATTGAATAGTCTAGGAAAGAACTAATAAAATTGAACGGAATATTTGATACATAAGATATTAATTGCTGAAAGCTCATCGGTTTAAGATTTTATTTCACTGTAATTTTCATTTTATTTTCAATGTTGTAATAAGTACAAAAGAAAATATTTGTAATATAATTTATTTTCAGTAAAGCACCAATGACACAGAGCTTTATACTTTTACTGTTAGGGAAGGGGGCAGTAGCCAAACTCTTGTTTGCAGTGATTTTTGTTTGTTTTAAGCTTGATTTTCATATTCAGTTTAAGTTTTACTCGTTTTAATATTTATTTATTCATTTATATTGTTATTTGTTGTAAGTTCGTTTGCTATGATTGTTTATTTAATTTCTGTTCATTTTGGGTTTAATTTATTCTTTAAAAGTAAAAGATTTATTGTTTTTTTTAAGCTTGATTTGTACATTCAATTCAAGTTTTACTCATTCTAAGATTTATTTGTTCATTTATATGATACCTGTTGTATGTTTGTTTGCTATGATTGTTTATTTAATGTCTGTTTGTTTTTTACTGCCAAAGTTTCAAGTTTTTCAAAGTTCCCTGTTTCAAAATCAATCATTTTTCAAATTAAAAGTATCAAAACTATTATCAAAGTAACCATATCAAATTTAAAAAGTATCAAAGTAACAACAAGCAACTTGCATAACTCACAACCCTTGCCCCCATAATCAAAGTTGACCCGTAAATCAGTAAATCCAAGTATCAAAGTAAACAAAACATAAAAGTAACAATAAGCAACTTGCATGACTCACACCCCTTTCCCTGAGGGCAGGGGGGAGGGGTGTTCGACCCCAGAGGCATAATCATTTGGCCTTAAGACTATTTTGAACAAAATGGCTATCTCAAAATTTAACTGGATGCCTTTGGGGAAAATGGGTAGGGGGGAGGGATGACCTTTGATCATTTTGACTCTTTATTTGAATTTGGGACTATTTTGAACAAAAATGCTATTTAAAAATTTTAACGCAATGCATTTGGGAATAAAGCGGGCAAACTGAGGGGCGGGGGGCTTGTTACCCTCTGATCACTTTCGACTCTTAAAAAGGGCAAAAGAAATATTGATTCCCAATATGATGAGCCACCTCCAAAGTTTATACAACCATGCCTTCCATAAAATTTTTATATGTTAACAATGGGTAAAAAGCATAATTTATAGCCCTTTTCCAAAAGGCTGGAGGGGGGTTCAAACACAAAACCGTAGTTTTTTTAAATTTGGACCATTTTGAGCAAAATGACTATCCCAAAATTTTCATCCAATACATTTGGGGAAAAGAGGGTTTGTGTGTGTGTGTGGGGGGGGGTCAAGTTGCCATCTGGTCACTTTTGACTATTAAAAGGGAACAAGAAATTTCTATTTTCAATCAAATAAGCTTCCTCAAAATATATATGACTACTACTTCCATAAAAACCTGATATGCAACTGATCTATATAGGCTCTGGGAATTGTGTCAACCCTGAAGGCATTGTTATTTGATTTTTGGACTATTTTGAACAAAATGGCAATCTCAAAAGTTTGATCAGATGTATTTTGGAACAAGAGGGCGTGGGGGGGAGAGCTATTTGCCCTCTTATTACTTTTGACTCTTTAAAAGGGGAACTTGAACTTTCAATTTCCAATCTAATGAGCATCCTTGAAAGTTTATACAATGTTTCCTTTCCATAAAACCTTATATACCCCTGGAGAACTTACAGCCCTTGACCCCAGGCTTTGCAGGGCTGTGTCAACCTCAGAGGCATTGTTATATAATACATGGACTATTCTGAATAAAAGGAGTATATCAAAGTTTGATCAAATTCATTTTGAGAAAAAGGGCATGGAGGGGGGAGGGTATTTACCCTCCTGTCACTATTCACTCTTAAAATAGAACTAAAACATTCAATTTCTAATCAAATGAGTACCCTCTAAAGATTATATGACAATAATGAACGTTATAATATGTTTATACAAAAAAAAAAAACATTAAAAAACTCCCCTTCCATAAAAACGTTATAGACGCCCAGCACTTAGCTTAAAAAACTTGCTCCTGGGCTCTGAAGGGTTGTGTTGACCCAAAAATTTGTCTTTGGAATATTTTAAACAAAATTGTTATCTCAAGAATTTGATTGGATATATTTGTGGAAAAGAGGGCATGGCAGGACAGGGGGGGGGGGGGGGTCTAGTTGCCCTCTGGTCCTTTCAGATTCTTGAAAAGAGAACTAAAACATTCAATTTCTAATCAAATGAGTACCCTCTAAAGATTATATGACAATAATGAACGTTATAATATGTTTATACAAAAAAAAAAAAAACATTAAAAAACTCCCCTTCCATAAAAACGTTATAGACGCCCAGCACTTAGCTTAAAACACTTGCTCCTGGGCTCTGGAGGGTTGTGTTGACCCCAAAATTTGTCTTTGGAATATTTTAAACAAAATTGTTATCTCAAGATTTTGATTGGATATATTTGTGGAAAAGAGGGCATGGCAGGACAGGGGGGGGGGGGGGGCTAGTTGCCCTCTGGTCCTTTCAGATTCTTGAAAAGAGAACTAAAACTTTCAATTTCCAATTGGAAGAGCCCCCTCTAAAGTTTATATGACTGCTCCTTCCATAAGAAACATTATATGCCCCCAGGGCATAATTAGTTGTCCTCTGATCACTTTTCACTTTAAAAAAGGCCACTAGAACTTTCAATTTTCAATCAAATGAGCCACCTCCAAAGTTTATACAATCAACCCTTCTATACGAAGTACCTCTGGGGAAAGAAAATTGAAGCCTTATGGCCTTTAGCCTACTATGGACAACACTGTAACATTGCCTCTAATTAGACTTTGAAGAAAAGACTTTATTTAAGCAATAAGAACTAATTTTGACATCTCCCCAGTGCCATAAACATATTCAGGAAGCTTATCAATAAACTGTTTTTTCCGTTTATTCTGATGATTTAGACTTAGATTTTGGAAAAATAAGTGGGTTTCTTGGGACTTAAAGAAATTTGGCTGTCAAGCAAGGCTAACACAATTTAGTTGCTTCACCAACTAGCTGTAAAATAATTCACTGACCTTTAGCTCAAAAATTGATGAAATTATGGTATCTGTTTTAGTTGTGCCTTGCAGTGCCACCATAATTAATGAGCTGATTATTTCTGCTGTTTTACTCTCACTTTCATCTGTTGCTTTGGCCTGCTCCTCCAAGACATTTAAACTAAAGAAAAAAAAGGAGCCATTAGTTATAGCAAATCCAATTCAATCTAGAGCTGACTTGAATGGTACTTGCACAATGCCCTGCAGGAAGTGGTTGGGCATTCCTCTCCCAAAGTCAGTCTTAATTTTACTCCATGGAAATTTTGGGCAACTGCATGACAACAATACATAAAAATCAGGATATTAGGATGAAGAAATTACTTCTTTGCTTCTAGAACTCCTTCCTTAATACAGATGTTTTCTAAAACTCTTTAATATTAAATTTTTTTTAAGATTTTCACAATTAAAGTGAAAATTACCTAATCAACAAGTATTAGCAATACCTCCCATTAAATGAGCTTTACCTGGAAACAATTGGATGTAAGGGGGGAGGATTCCTTGATAAGAAGAGTCTGGAGAACTTTCCTTGCAACAATTCTAACCTAAGAACTGCATGAAAATTTGAACGTCAATTCTATATACATGTCTATCCCTGAGACACCTTTAAGTTAGACCACACTCAAAAGTTATGCATGTATGACATGGTGTGTGTTTGTCATGTGATGTTATACAATGTGACATGTTAGTCAGAATGATCCAAACATTAAGAAATCTATGGACCTTGTATCTATAAGTTTTCCTTGTTACTGTATGTTGTGATTTAAGAAAATAAATGCCAAACTGAATAAAAACAGCAAAACATCAGGGGGTGAGGACTAGGAAGCATTTAAATTGAAAGTAAACCTGAAAATATAATAAAGATAATTTATTGGAATGAAACAAAATAGATACCTATTAATTAGGCCTATTTCAGAAGCAAAACAGGATATAAAATCTACTATTAGGCTGCCCATTAGACCTACTCATGTTTTACAATATTGCTGGAAAATTTGGTGTGACATTTTAAAAAAAATACATAGATCCATGTTCAAAGTAAATATTAAAAAGTGATCTTTGAAACCAACTTTAACAAGGTTAGATTAGGTTTAGAAAAAATAGACAAGTCAAATCTCATTTTGCTCTCATGGCAACATTAAATGCAGTAAATATTAAGTGATTCTACCCCCATAAGCAAGTACTATAAAATTCTGGAAATTACTTTAAACATCCTAAAATACTTATTTATATTGTTCCCAAAAGTACTTTGTTTCACATTAAAACCCCCACCCTCTAATGGACAATTATATTGCCCAAACTATATATGAACATTATACTTTCTGTTGCATATTTCTTTTCTTCCTGCCACTTGCAACTGTTTGCTTTTGAAGTCTTCTTCTTTCTTCATATTTGGATTGATATAGAGATGCTTTCACATAATCTCATTTACAAGAATCTCTGCAGCATGTTGCTACAGCTAGGTTTGATCTCTGGGTTCTGTATTACCAAGCTGAGGTCAAACCCACCACACCATTAAAGACTGCAGTTAAATTAGTAAGAAGAAAAGAGTTGTGCTATTGAAAATAAAATGAGCATATATAATTTTGACTATAGTTGTCCATTAGATGGGGAGGGGGGAGAAAATAAACACATTTAGGTTTAGTTTAGTACATGAATCCAGGGCCTGAAGTATACCCCTGTGAAGATGTTGCCAAGCTACTATCTCTGCCCTTTCCTTATTTTTAGGGAATAAAATATTGCATATGGTACATGGCAGGTGTATATACATCTGAACTTTAACAAAAACCATTTTGCCTAAATTTTGGTTGTTGATATGTTTTTCATTAGCTCTAGTACTTGAAATGATAAAATTGTGTGTTAAGGGCTTTTACTGATCCTGGAAAGTATTGGGTTAGCCAAATGAAACTTTACAGAATGGGTCTAGTGCCCTACTAATTCCCTGGGAGGGTGATTTGAGGTACCCATTACCCCTCCAAAGGGCACTGACCTTAAATCAAATTGTATGGTCTTTGTGTTATACAACTACTAAGTTAATAAGAAATCTCTGTCAAAGAAACTATTCTGCTGTGCAGCATAGATTTTCCTAACACAGTTCTAGACTTACAGCAGCTGGTTCATTACTACCAAAAGTTTTAAAAATGTCTGAACTTCTCAAAGGTATTAAAGAAAGTTGTAGCAATAATAAGGATAGGATTTACAAGTATACTATTCAATTGAAATTTGAAGTGAAATAAGTTATTTAAACTGTTGTTGAGGTTTTCATAATGGCACAACTGTTTACCTAAACCAAGTAGAAAACTGATTTGGAAGTGCCAATACAATACTGTTTTAGGGCTAATCTGCTTCATAACCCTGATCAAAGGTAATTGCAATAAGTGTGAAATCAAAGTTGTTGGAAATTCGAGAAAAGTGATGGAAGGACTGAGGGGAGTGACAGCTCATGGCTAAGAATGTGATAGATATCTTGAAAGTATAGGATCTAAATAGATACATAAAAGCAAAAAAAGGCACTTCAAATTTATTATCAAAGCACAAAACACAAACTCAGGGGGACTGCTGAGAGCAAGAAATCAAACTCTTAATTTTTTGTGGGGGGGAGGGGCTCAGGGCCCCCTAAATATAACAACTGACAATATGATTATGCTATATTGATTGTAAAAGTTTACCAAATATTGGTAATCTTTGGAGGAATGGAGGTAAAAACTTCAAATGTCTTCTTAGGGAATCATTGAGCCTCTGGATATATTCCTGATAGTTTTTTTCACCTTTCTTGACCACTTTTCTAGATCAGCAAGAGCCCTAAAAGTAATCTAGTATTTTATAAAACCACTAAGTATTGACCTTAAATGGAGCTAAGTGGAAATAGAACAAAAGGATTTGCAATGGTATATGTCTAAATTATGGGCTATTGAGAAGGAAATATGGGTAGTGTTTATATTGATGGACTATTTGAGTAGCTAAGAAAAAAATTTACCTCTATAGTTAGAATTACACCCTGAATCCAAATTTAACATTTATTTGCATTGGAAATGAACTTTACCCCCACCCCTATATATACCAAGTTAGAATATATTCCAATTCAGGGTATACATTTCCAAATTAGGTGGGTTGGCTTAAAGCTCATTACTGATGCAAATGAATATTCAATTTGGATTCAGGGTGCAATTATGACTATAGAGGTAAGTTTGAAATTTACCACAACCAACCACCAGCCTAGGCTAGGTTAGCCTAATATTGGTAAGTTTCTGCATTGTTGAAGAATAGCCTAGTACAGGCTATAAAATAGTTGAGAAATATTTTGCAGTTCATATTATTAATTTACAAATAAAGTGAACATATTACTTGATGCCTTTTTTATGCTCTTTCCAGATATACTAATCATTTTTTTTGCAAATAAATTTCACCCCAACCTATATATATACCAATTCAGGGTATATATTTGCACATTAGGGAGGGGGGGGGTAAAGTTTAAACTTACATCCATTTTCATCATAAATAAACTTTACCCCCATCTCATTTTCATCATAAATAAACTTTACCCCCACCCCCTAATGTCCAAATATATACCCTGAATTGGTATACATAGGGGTTGGGGGTAAAATTCATTTGTGACAAAAATGATTAGTATATTTGGAAAGAGCATAAAAAAAGGCATTGAATGGTATGCTTACTTTATTTGTAAGTCAATAATATGAACTGCAAAATATTTACCTAATAGTCCTTATTTCATGTAAAAAAAATAAGACAAGCAATCTTTAAAGGATAACCAAAAAGAGGCTCAAAGAAAATGAAGGAAAAATTCTACTTTAGCTACTTTTGACTATCTTGGAAAGGGGTTAGGTTTAGAACTTTCAGGGATGGGCCTAAGGACTAAAGTATGTCCCAGGAAGGTATTTTGGAGTACCTACCTCCACTTCATCTCCCTCTAGAGGGTCCTGACCTTTGATGACCTTTAAAAATCTGTGTGTGTTAAAAGTGAAACCTTGCAAAACAGATTTTCAGCTTAAATGAAATACAACAAAAGGTAAATTTTTTGTTATTCATATTATTGACTTACAAATAAAGTAAACATACCACTTGATGTCTTTTTTATGCTCTTTCTAAATATAATAATCATTTTTGTTCCAAATGAATTTTACCCCCACCCCTATATATACCAATTCAGGGTATATATTTGCACATTAGGGGGTGGGGGTAAATTTTATTTCTGATATAAATGAGAGGTAAGTTTAAACTTTCCCCCCATACCCCTAATGTGCAAATATATACCCTGAATTGGTATATATAGGGGTGGGGGTGAAATTAATTTCTAACAAAAATTATTATTTTATTTGGAAAGAGCACAAAAAAAGGCATCAAGTGGTATGTTTACTTTATTTTTAAGTCAATAATATGAAAAACAAAACATTTACCCTACAAAATTGTTTTTGGCTTCACAACTTTGTTCAGTCCCAATTTATAAGGTTTTAAAGATATGCATATATTTCCTAAATTTTGAAAAAAAAGACATTGATATGGCTTAAAATTGTACTCAAATAACAGGAATTGCATTTTCAGAACAAAAGCCAGAGAAAAAGAAACAGATAACTGAAAATTAAAGTAAAATTTTGTTTTGGTAGAGACCTGTCATGTAGGCAAATTTCTGGACCCACTAGAGGTAGAAAAAGTGGAGGTAGGTGCTTCAAAATACATTCCTGGGACATACTTTAGCATGTAGACCCATCCCTGAAAGTTTCATTTTCTGAACCTAACTCCTTCCCAAGATAGCGAAAAGTAGAATTTTACCAGGTAAATATTTACCAAATCATATTATTGACTTACAAATAGTGTATATACCATTTGATGTCTTTTTTAATGCTGATTACAAATATATTAATCATTTCTATTGGAAATTAATTTTAGCCCCCCATCCCCTAAATATGTCAATTAAAATTCATTTCTAATAGAAATGATTATTTGTAATCAGCATAAAAAAAGGTGGTGAATATTTACCAAATCATATTAGCCTATTGAGTAACAACTAAAGTGAATATGGTATACCATTCAATGCCTTTTTTATGCTGATTACAATTATAATAATCATTTCTATTGGAAAACGAATTTTAGCCCCCCCCCTAACCTAACCCCCACCCCCAAATGTGCAAAAATATATCCTGAATTGACATATATAGGGGGGGGGGCTAGAATTAATTTCTGATAGAAATGATTATATTTGTAATTAGCATAAAAAAGGCATCAAATGGTAGGCCTATATCACTTTATTTTTAAGTCAATAGGCCTAATATGATTTGGTAAATATTTACCAAAAAGGCATCAAATGGTATATTCACTTTAGATTTTACTCAAAAATATGATTTGGTAAATATTTACCTTTTACCAAAGAATACTTTATCCTCAAAGAAGATAGGCAGGGTTGTTCAAATGGGTGAGGGCAACCAGGAAAAGCTGCCCCAGGCATCATGGCTGGGGGCACCACAGATGGGATTTTTCTGTGTATGACTGAATCAGAAGGGAGTATTATAATTGATTTTGTCCTGAGTACCAGCAATCCTAGAAAGGACCCTGGAGATATGCCAGGCTAATAACCTGACAGGACTAGGCTATAATTCATAAGATATAAAACACTATCGAAAGATTTGAGATAAATTCACATTTTTTCTTTGTCATCTTTTTCCAGGTTCTTGGCTGTGTCTTTTATTCTTCTTAACATTTCCAAATGGTATAAAAAAGCAATTTTATTTCACTTCTTCTAAACAAGCTTCAATAATGGAATTGACGTTAAACTTGCCAATGATCCTGAAACTGTGACTGCGCCGATATAAACTTTGGCAGTGGCGGACGCAGTTACGCTCGGCAGCAGTGCGCCACTGGCGAATAATTCTGACAAAACAGAGAAGCCAAAAGTTCAAATTGAGTTTAAATTAAAAATTAATTAGTCTCACCATATCTGGTGCAAGAAACCTTAAAGGAATCTGATGAGTATATCTTACTCCGCTTGGATTTCTCTGTCTTGCATCCTGCATTTAGCTTCATTGACTACCCTTTACATATTTTGAAGTTAGCTGAGGTAATTGAAAAATTACCTCAATAGCAATTGTTTTGCAATTACTAGAGATCTGCAAAAAAAGTTCGAGACAACTACAATTTATATTATCTATTCGTCCTGTTCAAATCCATTCATACTGATTCTGTTTTCTTTTTTTTATTTTGTTTTCCCATTTTTTCTTAAATAAACCTCTTTCGTGAAATTAGCTGTTTTACTCTTGTCGCTGCAGGGAGTCCTTTTAGTATTTGGTTTTGAGACATATTTAATGATGGAGAAAGTATCAACTTAAGAGATGTGGTTTTAAATAATTTTCTGTAATTCTTCGCGCTTTGGGAACAAGAGTCAAACTCGGTTGATACTTACCGCTGGGTTTTGGCTCATGATATTTTTTTTAATCTTTTGGCTCCATCGACTAAAGTGTTTTTGATTATACGAGCTTCTTTTCAGCCATAGTTTTGAATTTCTTAACAGTGGGATCTGTTTTTCTTTCTTTTTTTCAACAGGATCTGTAGATAATAACACTATTAGAAGAATTGAAGTTTTTCAGACAATTTTCGATAAGAATATATTTCCTCAAATTAATATCTTTAGATAATCTGATTCTCTTACTCATAACATGGTGTCTTGTCTTGCAGCTTTGTGTCTTCCCTTTTTACAATACTTCTCTATCAAATAACGTTGCCCGTCAAATACGAGCTTCTTTCTATCCGTTGTTAACTTATTATAGTTATTATCACTACGGGTGGACTTACAAGACTGAGTCGAGGCTCAGATGACAAAGGCCCATTGCCTCCCTACCCAAACAACAAATAGTCGCTGGGCTATTGGTGCCCCTTGAGTCTGGCATTTTGAGATTTGGCTTGCCTATCTCTTTATTCACTTTAGTAAAAGAGCCTTCCTTGATAATTTCAAGGTGTCCACCATTGTTTTTTGCCATCCCGAGAATGCCACTCGCCATCTTCTGACTAATTCTGGCAGTCAACACTCGTCCCTACCTGTCAGTAGCCAGCGGTACTGGATCCTAAGAACAGGTACTAACAAGAAAACTGCGTTCTTTCACTTCGGATTCCTCCTCAAGAAATCTTTGCTTGTGCTAATGTCGGTACTTCATTTTTCCAGGAGGAATATCCCACCCCTCCTGGACATAATATTGGCATCCGTTACTGGCTTCAATCCATCCAATATTTGTAGTGATTCAAAAAATAGCCTTACTCGTATGTCAGATATTAGGCAGAACGGCCAGTGGCTAGACGATGGTTGAAACAAGCAGCAAAAAGTCTCTATTTGTACTTGTTACTCTTAGGGGCACCACGAGGAGTTTGCCACCATTAACCCCGTTTCTAACATATCTAACGTATTTTTCCTTTTGCAATTAAAAGGATGATATAATCAGTTAATATGATCATACTGAAGCTTTTAATCATCTTTCTTAGGCATTTAATTTCTTAAAGTTACTGCAATTGTTTCTTTTGTTATATTAAACTCAACCAACCTAAATCCGGAAATGGTTTGTTTTTACTTCAATTTGATTTGCCGTCTTTAATATGCTTCATTTAATTTTTTGCTATTGTTTTATCAAATTGAAGACACTCGTGGATTACTGTATGATCAAGGAGGCACACTTGTGCCTCTGTAAAGAGGCGACCCACCACAATGTTAAGCGATTTCCAGTCCTAGCGGTCGCAAAGAGACAGCGGAAATCGCATTTTGTAGCCTAAGCTCGAACTAAGAAACATGCAAAATTTCACCCCCCTCCGACTTTATCTTCATGGGGGAAACTGGGCCGGAAGTTTCGAACCTCCCACCACAGCCCCCCCTTTAACGTTGTTCGATCGGGCTGAAATTTAGAGGATAAGCTTTCCTAGGACCTGGGAGCTTGTCCTCATATTTCAGCTCAATCCGATCACTCTTTCCCTGTTTTCCAAAAAACAAATATACCCACTTAATGTTCATCAAATTATTATTTTTTGTTAGCCACACCTACAGGCCACAGTTGGCAACGGATCAGGGTGAATGAGAGCTCATTCGAAGCGAAAATTGACCTGTTAGGGCCTTTTGATATTTTCAGACCGAAAAAATTATCCCACGAATTTACATTTACGAAAAACCTCGTTTTCCTATAAGAGCCCATGTTAATTTTTGAAATTCCTAAAAGCATAGTATTTCATTATTAAATTAGATCAAAATAGTCCTCTTAACCTGACAAGACCGACTGCAAGCTTCCAAAAATACCAGCTCTTTCCCAGAAGTTTTTTTGTCGAAAAACGAAAACAGCCCCCCACTTTAACTCCTGACACGATCAGCTAACAGTTAGTCAAGCAATAATAGGTAATAAACTGTACAAAAACGTGCAGAAACTATTTGAAAAAAACTATGTTTTCTAAAGAGTTAAAGAGGCTGAGTCATAAGTTCGAACCTCAAAACGTACAGGGATTAAGAGGTACAGTTGGGGGGCTGCCGCCCCTCAAACCCCGCTTCCGTATATGAAAGGGGCTGTGCCCTCCTCAACGCCTCGCTCTTTACGCTAAAGTTTGACTTTCTCACAACTCTTTTTTTAAACAATAAAAACGTTAGCGCAAAGAGCGAGGCGTTGAGGAGGGCACAACCCCTTTCATATACGGAAGTGGGGGTTTGGGGGATGGCAGCCCCCCAACTGTACCTCCTAATCCCTGTACGTTTTAAGGTTCGAACTTGTGACTCAGCCTCTTTAACTCTTTAGAAAACGCAGTTTTTTTTCCAAATAATTTATAATAGAGTGATACTGTAATTTAGATTCTATGTCATTGTGCAAAAATCATTTTGTCTTACTTGTATTTGGTGAAGTAAAAACGGTGAACAGCTTGTTGTGGTATCCAAGATTTCTGGACACGTCTTTTCCATGAGAACTGTCAGTTACTAATAGATCAATTATCTGCATCCATTGTCTATCCCTGCACTATCAAAAATTTTTAAAGCCATCTATTGGCTCATAGTTTGCTTTGATTTTGCCAGCGCTTTTTTTTTTTTTTTTTTTTTAATTTTCGTCGGATTTCATCCTCAAGGATGGTAGTGGGCAATATTTCAGTTTATTTTTCTTTCTTTATGTGATTGTGGATGTGAGATCTTTCTTGAAAGAAACGAATAAATATTAGTTTTCGTTGTTCGTGATTTTGAATGAAATAGCACCAACTCGCCCTGATGTATCAATTGAGAAAGTCTGAAAAACTGCTAAGCATCACTTATTCTTTTTGTTCTTTCTTCGTCTTCTTTTTATGTTTCCTCATAAATTCAGACTACGACTGATTTAAAACCTGTTTTGCAATTGGGGATTTTGTTTTTGACAGATTTAAGTCTTTTTATTGTACTTCTTACTAGAAAAAAGAAGTCGTGTCAGTTAAATTTAATAGTATGTTTTTCCAGCAATATGCTGGGGAGTTTGCTACATTGCTTTTTAAATGCTCAGTGCCCAAAATTCAAGTTCTCTTTTTAGCAGTTTTGGTCTACGTTATTTTCAATTTGAAATGGAGTTAGTTCCTTGGATAAGTTAGCCTGTGCTATATCTACGACTTTGACTATTGAAGTCGATCAAGTATTTAAACAAGATGTAAGTGATGTAAGTGCTGTCTGTGCAGGATTTCAATTCTTGTTGATAGAAGAGCATCGCCAAGTACTGAAAACCATACATCGCCAAGTACTGTGACCAAGATGGGCCCAGGATTGCACAAAGCCTCCATTCATGGAGGTCCCAGCGACTTCTTGCTGTCTGGTTCTAAGCCAGCTTAAGCACTTCGGTGTAGACTTGAGAAGATATGTGATCCCCGTCTTGCACTGGTATCCAGGATCATTGCTTTTCCTGAGGCGAAAATAATTTCAATGATTTAAGAACATGAAAATTGGAACTTGGAATGTTACGACATTAAAAAATGACTACCGTATTGACATTTTGACTGACGAATTCCGACGATTCGAACTGGATTTATTAGGAGTTTCAGAAACTCATATCCCAGGGGTAGGAAGCATGAAATTAGGTGATATAGAATTTATTTACTCAGGCAGGAAGGAGGATGGGGTACATAGACAGGGAGTAGGCCTGATGATGAATGACGAAGCTGCTAAGGCTTGTTTAAGCTGGGAAGGTATTAATAATAGAATACTAATTGCTCATTTTATGACTAGAAAGTTCAGGGTATCAGTTATAGCAGCATACGCCCCTGTAGAACCGACTGACGGAAATACTAGTGACTCAGATGAATTTTACTTACAGTTACAAGAGCAAATAGACAGGGTCCCATGTAGAAATATGATGTTATTACTGGGAAATTTTAACATCCAGGTTGGTAGAAATAGGGATAGATGGTATCCTAGCCTAGGTAAAGTTGGTGTAGGAAAAGAAAACAGTAATGGATACAGACTTTTGCAATTTTATAGGTATAACAATCTAGTTATAACCAATACGGTGTTTGGTCATAAAATGGCTCATAGGTTAACATGGTATTCACGTGATGGTAAGACAGCAAGCCTTATTGATTATATTATAGTAAACTGAAGACTGGCAGGATCAATACAAGATACTAGGGTATATAGGAGTGCTGTTATTGAGGTTAAAAGTAAAGATCACCATCTAGTAGTGTCTAGGGTTAATTTAAAACTGAAACATCGGAAGGGTAACTACCTCCCGGGAAATTATGTTGATGGTAGACTCCAGGATGAGAATTTGAGAGAAACTTTCCAGGAACAGTTGAATGCTAAACTTGAGAGTTTAAAATTTGATAATGTGGAAGATGGTTGGAATAATTTTAGAAAAATAATTTGTGAAGTTGCGGAAGGCGTATTAGGGAAGAAAGCTATAACTGCAGCTAAGAATATTGGTGAAAAAGCTTTATGTTTAATAGAAAGGAGAAAGGTCTTGTACAAGAATTATCTGAGTGATAGATAGTATGAAAACAAAAGAAATGTAAAGAAAGTGGAGAAAACATTAAAATATGAACTAAGGAGGTGTGAAGTGGAGGCCATGGATAAAGTTGCCGAGGATCTGGATGACGCAGCTAGACGGCACAATATTAAAATATTGTACTGGCACGTTAACAAATTGAGAGGGAGTAGTCAATATGGACTTGTCCCAGTTAAAGATAGAAATAGGGTCGCAATTAGCGATATAGAAAAAACTGAAGAGAGATGGGATGAACATTTTGAGAACTTGCTTAAACGAGATAGAGTTGCAGGAAAAAATATAGAGGAAAATGAAAAAGTTTGTGATACCTTGGATGTGAAGGAAGATTTGTTTTGTGAGGAGGATTTAGCAACAGTATTAAAAGGATTAAAGAATAATAAGGCTCCAGGTGCTGATAGGGTGGTAAATGAGTTTCTTAAATATGGTGGCTCTGAGGTTAGAAATAAGTTATTGAAGATTATGAATATGAGTTTTAAAATGGGAAGTACCTAACGATTTTAGGAAAACCTTAATTAAGCCACTTTATAAGCAGGGTGATAAAAGTGAGTGTGGTAATTATCGAGGCATTAGTCTGGTCTCTGTAGGTAGCAAATTACTAAGTAATATGATACTTTTTAGACTGAGAGATGCCGTAGACAGTTTTAAGAGGAGAACAGTACGGTTTTAGAAAAGGTAGAGGATGTTTCGACCAAATTTTCACCCTTAGGCTAATAATTGAGAAGTGACTGAGTTGTCAAACACCTTTGGTCCTCAGTTTTATAGATTATGGGCAAGCGTTCGAATTTGTTGATCGAAGGGCTTTAGTAAAGGGTTTATCCTTGTACGGTATACCAGACAAATACATTAAAGTGATTAGTGCTATGTACGAGAATAACACTGCTTCGGTTAAGGTAGGAAATGAGGTTAGCAGCTGGTTTTGCATTAAATCGGGAGTTAAGCAGGGTTGTGTTCTATCTGATTTTGTTCGTGGAGCTTGTTGCGTGCTGATTTTTTATTCCTGAAACTTGTTGCATGTATATTTTCTCTTCGTGAAACAAGTACAATGATTTTTCTCATTGAGAAAACTGGTTTTGTTCATGGAAATTGCAGCGTGCTTATTTCATTGTTCGTGATCCACGTTAAATGTTGAATTTTTGGTTTGTGAAACTTGTTGCAGTTTTTTTTTTCTCTTCGCGAAACTTGTACATTGATTTTTTTGCCTCATGAAACTGATTTTGTTAATGGAACTTGTTGCCCGCTGATTGTTTTTATTAGTTCGTGGAACTTGTTGCATGCTGTTTTTTATTCGTAAAACTTGATGCATGTTGATTTTTGCTCTTCGTGAAACTTGCACATTGATTTTTTTCTTCTTCTCTTGAAGCCAATTTTGTTGATGGAACTTGACCATGCTGACTTATGCCTGTGGAACTTGTTGAGTGCTGATTTTTCTTCGTGAAACTTGTTTCATACTGATTTTGTTTTTCTTTGTGAAACTTAAACAATGATTTTCTCCCCGTTAAACTGATTTTGTTCGTGGAAATTGTTGCCTGCTGATTTTTTTATTCCTGAAACTTGTTGCATGTTTATTTTTTCTCTTCGTGAAACAAGTACATTGATTTTTTCTACCCAGTGAAACTGATTTTGTGCATGGAACTTATTGCATGCATATTTCTTTGTTCGTGATCTATGTTAAATGTCGATTTTTCTCATCGTGAAACTTCCATAATAACTTTCTTTGTTGAGAAAACTAGTTTTGTTCACGGAACTTGTTGCACGCTTATTTATGTTCTTGGAAATTGTTGAGTGATGATCTTTTGTTCTTGAAACCTGTTGCAGTGTGATTTTGTTTATTCTCTTCTCGAAACATGTACATTGATTTTTCTCTTCGTGAAACTGATTTATTAATGGAAGTTGTTGTTTGCGTGTTGTTTTTGGTTCGTGGAACTTGTTGCTTGCTGTTTTTTAATTCGTGAAACTTGTTGCAGGTTGATATTTTCTCTTCATGAAACATGTACATAGATTTTTTTTTCTCCTCCTGAAACCAATTTTGTTCATGGAACTTACCGCATGCATATTTTTTTAATCGTGAAGTTTTTTGTGTGCTGACAGTTTTTTTTCGTTCGTCAAAGTTGTTTCATGTTGATTTTTTTTTCTCTTTGCTAAACTCGTGGATTGATTTTTCTCCTCGTGAACCTGATTTTATTCAAGGAACTTATCGCGTCCTGATTTTTTTTTCGTTCGTGGAACTTGTTGTATGTTGCTTTTTTTTCTTCGTGAAATTTGTACACTGATTTTTCTCCTCATGAAACTGATTTGCTTGCTGATTTTTTATTCCTGAAACTTGTTGCGTGTATTTTTTTTCTCTTCTTGAAAAAAGTACATTGATTTTTTTTTCTCCTCGTGAAACTGGTTTTTCTAAAGGAACGTGTTGCGTGCTGATTGCTGTTAAGAGAACTTATGTATGCTGATTTTTTTTCTCTTCGCAAAACTTAAACAATGATTTTTTTTCACATAGTGAAACTGATTTTGTTCGTGGAACTCGTTGCGTGCTGATTTTTTATTCCTGAAACTTGTTGCATGTATATTTTCTCTTCGTGAAACAAGTACAATGATTTTTCAGTTAGTGCAACTTGTTGCATGTTATTTTTTATCCGTAAAACTTGATGCATGTTGATTTTTGCTCTTCGTGAAACATATACATTGATTTTTTTTCTCCTCATAAAACTAATTTTGTCCATGGAACATACTACATGCATATTTTCCTGATTCTGGAACTTGTTGCTTGCTGTGTTTTTTGTTCGTGAAGCTTGTTGCATGTTGCTTTTTTTCTCTTCGCGAAAATTGTACACTGATTTTTCTCCTCGTGAAACTGATTCTGTTCAAGGAACTTGTTGCATGATGGTTTTCTGTTCATGAAACTTGTTTCATGTTGATTTTTCTCTTCGTAAAACTTGCACATTGATTTTTTCTTCTTTTCTTGAAGCCAATTTTGTTCATGGAACTTGAACATGCTGATTTATGCCTGTGGAACTTGTTGAGTGCTGCTTTTTCTTCGTGAAACTTGATTCATGCTGATTTTTTTTCTCTTCGCGAAATTTAAACAATGATTTTCTCCCCGTTAAACTGATTTTGTTTGTGGAACTTGTTGCGTGCTGATTTTTTTATTCCTGAAACTTGTTGCATCTTTATTTTTTCTCTTCGTGAAACAAGTACATTGATTTTTTCCTACCCAGTGAAACTGATTTTGTTCATGGAACTTATTGTATGAATATTTCTTTGTTCGTGATCCATGTTAAATGTCGATTTTCCTCATCGTGAAACTTCCATAATAACTTTCCTCATTAAGAAAACTGGTTTTGTTCATGGAACTTGTTGCACGCTTATTTAGGTTCTTGGAAATTATTGAGTGATGATCTTTTGTTCGGGAAACCTGTTGCAGTGTGATTTTGTTTATTCTCTTCTCGAAACCTGTACATTGATTCTCTCTTCGTGAAACTGATTTCATTAATGGAAGTTGTTGCTTGCGTATTGTTTTTGGTTCGTGGAACTTGTTACTTGCTGTTTTTTATTCGTGAAATTTGTTGCAGGTTGATTTTTTCTCTTCGAGAAACATGTACATTGATTATTTTTCTCCTCCTGAAACCAATTTTGTTCATGGAACATACTGCATTCATATTTTTTTAATCGTGGATTTTTTTGTGTGCTGATTGTTTTTTTTTTGTTCGTGAAACTTGTTCTATGTTGATTTTTTTCTCTTTGCGAAACTCGTACACTGATTTTTCTCCTCGGGAAACTGATTTTGTTCAAGGAACTTATCGCGTGCTGATTTTTTTTTCGTTCGTGAAACTTGTTGCATGTTGCTTTTTTTCTGTTCGTGAAAATTGTACACTGATTTTTCTCCTCATGAAACTGATTTTGTTCAAGGAACTTGTTGCATGATGATTTTCTATTCGTGAAACTTGTTGCATGTGGATTTTTCTCTTCGTGGAGCCTGCTCATTGATTTTTGTCTTCTTCTCTTGAAGCCAATTTTGTTCATGTAACTTGACCGTGCTGATTTATGCCTGTGGAACTTGTTGAGTGCTGATTTTTCTTCATGAAACTTGTTGCATGCTGATTTTTTTTCTCTTCGCGAAACTTAAACAATAATTTTTCTCCCAGCTAAACTGATTTTCTTCGTGAAACTTGTTGCGTGCTGATTTTTTATTCCTGAAACTTCTTGCATGTATATTTTTTCTCTTCGTGAAACAAGTAAATTGATTTTTTTTCTACCTAGTGAAACTAACTTTGTTCATGGAAATTCTTGCATGCATATTTCATTTTTCGTGATCCATATTAAATGTTGCTTTTTATGTTCATGAAACTTCTACAATGATTTTCCTCATTGATAAAACTGGTTTTGTTCATGGAGCTTGTTGCACGCTGATTTATGTTCGTGGAAATTCTTGAGTGATGATCTTTTGTTCGTGAAACGTGTTGCAGTGGGCTATTTGCAGGCTGATTTTGTTAATGGAACTTGTTGTATATTTTTTGGTTCGTGTAACTTGTTGCATGTTGACTTTTCTCATTGAGAAACTTGCACATTGATTTCTCTCCTCTTGAAGCTGATTTTCTCCATGAAAAATGTTGCGCGCTGATTTTTTTTGTATTTGTAACTTGTTGCATGCTGGTTTTTCTTCATGATCCTTGTTACATGTTGATTTTAATCTTTGTGAAACCTATACACTGATTTTTATCCAAATGAAACTGGATTTGTTCATGGAACTGGTTGCATGTTAATTTTTTTTATTCGTGAAACTTATTGCATGTTGTTTTTTTTCTTCATGAATTTTGCCCAGTAATTTTTTTATTTTTTCCCCGTGAAAACAATTTGTAGGTGGAATATGTGGAGTGCTGATTTTTAGTCATGTAAAAAAAAGTTGGGAAAACTGTAAAAAAAACTGTCCAAAAAAAAATGGTCACTACAAACGTTTTTTTTCTATTAGTACAAGTCACGACTAACATTTCTATATAATTCTCATTTTGAGTTCGGAAAATTTAAATACGATAAATGTGATTTTTTATGTAGTAAGTATGTTACTTGTCATTCTAAGAGATGTAAAAAAATTGAAAAAATATATCATCAAAAAAAAGAAGTTGGGGGGTATGAGGGGGGAGGGATCGGAGGGAAGGGGGTTGGAGGGTGGTTGTGAACAGGGGGCTGGGGAGGGGGGTGGTTAGGGGCAAAAAGTTAGGGGAGGGGGTCCTTGGGGTTGGGGTAGGGGACCTTAAAACACTGTTCAAATGGTAGTTGTGTATTATACCGAACACAGTTGAGAATTGCCCAAATAAAAATATTACATAACATATAATAACATCAAAATAACCATGAAATAACATCAACATAACATAACAACAATAGCCATCAAACAACATTAACATAACATCACCATAACATAACATAACCATGAAACAACATCAACATAACATAATAACAATAGCCATCAAATAACATTAACATAGCATAACCAACATAACATAACATCAACATAACATAACCATGAAACAACATCAACATAACATAACAACAATAACCATGAAACAATATCAACATAACATAATAACAATAACCATCAAATAACATTAACATAACATAACCAACATAACATAATATAAACATAATATAACAACGTAACTTAACATCAAAATAACCATGAAACAATATCATCATAACATAACCTTCAAACAACATAACATAACAAACATAAAATAACATCAACATAACATAACATCAACAAAACATCAACATAACATATCAACAATAGCCATCAAACAAAATAAACATAACATAACCAACAATAACGCTTCCAAAAGACAAGGGGGCTGACGCTTCCCTTGTCTTTTGGGGTGATATTTTTTTTTTCAAGCCAATGATGTCTCCAAAAGTGTGCCCTAACTGTGAACGTTCTTTGGGGAAAGGCACGCTGTTGCAATGCACTAAGTGTTCCATTTTGTTTCATCCCTCTTGTTCAGTTATCACCGTTTCCGATAGAAAGAATCCTCCTAACTGGATCTGTTCTATTTGCAAAGCCGCTACCGAATTTTCTAGTGACCCAATAGAGAGTGAGCACCCAAATTCTTCAATAAATATGCTGACGCCACTGAATGCCGTAACCCCTGCGTCTCAAGACCCTCTCTTGGCTGTTAGCCAGGAAGCACCTGTGATTAACGATTCGACTGATAATCATTGCCCAAATGAACAGGTAAAGCGGAATAATTTTGCCTGCGATGATTCTTCTGATTCATTCTGTGATTTTTCAAAAACCTTCGTAATTGCAGATGGGATTTCTCATGTAATTGTGAACTCTGCCCTGTTTTTTATTTGCGATGCATTTGCGAATGGTATTCCAGAAACGGAGCTTATTGAAACTGTGGCGAACTTTTACAGCCTTGATGCTTTGGTGAATGCGAAAAATCTGCTTTGGAAATTTTCTGGAATTCCTATAAAGAGAGTAACGAGACGTGGCAACGCTGCGGAACTTGCTACAGCAAAAGATATTATGAAGATGATCTCGGATCTTGACCAGAAAGGTTTCAAATGGCCTGTATTAGTGCCTCGCTCATTCAGAGACTGCCCTTTATTAAAATCTGATTCCAATGTACGTTTGGATCGACTTGTTAGTGATTATGGCAGAAAGCTAGAGAAATCCATTACTTCTCTTGAAAGAATTGAACAAGACTTACAGTCCTCGCTGTCGAAGTGTTCAGCCAACTTGGGCTCCCCCACCCCCTCCCCGTTAATATAAACTGTTTGGCCGCCTAACCCCCTCAGCACAGAGTAAGTAGAGACGATTAATATAGCGAATACGCCAACCTCGGTTCGTGACCCTGTTTCCAGGAAAAATTAATTGGACAAATTCGGCTCGGGCTGTATCAAGCAAATAAAAAAGACCAATGATTTGATTTTTATCACTGTGGCGGCTGAATCTGGGAAAAAGTTTTCTTGTGATCTAAAGGATTCCTTCCCTGATTGTCTTATCAATACTAGAAAGCCTAAGTTTTTCGGAATAATCCGTGGTGTGGATATCGAGTTCGACATTGAAGCTCTAGCAGCCACTTTGCCTGGGATTCTGGAGTTCAGGCGCCTTGGAATGTCGAGAACAGTAAAGGTGTCGTTTGAGTCCGAAGCATTTTTAAAATATTATATCGTCCATGGGATTAAGTTCGGTTACGAGCTCTACAGAGTTGAGAAAGACAAGGTGCTTCCAAAACGATGTTTCGCATGTCAAAGTCCCTCTCACACCGAAAAAAACTGTGATTCTACTACTCTGAAGTGTGCTCGTTGCAGTGGAAATCATAGATCAACGAAGAATACTCCATGTACTAACCCCATTTGTTGTGCAAATTGCAACTCAACTAACCACCCGTCTTACAGTTTCAGTTGCCCTGCTATGAAAAAGCTTTTTAAATGAATTTTGGTTCTACGATTACGTCCTTTAATTCGAATGGAGTCATTGGCAAATTTGTAGTGCTGAATGAATTTGTTTCTGGAAATAGTTCAATACTTTGTTAGCAAGAGCATCATTTGTTGGACCATTCTTTGAATATGTTAAGTTCCCTTTCAAGTCTACATGATATATTTACCGTTCCTGCGAGGCCTACCGGAGGCCGCCTTGCGGGTGGCATTGCTACATTTGTTCCTAAAGAATTTAGTGCTATTTTATCTTGTGCTGATGAGTCTTTTCTTGCCTGCAAACTTTTTGATTGTGTTTTGGTCAATTGCTATTTGCCTACTGACTATCATGTTGATTCGTCTTTTGAAGCCTTTACGTCAGCTTGCCATAGACTTAGTAGCTTTATTGCCCTATTAGATTCGAGTGTACGTATTTTTATTTTTGGTGATTTTAACTGTGATCTTGAGAGTGTAAATGAACGTAGCACAATTTTATTTTCGTCTTTACCAAATTTTAATATCTGCCGTAAGACACTTGATTTTACTTATTCTCAATGGAGTGGGAGTAAGAGTAATATTGACCATGTACTTTTTAATTTTTCCCCATCTATTATAGTAAAAGTTATCCCGGATTTCCCGATAAGTGATCATTTACCTATTCAGTTTTTGACATCGTTTTCTATAATTCATGATTCTGTTTCTGCTTCTAATTTTATTCCAATTCGCCCTAAATATTTTGAGAGAATTATCTGGGATGAAAAACTGATTCCGGCTTACCAAGATAAAGTTGATTCTTTAGCTCGAAAAGTAGTTGTACCTGATATTCTGAAGTGTCATAATGATAACATAGAGCTTGAGCTTAACTGCATTTATCTTCAGTTATTACATTGCTTAAAATATGGTGCTAAAGAAACTTTTGTAGTTAAAAAGTGTAAACCCAATGTTGAAAAACCTTTTTGGTCGTCAAATCCGTTTCTTGTACATGCTAATCATGAATCTAAATTAGCTTTTAGACATTGGAAAAATAGTGGAAAACCGCGTGATCTTCATCCGGCTTTTCTATGCATGAAAAAAAGAAGGCAATTTTCCAGTCGGAGCTTCGTCGTCATAATAATATTTTGCTTATGGATGCTTCGTCTGAAGTTGATATGAATAAAAAGAAACTTTGGAAAGCTCTACGTTCAACAAAGAGAGTTAATGAACCTTCTAAAAAGAATGGCCCTTCTCTTGTTGAGTGGGAAACTCATTTTGCAAACCTTTCGAATTCTTGTGATGATCCTGAACAACTTTCGCATGTTGATATAATTTTAAACAGTTCTTTTAATTCGCATGATTTTTCTATTTCGTTTGATTCTTTGTTGGGTGCATGCCGTAAATTAAAGCCTCAATCCTCTAAAGACCATGATGGGATTTTTTCAAATCATGTGAAATTTGCTCCAACTTCTTTTCTTCTTCTTCTTTTGACTTCTTTTAATCTTATTCTCAAGTTTGGTATTGTTACTCCGTCTTTTAGGATTGGGGTGGTAACTCCTATTCTAAAATCTGGTAAAAGAGATCTCCGTTCTTGTGATTCGTATAGGCCGATAACGAAGGGTTCTATGATTGGTAAACTTTTTGAATTATGTATAAAGGATCTTTTTGATTATTTGGATGTTGGTCTTAATCAAGTAGGGTTCAAAAAAGGAATGGGTTGCGACCATGCGCATGCAAAGTTTGATACTATAATTAAGGAGTCAAGATCTACTGGCTCCCCACTTTATACACTATTAATTGATATAAAAGGAGCTTTTGACAATATTTCGCATGCCTCCGCTCTTTCAGCTCTTATTTCTGGTGGGATTCCCCTCTCTGTGGTTAGAGTTCTTAGATCTTGGTATTCGGGGCTTAGGATAAAAATTTTTGCACATACTTCTGATTCTCTTTCTAATCCAATTTCCGTGGGTCGGGGCGTGAGACAGGGTGGGGTTTTATCTCCTTATATATTTAACGCATGTCTGGCGGAGTGTCTTCGTTCTTTATCTACAACCCTTATTTCTTGGGGACGGGATGTGTCTTTTCTTGCTTATGCTGATGATATTATCCTATTGAGCCGTTCTAAAGCTAGTCTAATTAAGAATTTTAATTCCCTTTCTAGTCTGCTTAATGTTCGTGGCCTTTCTATTAGTATTAAAAAATGTCAATATTTTCCCGTTAATGTTAATGACCGAGCTGAATTAATTTGCGATAGAAATATATCATTTCCGGTTTCTGATGCTGTTGTTTATCTTGGGTTACCTTATTCTGCTTCAGCTCGTGATTCTAAGTCGATGCTAATTTTACATATTCAAGAAAAAATTAGAAAGGCGTTTGGTTCCATAATACGGCTACGTGGTGTTTATCGTCGTGAAATTCTAGGTTCTCTTTTTAATGCAGTAGCCCTCCCGCATGTTCTTTATCCTTCCCTTCTTCTTCGAGATTTTAAAATTTGTGATTTTTCAGCAATTCGCGTTTGTTATTTTAAATATAGTAAGTTTTTACTTGGTTTTCCAATTTCCTTTAGTAATTCTGAATTAGTTTCAAAATTTAAAATTAAAGAGCCGTTGGAAATAGCCAAGGTAAAAATAAATAATTTTTACCGTAAATCTGAAAATATACTTTATGTTCATAATCTTTTTCCTTTTTTTTCTATAGTTTAAAAGGTGCATGATTTCATTATTACTATTTGTTGCATTTGATTAAGTTTTCTTTTGGGCAACTTGTAAATTGTTGCTATGTTTGATGGTGTGTTATTTGGATTTTTGAAGAGTTATTTAATTATCTTTTATACTCCTCGTTTTTGAGGGAAATAAATAAAATAAAATAATAACAACATCAACATAACATAACAACAATAGCCATAAAAACATGAACATAACATACCTTTAATTAAGACAATGCTTGTCTTGTTGTATGGTGGGGTGACTGTCTGCTACCTTTAATTGACACAGTACTTGTCTTGTTGTATGGCGGGGGGACTGTCTCGTTGAATAGATTGACATAACACTACCGACGGAGAAGGAGTAGAAGTAGGTACTTCAAAATGGTGTCCGGCATTTAACCCCCCCCCCCGGCGAATACTCCCCCCCCCTCACGGCCCCCCCGAAAAATACCCCTGGGCCATACCTCCCCCCCCCCCGCGGAAAACCCCCCGTGGAAACAAGGCTTTCCTAATTTGAGAATTTTATTTAAGTTTTTTTTCCGTAGGGGGAAGGAATTTTAGTACTTGTGTATTATGCACCCCTCACTACAGTTTATGCTGTGTAAAACTCGAGAACAAACCAGTTTCTTGTTAGATTTTTTCAGCTTAGCATGAGACAACACAAAGAGAAGTGACAGAATATATGGGAAATATATAATTTGGGCTATATATTTGCGCATAAGGGGGGGGGGGGTGTGTGGTAAAGTATTTGGACAGTTTGAAGTCAGAAAACAATTCTTTTTAGGTATGGCCACATAAAAATTACAGAAGAATGGCGAGGTATCTGAAAATTTGGTTAACTAAAAAATAAAACTGAAAAGAAAATCCAAGTATAAAGTATATGTGATGTTTCATTTAAGCGTTTTTTCCAAGTGTTAAGTTTTTTTTTCAATGAGCTTTTTTCCAAGCATTAAGTACTATTATTAGGTTAGTGTATCGTTTCATTTAAGTATTTTATGATGATCGCTGATCAAAGTTTATGTTATTTGCGCCTTTCATTTATGTTATTTTATTATTTTCATAGCCGTATATTTGGCTTTAAATTACACTTTTGTATCTGTCTATATAATATGCAGAATACTTGTACCAAACACATTTTGCATGCAAACCAGCTATACTTTAACCCTCCCCCCTAATATGCAAATATATAGCCCAAATTTATTTCTAAAGCAATGAAGAAACTAACATAAAAACTGGCGCGTTCTCGAATTTTACACATTGTAAACTTGAGTGTACGGCGCATAATACACAAGTACCAAAATTCCTCCCCCCTACGGAAAGATAAAAAAATTAAAGTCAAACAAAATTCTCAAATTTGGAAAGCCTTCTTTTCCACGGGAGGGGGGTATTTTCCGGGGGGGAGGAGGGGTATTTACTGTAGGGGTATTTCCCGGGGGTAAACGCCTAGAACCCTTCAAAATATCTTCCCAGGACATACTTTAGCCTGTAGACCCTTCCCTGAAAGTTTCATATTCCTAAACCTGACCCCTTACAAAAAAGCCAAGGATAAAAACAAGAATATTTATTTAGGAATCAAAAGTATGTACGTAGCCTCCCGAAAATAAACCAATCTATACCGATTTTTATAGTCTCACAGGAGATGTGATATCAGTAACTTTCAGTATACAATTAAAATTATCTTAAAACTTTGACATAAAAATGATAAATTTAAAGTAATTGAACAGCATATAAAATAATGGACTGATTCATCAGGTAACATCTTGGTCTCACCTACTATTGCTGAAAAATGAAGAACATCAACCCTAACATGAACTTTGGAAATTCGGTCTTTAATGAGAACTATTTAACAAGAACCTTAAGACTTTTGCGTAAAGACCGATGGTTGAGGAAGGGGTAGCCCTCCTCATATACAGAATAATTGCTGCTCATTTTAAGTTTTAATGTGGATTCTTACTTTCAGCTTAAAAACTTTGTTTACTTGATCTCTCTAAAAATGAAGATTACGACGCGTTAGGATAAACTATTGTTCTATAAGCATGACTCTTGTTAAGTAAATATTTGTATATATTTTATATAGCATGAATATGTCTCATTTTGATATATGTATTAATATTAAATCCTGTTTTTAGTTCCGGTTACTGTTGAGCTGCGTCACTCCTTACCTACACTTCTTTACGAAGAACTATATGAAAAGTTATTGTTTTAGTTAATATTTTTTTACAGTCGACACGGATCACTGTTTACACTTAGTTTGCTGCCAAAAGCTGTTTGACATGATCTCTAAAACAATTATGAAACTAATTAATATTTACAAAAGTAAGTTGATAAAAAAAAGACTTAAGAAAATATTTATAAGGATTTCCGAGTTTTCTCATTACTATTTGGATCTGAGGTACTGTTCATGTTATTTCATTCCCCATTTAACTAATATGGAAGTAATATATGCTGGATAAAATCACATGCGCAATATTCCACCACGTATATTATTTACATGTGTGTATTTCTCTAATTTTTATATGTCAGAGAAAGTCGTAAAATAAAAAAATCTTGTGATTAATTTTTGCCTTTTAGGTGTTATTTCAATCCAAAAAATGGATGTGGATGGATGGAGACGTGGATGGAGTGGATGGAGACGAAAAGAGGAACACAATTGGAGGTTTGCAATGATCTTTGTGTATTTTGTAAGACACATCAACTTTATATAGAATACTGCAAGGGAGGTGTAGTTAAGCCTGATGATTTTTGCACTGGATTAAGAGGTAAGCTAAGTGACCTAACAAGAGAGCAAAAATGCAGAAGAGAAATTTTAAAAGAGGGACTGTAAACTTCTGGTTCATGATTTCTTACCATTTAGATTTGTATGGTATTCTTTTCATGCTTCCTAGCATGGCTGCTCAAGAAATCATGGTTGCAGTGGTACCTGCAACATAGTAAAGAGCGAACTACACCCCATAGTAACCAAAAGTTAAAAAAAAACTTTTAGAAAAAAAAACTGCTGAGAGAAACAAAATTGTCATCTGACACTAATTTAGCAATAGTAACTATTATTTCGGTTGATCTTATTTCGGTTGAAACTATTATTTCGGTTGACTAACACTAGGATAGTGTTTCCTTAGTTTTGGCCTGCCTAATTATACGAGGGGTATTGTTTCCACTTCTGCCGATTTTTCGGGATATCTACCGAATTTTTAATCCATCTCCCGACAAAAAAAAGATACCGAATCTCCCGGAAATTTTACTTTGTGGTCATTCTTTGTTTTTTTTATTACCTGACCGCTGTCTGTTGTCTTTTAGGAATTTTCCTTAACGTCCCAGGCAATTGAGGTAGCGCGATTTGAATTTATTGGCATATGTATGAACATTGCCCATTAGCCATTCCAGAGTGATTGCATTGATTTTCTGTTTTTGATCATTTAAGCACCTTCAAGGTTTGTAATTAACTAATTATTTTCAATTCATAAGCTAACCAAAGAGGTCGGCTTGCACCAAGAAGATGGGAACTAGCACTATATGGGTCCAGCTGACTCAGTAGGTTCAAAACGATCCAAAATTACTACAAATTTGAAGAAATATAACAAATATTAGAGTTTGTCTGCAGTTGATCTGTAGAACTGAAGGGGTTTGCATCAAATGATCTAGTACAAGATACAGAGACCGAAACTGCAGCATTTTGAAAACAATTTCCCATTTTTGCTTGTTGACCAGTTAATCCCATTCCTGAAAAATATGCCGCATAAGAATGTTACTGATAGAGTAAGATTGGGTAAGCAGAAACTGACGAATATAGTCCGCCAGGGCCTTCAGTGTATTATAAAATATAAAATCGCGAAGAAAGTATAAAAACGAGGACAATTAACAGCCAGTGAAAAAATTGAAATTAGTTTTAAACCCAAAACATTAGAACCCAAAAATCTAAGTCACCCACCCACCCGTGGCCCATATTTAAGACGCTACTCGTTGCCAGGGTGGTCGAGAAGTCCCATTGACAAAGAGTGGCAAGAACATTCCGATAGTGTCAATGGTGATGAAACAGTAACTGTGACAGCCATGGATTACTGAAAATTGGCTTTAGGTGTGAGGGACCACCATGGAAACCAAAATTAGCCAAGTTTGTACAATACTTATTTTTCTTGCCATTTTCGAACGTAGCTTCAGAAAGACTGTTCAGCTTACTCAATGAAATAAAAACAGACAGAAAGAATCGTTTGGTAACAGTAACTTTGGCTTCCACAATTCAGACGAAACGAGCCGGAGTTACAGCAGACACAATAACGGTTGACCAGCCCCTTAGAAAGAGACTATAAGGAGTAGTCACGTCTGCCAGCACAGCTGAGTTACTAGGAACCCATTATTGACTCCGAAGCTAAGTTTACAACATTGCCAGATAAGAAAGGTACTATTTGGTACTTTAAAGGTACCTTTTTCAAGGTCAATCAAGGAACTTGGAAATGCTGTGGGGAAAATGCACATGCGCACTGAATACTAACGGGACAATGTTATTGATCCACTAACGGGACAAGATCATGAGTCTTTTTCACGGTCAATCACGGGATGTTTCTATGTGTATTGATCCACTAACGGGACAGGATCATGTGTCTCTTTCTAGGCCAATCAGGGAGTCGGAAATATTAACGGGACATGATTGCAGTGAATATAGGGAAGGATTATTGCTATAGTTGTTATTAGTGTGAGAATAGAATTCAAGGAGTGAGAACACTTTGATTGGGTTTCTACTGTTACTGCATGATCAGAGTGGGCTGCTCACATAAAAAAAAAAACATACGAGAGAGACATATTATCAACGTAATGCTGTATCTGAAAGTTTTGCTATTTCTTATACTTTTTTCAGTTATATGAATACTAATGAGCCTCGACTTTGCGTTTTCTCTTTACTATTTCTGAATAACCCTGGCGATAGTGGTAAAAAAAAAAAATATCCGCTTAACTCAGACTCAATGGTCTAAGGCCTGGTGTCCGTATTTCTTCCAGATTTTCTATCCCCGTCCTGAACTTAGCGGGCTGTCATCTGAAACCTAAAAGGGCGAGAAAAAGTAGGGGTCGATGAAGAAAAATGTCTTAATTAAACAGCTTTAGAGTCTGAATGAAATACGACTGCACTTAGTTTCAAAATTAAATACATATCAAGCCTCTAGCTGACATGCAACAAACAATTTACAAGTTTGATTTTAGAAATAGTAAAGAAAAAAGAATAAAACAAGAGCCCCTGAAAAATATTGGGGGGTGCCTCCAGACCCCCTGGATCCACCCTTGCCTATGATGTTTCTTTTTACAGAGTAAAAACTATAAAGCGCTTTTATAAGTAGGCTTCTCTTTGTTGAGAGTAGGGCCTACAGCACAATTCTGAAGACAGTTATACATAATGAAAAAATAAAGCGAAGAGCTAAAAGAATCCCACTCTAAAACTTAGAAACAAAAAATGCATAACGAGTATTTCGTCAGTGTATTTTTTAAATAATGACAGGAAATCAGAAATGTCCTTTTTGATATGCTTATTAATATCAAAATTCGTATTTTTTTTTAGTTTTGGTTACTATTTAGCCACACCATTCATTTCTTAAAGTTCATTATCAAGAACTGAATTTTTTTTTAGTAACAGTTTACATTTTATAGAAATTGGTCCGTTTTCCATCAACGTGCAAAATGACTGTGCTGAATTCTTACACAAATTCATAATCAAATTGGAAGAAGAAGGGGTGCCAGAAAACCTTTTCTCAGGGATGATGCTGCATACTCGCACTTGTTATAATTATGGAGCAACTTCACAGGTCTGTGAGGAATTCAAAACACTACAGTTACCCGTGACCGTTACAGATACCTACATTAGCAACTGTCTTGAAAAGATATTTGAGTCTGAAGATATTGAATATAAGTAGAACCTTTTTAAAATACTTCTGATCAGAAAGTAAATAGTGTTAAGAGGCTGCTCAAATGGATGCATTAATTAACTGTTTTTCCACTATCTATAATTGTATAATAACTTAAGCCAATTTTCATAATGTATTTTTACACAAATAATATTATGTAGGAAAAAATAGCCTAAGTGAATTTCAGAACATGTTTCCTGAAGATATTGAATATGTAAGATAAAAACCTTTTCCGAATTCTTATGATCAGAAAGTCGATAGTAGCAAGAAGGCTGCTCAATTGAATATATTAATTAACCGTTTTCCCATTATCTATAATTGTATAACAGCTTAAGCATATTTTCATAATGTATTTTTACACAAATAATAGTATGCAGCCAAAAATAGCAGAAGGGATTTTCAAACCGTTTTTTTTTACGAAAAAACACCAGCTGCTTCTCCTGTAGCCAAAAACAGAGAAATGGGAATAGACAAAATATCCTAGGTGCTCTTACCATCTTTGGAATACAAAATTAATTGATTGGTGAGAGAATGACCGACATTGTTTTATTTATATGTATTACTTAAGAAAGGTAAATTGTAAATTATGTATTTACTTACAAGCAAAGTGTTAACATGAGCTGTTTTTTTTTATGAACTTTCTTAGAAGAAGTTTCCTTTAAAAAGAAATTTACACTGAAAATATTTTATTTGGTATTTATGTTGAATATTTTATAAAAATGAAAAATTTACCCCCACCCTAGGTGTTGAAAGAGACATTTTGCCCCCTCTCCCCTACATTTATTTGAATCGACTCCACTGTGTACGTGAACTGATATTAACCTAGAAAGAGTGCTTTGCGTCCTGTATGCATTGTATCCAAAGCTGTATCCAAGGAATAGGGGAGGTTACAATGTGTGAGCTCCCCCTCCCCTGAAATGTTTATCCGACTCGTAGAAACCTAATAAAAATCCATAATAACATATTTTTGATGTTTTAAGTTTTTTACAACCCCCCCCTCCCAACAAAAAACGGATGCCTCCCTATCGTTAATCAATTCTAGATAAAAAAAAAGGTTTATTTATTTCAATTTGCTTTTGTAAACCTCTCTTTAAATGCTTTTTATATCCGCTCATGTAAGGACTTGTATAAGTTCTTTAGGATAGTCAAGAACATTAGTTTCGAGATATGGTCTTTATTGAGTATTAATTTAAAAACCGATTTTTTTTTCTACCAGAAGTAAGGAGCAATATAAAAATTTAAAACAAACAAAAATTATTCCGCATATGAGGAAAGGATGCCCCCTAATAGTAGAACACGGATCACGTTCAGTAAGACAATTAAAACACCTTTTTTTGCCTCCATTTACCACTCCGGAACTTGTCAAGCCTTAAGAAGGAACCGGATTTAACAACAAGAACCTCATTTATCAGCTTTAAGTATTTTTCATTTTGTTGTTTTTGTTTTTTCAGGGTCTTATCTTCAGGGATACCGTATATTATGAGATTTTTTTGCTTTGACACAATGTCGCAGACTCATTCAGTTTTTCAACCAGAACGATATAATGAACTTTCATAGTTTTATCTCATATTTAACCTTTGCAAGAAGCGATTTCATAGATTCTATAATTCCAATTTATTTCTGCTCTCAGACTTTTATCATAGATGTAAACAGATCTCTCAAAATTTTTGTCTTTTATTTAAGTTTTCAAAGGGATGACTAATAGATGCTATAATTTCATTTTGAATTATACTTAGCTCTTGCTGTTTGAAATGTGGACAAAAGTCAGAGTGATCCAAGCTGTCGGGTGATGTGGGTGGATACACCCACATCAAAACAATATCCAAATCATATCCAAATATCCAACAATTCACTTGAAATCACTCATATCTAAACTATTAACGCACGGCAAAGTTTTGCAAGAATCGCATAACAGAACTGGACTATCCTGTTCATGTTCAAGCCAACGTCCCGTACAATGTTCTGATGTACGGAGATGTACAAAATCATTTTACTACTGTTGACACAAAAGTTTTGGATTTTTTCATAAATTTGCTTGACATATGTCTAGTGTTGTAAAACTACCGTAAAATAAAAAAATGTAAGTAAAATTGTTAAAATAAGGTAAAATACTGTTAAAATGGATAAAATAAGGGACTCTCCAGGAAATATATAGCAAAATTAGTGTTTTATAGTTGCCCTGTAGCTACAAGACCAGTTGAGCCTTTCCTTTTAAACATCACTTTCAGTTTGTAATGACATTTTTAATGATTCTGATTTTCCTGGGCTTCAAAAAGATAATACCCCATCATATAGACTTTCATCAATTTAATTAGCAGTCTAGTTTATCCCTTTGGTTAACACATATTTTTTGATGAGTTTCTAAAAGTTTTATGCCCCCCCCCCCAAGCAAAAGTCCTGGATATGACCTTGAGGATTATACATCAATTTCCGCCTCCATCCTCCCGTTGTCTCTCCCTTAGTACTGATTATAGATACTTTCGTATTGAGAAATTGTATTGCGAAGATCAGACAATAACCAGTTTTCACGGTCTTTATACCACGCAATTAGCTTCGGCTCTGGTGGAAAACTACATTGTAGCTATATTTTAACTAAACATTTAGTTGGTATTTTGGTTAGGTTAGATTGCGTATTTAAGATGATGCGGCTTGGCGCCCCTCTGCTTCTATAATTCTTTGTTGCAGTTTCCATAATTTTGGTACTAAACTATTATATTTTCATCATATTTGTTTTATTTCATTAGCATTCACCAAACTTCTCTTCTCGAGTGTGTTCCGTATAATGTGGAAGTAGCTAATTATGTATTTATGGGAAGATTCTTTCAAAATAACTGCTGAAACACCTGGGTCGTTAGGCTAGAATAAGAATTTCTTAAAAGACACTATAGTCGGTAACAACTCATTCGGTTGCAAATGGTTGAAAAGCAGGCTAAAGCTTAGAAAGGGCACTGGAACTTTCGATTTCCAATTGACTTAGCTCCCTCCAAAGTTTATTCAACCACCCTTAAGCATGAAGTGTCTTTGGGAAAAAATAAATGAGCAAATATTAATACTTTGAACCCTTAGGGGTTATTACTATAGGTAAATGCTATACGATTGCCTCCAGAATTAAACAGGAGAGTAAAATTTCAGTTTCTCTTCCAATGAAGATCCAGAATTATTCAAGGGGAAAGTAGGGGGAATCCGATCCCTGGCGTGGCTGGTTATTTGGTTTGGGACGTGGGTCAGTGGCGTGATTCTGCAAGCTCAGCCAGAGTCAACCCAGCTCTAAATGGGTAGCCTACGTGGAGAAATTTGGGGAAGAATGAGCGAAAAGGACCCTGGGTGAAGGACCACGAAATGGAGATAAAGCATGACCGATTTGGACCTTGAGGGTCTAGTGCCGTCATACTTACTGACTAATACATTCTGTCACCCGTCACTTGTCTTTGTGGCTATGAAACCATTTTTTCCAGATCTTACATTCAGATCAAAAACTTGAGTTTGTTCTAACAAAAACCGAGAATTCTTGCCCAATCTTGTTAGTCTTTCATTTAGTCTAGCTTGGTTTTCTGGTTTGTTTGATTCAGTCTTTCTTCTGCTCTGGCAGACTTACTTGAAAAAATTAGTTTTATTCTTTTTTTTTAGCACTGAAGACGGCTGGGCAGAAGTCCCCTATACACAAAGAAAATCAATAAATAATATTCAAAACTGTTTTGTCTACCTGTTAAAGAGAGATTATTTATGCACAGTATAGCATGGTTTGAAGCTGTGAAAATTTCAAGGCGTCGTAACCTATGTCAGTAAAATATTTAAGATACCGTTAAATACGTAAAATACCGATAAAACACGTAAAATACCGGTAAAATACATAAAATAGGTAAAATACCAATTTTAAGGAGGTCCGTAAAATAACGGTAAAATATGTAAAATACCCAATTTTACCGTGACCAATTTTACCAGTTAGGCAGTTACAATACTGCATATGTGACATGATCTAGATTTGACAAATCATGGTTGTTAGATTTCTATGTGGTATTTGTCCGTGAACGCGTGAGCATCGAAATGCCAGGCAAATGCTATGGAGATAGGATAAATGATCTAAAAGAACTATCAGTGAGATAAACGAACCTTTGTCTTATCTAAAAAAAAAAAATCACTTGAGATGAATGGTTAGGGTTCCCATCTAGATTGCAAAAGCAAGTTTCGCTCTTTTTTCAAGTTATTTCAGTAAACTGTCTTCCACCACATGGACAAGCTTTGCTTCGAAATTAGATTTCTTAATTAGATATCCAAGAACGCTGCTGATGATAAACTGCGACAACTTATCCGTCGATTTGCATGGTGAAAGAGCTAAAATCATAGTTATTACGGGTGATGTAAATTTCTCCCCTGACCTTATGGATTTAAAGAATAGGTAGGAGATACGAATTAAAAGTGCCATTTGGACTAGGATAAGCTATAAGGGAGATTCATATTTTCTAATTAAATAGCGGGATACACTTTATAAAATAAATGAATAGTCTGTTCTGGGCTATAATTTCTAAGCCAGAACATAATTTTCACTTTACTGAATTTTTTTATGTTTTCACTTTTATAACTTTAATAAATCAGAATTAATCAAGATTTTAAGGAAAACTTATAGGAAAACTGACAATGTACATTCATTTGTATTTTTTTTCAGTAAAGTGTAAGTTATGTTCTGGCTTTTAGATCAAGCCCGTATGTCGTGCTTTAAAATACATTCATCTATCTATCTATCATAGTCGAAAACTTCAAGTAACTACAGGTGGAGATGTGGATGTAAGTTTAATTAAATCCTCCCTCCCACCTTTCTCAAAACTTATATGCCCCCAGGGCATAACTCATAACCCTTGAATACCGCTGCAACCACGAAAAGAAGATCTGAAATATATTTTTTTCATTTTTCAAAAGATATAGTCTTTAAATTTAAGACAGAGTAAGAGTCTTGAAGAATTTTTACTTTCATATTGCAACAGATTGATTAAGTTTAATTTAATTTTAGTAAATTTTCTTCTTTTTTTCTTTTAGCAAATGAAGAAAGAATATTTTTCAAGTGGTGTGTTTTCCGTTACGCTTAAGAGTACGTATAGCTTAGGAGTTTTGAATGAATTTAATGCGTCATGCCATGTTAGTAATGCGTCATACGTCAAAAATTTAATATGTAAACGTCATGTCAGTGTACTCGCTTCTTATTGCTTGTTTTCGAAAAATAACCTTAGTTAGAGGTATTCAGAAACCTCAAAGCTTACCTGGTATCTTAGCCTACCTTTTCTATGAAGGCACTTCAATCGTTAACGTGATAGAAAAGCGGTCTATTCCGTCATATTACACTCAGAACAAGTTTTCGACTTTTTCTTAGTAGAAACTAGTAAAGAACAAACTAGTTTGTCATTGTTACTACCCCAAAAACATTTTTACAGATATCATTTATTTTTGCAATAATATTCACAAATTGCAAATAATATTTTGCAACCCCAGAAATCTCATAGATTTTTCTTAGTAGTTTTCATCACTGACCTAACTTGTTAGCCATTCCTAATTCTAAAAACACCATAGCAACTGACTTAGTTATATAGTTTCACTATAGCCTCATTTGTGGTTGTAGCCTACGATTATTACGTCATTCATCATCTTGCATACGAAGAATGATTTCATTTTAAAAATTGTTTTTTTTTAATTGCAAAGGCACTAGATATAAAAATTTTTTTATCTCTTTATTATGTCCCAGTGCCTCGCTAGCAGCGTAAGAAGAAAAAAAGTACTTGTAAGTTGTATTTAGTGTTTTTTTAATTCACTTAAATGGTGGTACCTCTGCCAAAAAGTCAATCAAGGAGGTTACAAATTATTTTTTAGAAACTCCCTTGAATTTGTTTGCAAAATAGCATTTTACTATTAAGAATAATTTAGATAATAGTTGCCTTTCTTGGATCAGCTAGAAATGGTGATCCTTTCTCGCTTGCCAGTTTTATAAAATGTGTTTTTCAATTTTTGGTTGCTTTGGGATCTAGTTGGTCCTGTACTAGGTTGCAACTACCGCTGCAACCTCGAAAAGAAGATCTGAAATATATTTTTTTCATTTTTCAAAAGATATAGTCTTTAAATTTAACGACAAATGATTCGTGTACTTAAAAATAGGTACATTAGCTAAGTGAAACATGTACAATTTCAGACGTTAAAATGAGAAAAAACCAGACATTGTTTCTCAAAAAAGCTTGCTGATAAAAAGTCAGTCACAATTTTTTCCGGTTTTTCTGTTGCAACTTTAGATATAAGAGGTTGCCGTTTCTTTCTTTAATTACTTGAAAGATAGTTTCTTTAAAGCATCTTAAAAAAGACATATTGCCGCATTGATGAAAGTGTATTTTTTATGCTAAAATCGGATCAGAAATCAGGCCTGGTTCCTTACAAAAGTAAAGAGATAAAAAGTTATTTACCTTCCCCAAAACCAACTTCTAATACCATATAGTTTATAAATATGTGATATTCTATCTCGGGGTTATTGGATAAAGCTCTAAAATTACCTTCCTAAAAGTCAACTGCGAGATCAGATGTAAAAAGGGTTCATGTGCAAAAGTTTGGTCTCAAATAACCTTAAAATTAAATCAAAAAGACACCTTCCTTCTGAGTTTTAAACGCATTTTATATTCCAGAAAAAAAATAAGAGATTACATCTTTTTGTGCTCGAACTTTTAAAAAAGACACAAAGACGGTCATACTATTTATTGAAAAACTATTTAGTACACAAACCCCATCAACTTTATATCAGACTTATTATCCAAAAATCCAAATTTTGAAATGGGGAAAAAAAATATCAAATGTACTCAAAATAAGTAAACACGTAAAATAAAGAGGAGAGATCAAAGAACAAATTAAAAAAATAAGATTGATAAAAACTACGTCAAGTCACGTCACACGCAGGAGGCGAGGGAAAATATATTTTTTTACGAATTTTTTTCCTATTTCGAAAATTATTTGAAAATATCCTTTCGTTTTATTCCTTTTAGATTTTTCAGCCAAGGAAAAGACAACGTTTTCCGGGTGTAACTAAAGATCAAGGAAAAAAAACTGAGACAAAACTTAAATTTCAATTTGCTTTGATATTTATCTTCTAAATTCCTATGTTAAGAATAGATTTCAAAAGGGATTGGTCTGAACTGACCAATTTTTACTAATATTGTAAAATTAGCAAACTGAATAATTTTGAAAAAGAATTTCATGCATGAATTTACACAAATAAAGAAAAAACCTAAGTGTATTTTGAGTTCTTAGAATCTTTATAAAACTTAAACCATTCATGATCCCAAAAATGGAGGATAGGGATTATAAAAGGGTATCACCCAACCCTTAGTTTTGGTATTTAGATATAATTCAATTTTTTTAAAATAATAAAAAAAAAATTATGGCACCATATCAACGCCACTAACCAACTAGTGTAAAATTTATCCCCTGCGCAAAATCTTTTTTTTATTTCATTTTTACCTCCTTTTTTTCTTTGTGAAATCTTCATTAAATATAGCATGCATGTCTTTGCATATTGATAAGTCTAGCAAAATCCAGCATTATTGAATACATGCTCACTGTCAAAAACAGAATCAGCAACCAGAGAAGCGGTGGTTCTAGGCCTGGGTACGAGGTGGGCATCTGTCACCCCCTCCCCAATTTTTCTGATATCTGACATTAAATTGTTTTCAATTTATATTATTACACTCATGTGGTATAACTAGCCTCCTCTCCAGATTATGGGGCCTAAAACTACAAATGAAGTAGAGAACAGCCAGCTAGAAATAATGGTAAACAGAAACAGTTTTCAATACTCAGAGCCATATTTCTGAAGTGTCTGAACTTGGCCGTACGCTAAGTTTGGAAAATAACAACAAATATTTACTGATAAAGACTTGTTCTTAGCGATAAAAATATTTTTCTTTTCCTTTAGGAGTCAGTACTTTTGAGGAAGAATGAGAAAAAAGGAAATCTTCAATTCTATTTGGACAAACGAAATTTTTCTGTGAAAATCAAAACCCTCTAGGGAATGACTTCAAGTTTTATGCCATTGAGGTTTGAAGTTACTAGCACATTACCAATTGAAACACATTTGGTGATTTCTATACGTGATGTATTTAGGTTGAAATTTAAAAATGATAAAGCCTAATATCTTGTATTTCTGTGGACGATTAGAAAAAATATTATCCTAGTAGCAAGCATACTATAAAATAAACCTTCCAAATGATTAAAGTAGATGTACCAAAGAATATAAAACAGAATAAAATAAGTCCTATTAAATAAATGAGTCCTTAAACTAGGGCTAGCAAGTAAGTAGCAAAAAGGACCAGCCTTTTGAAATTTGGCCATCAATAAGTCTAATTTAGACCCAAATTAAAACCAATAAATCGATTTTCGAAGTAAAAAATAACTGAATTTGTCATGGGAACCCACAGCATTGATGAAACCAGACAAATACTCCTCCCCAAACAGCGTTTTTCATACGTTTCCACTGCCTAAAAATGTTTTAAGCTTCATAAATTTACCCCTAGAAAATGTCTTCAAAGACCTGCGGTAGTTCCATGGTCTTAAAAACGTGTCACCACAGTGTCTCCTTTCCGTTCAGCCGTTGCTTCTCGGCACCATCCCTTAAAAAGTATCTATTGTGAGGATTTAATAACAATCAGAGGCTAAATCAACACAAAAAGCTGACATCGTTCTGCAAACTATGCAACACAGAAACACACACTGAAAACACTAAGACCTGATCTTACCTCTGCTCCATTTGCTTGCTGTTAAAAATAAAACAGAATTAGTGTCTTCGAAACATCAGCAGTGAAAAACTAATGCACTGGTTTTAATAACAAAGACACTAGAAACATATTATAGAATATATATATTGCATGGATGTAGATGGCAAGACGTCTTCTGATGGTTCAGATCTTTCAGCTGTAGTTACTGCCATTCCTTTGGGCTTTACTGCCATTTCGTTGAGCTCTTTATCTATTTCTAAGATGAAATCATCATCTTTTTTGGAAAGGTGATTGACGATTCCAGCCCGTTTTTCCATTTCCTATCAAAGGAATACAATATAATAATAGGCCTTCTTAACAAGTGCAGTACTAAGTGGTCTTGTTTTTAAGTGGAATGTGAATAAGTGAATTGAATAAGAATAATTTGTGCCAGATCCGTATCACTTATTTTAGATATTACAAATTTTTACTGTACCTTCCAACTTCATATTGTAATACACGTATTATTGAGAAGTATTGTGCTGGCGATATTATCCAATCGTTTGACTTGCTGAGTACTAATTTAAAAAGACATGCCTGTGTGTCCCTAGGCCCAAACCATAATATTATCCGTGTGCTTTTGTCAGTGATTGAGGTTTAAGTTATCTTTGTTTCTGTGTATTTGATTTTTCTTCCTTTTTAGTATACTTTACTCCGCTTGTTTTGTGTAAAAGTGGGTTATATATAAACTATTATTATTATTATTAGTAAAATACAGCTTTAGATCAAAGTGGTAAAAAACAGTTCTTTATTTTAAACATACAGGGACCATACACTTTTCCCCACTAAGATTAAAAACTCCTCAAAAATATATAAACAAAAAAAATTACTGAAAAAGAAGCAGTAGGAAGGTTTTATTCTTTCTTTTGCAATAAAGGTTTGAGTTATTAAAAAAGTTTCATGACCTTTAAGGAGCAGAACCTCTAATAACTCAAACGTAGAAACCTCTAATAACTCAAACCTAGAGGTTTGAGTTATTCAGAAAGATTCATGGCCTTTTAAGGAGCAAAAATACGCATACTATTTAAACACTAATTCATGAAAGACAAATAATTAAAATGAGAAACAAAAAAACAAAAAAGAGAGAGGGAGAGAGTAAGAGAAAGAGAGAGGGAAAGGTCGCAGTAGGTTACAAGAAGTTATTCTCATCCCTCATATCTAGAGGCTCAAGTTATTCTCAAACCACTAATAACTCAAATTTAGAAATCTCTAATAACTCAAAACCTATACCGGCAAGCAATAGCCGAGAAATCAATCAGAAACTAAAATTTCATTTACAACTCTTTTGAGGATGCCAAACGAGCGGCATTCTCGAACCGACTAAGGTAGGTTATTTGCACTTTACTGAAAAAATACAAATGAATGTGCATTGTCAGTTTAATATACATATACTGATATTTAGTAATCATACTGATATTTAGTCATAACCTTGGGAAGGCATAGGGGTTTTGCGCCCAACTTATGTTAATTTCTGCTTTTTTTGAGTTTGACTCGGTTATTTAATGTAATTTCTGTTCGTCTTAGGTTTCATTTATTTATCGATGCTCGATTTATGGTATTTTCGAGCTTGGTAGATTATTTGATTTGATTTTTAGTCACTTTTGTTTAATGGAGTTCTTTACTTTTCTTTGAAAAACTTATTTTACGGAAAAAGGTTTTTTAATTAATCAATATCAAAGTCGCCCATTTCAACTATTTTAAAGGTGACAAAACATATAGGCAAAGGGCATTATGAAAAAATTAAGCTTCTAAGTTCAAACTTATATTCAAATTTTTTAGCCAGATAACTGACGAATTTTGTGATACGGTACTTGAAGTTTTGTATGCAGTAATGCTCGATGAAAAAACTACTAGTTTTGATAATTATTAATGTTAAGAATACATAGCTAATAGATAAATCAACTATTATGCAAGGGTTCTGAAACGCCTTAGCCATTTTGTTTTTATCAGATTTCTACTTCTCTTGATGGATAACAAAGAAGACCAGTTTCCAGCCAGCGACTTGTGAAGTTTTGACCTCATGAATAGGCTCAAATGTACTGTAAATTTAAGCTGTGATTTGAGAAAGACTGATGAAAACATTAATGTTTTCGGTCAACATTGATCGCACCGGCGGCGCACCGCCGACATCTTACCGGAGGTGCGGTGCGCTGTTTTTGGCATCGCCGCCGCTATTTCTATTTTAGTCTATATCTGTTTTAGTAAGTTCGTTGTAATGATTAAGCTTGATTGGCTTTCGGTTTTAGAATTGCTGAGGAACTCGGCTTGTTCAAGAATGCCTGATGATTATATATCAGAGGCTTTTTTCTCGTGACTATCCACTATTTGTCTCTTTCTTTTTCAAGTTGTTTTCGGTAAAATGAATTCTGTTTTCATTTTCTTTTATAGCAACTCCTGTTGTCCAACTTCCAAGCTTTGATGCAACCATTCCTCCTCAGCTTAAAACACCAATTCATTAAATCACCAAGGAATTGGCAGGTGATCTTGATTTGTTAATGGATCCACAGCCTGGCGATCACGTTGCGGTATTGTTCAGTGTTGATTGTCTTTACTATCGAGCTGAAATTGCCTGTTTTGTCAAAAATTCAGTGACTGTATACCTGATGTACTTGGGCCTTTATTATCAAACAGATATTAAAGACTTACGAGAAATGCCAAAATGCATACGTAATATACCACCTCAGGCGGAGAAAAAGAATCAGCACCGCTCAACTGCAACCACTCTTCCTCAGTTTGAAACACAAATTCCTAAAATCAACAAGGAATTGGAACGAAATCATGATTTGTTAATGGATCCACAACCTGGCGATCAAGTTGCGGCATTGTTCAGTATTGATTACAATCATTCTGACCTATCGTGCTATCGTGCTGAAGTTTTTAATCGGTCTTTAATTGCTCTCAGAGCAATGGCTTATGAAGTACAAGAAGAGTTGGATTTTCGTCAACGTTTTGAAATTGAAAAACGATTATTAGGGGAGTTTTAAAGAAAGATCTTGAGCAATTAAAAGAAAAGCCAAAGACTAAAGATTTAGTTGCAGCTGCCTTCGATGAAGGAGGTCCATTTTACAGGGCTAAAATTATCGAATTCATTGACGAAGAAAATGTGCATTTGGTTTCAATAGATCATTGTCAATCCGGTTATGTCGCTGTTGCAAAATTGAAGAAAATTCCTTCTTGTATCTTGAGCTCTCCACCCCTACTCGGATTTCGCTCCCTTAATGTTGAACCTGATAATGAGATTCAAACATCTAATGCTGAATCGACAAAAATAGAAGATGCGACTAACAATGGTATTTATGATAACACCAGTAAGAAGACGGAACAGGAGACGGGTAATTTGAAAGATGGGGACAAAGAGAGCCCACCGGTTGTCTTGTAAGTCCTAGCTGAAAAAAAAGAAAGCATTTTTCCTATGTATGATATGACTGTCACAATTGCAATTAAAAGACGAAGATAACTTAATAATTATATGCACACGAACCTAATAACTATGCAGACGAAACTACATATATATTTCTTTTTCAAATGTCACGTATGATGAAGGTATTTATGTTGTTGATATTGAAACAATCTAGTTATACAAGAATACCATTCCAAGAAATTCACTTGTCTACCTTTCATAGTTGATATTTCTTAGCTAACAATGTCCTGTCATTCTAGCGCTGATGATGGGAATTATTTGATGAATAAAAACCAATCAATTCTTTTCCTCTTCTGCCATGTTAGATATCTGGAACTTATCTAAATAGCCTCAACTTACACGAAACATAAGCAAAGACCCAGGCTCGGAATTTATTCCAGTGCTGAGATTATACGAAAGTGTTCATATCAATTTCATATCAATGATTCATATCAATTTATTGATATTCTACACTATTCTGAACAAAATAGGAATCTTACAATTTTGATCGGATGTCTTTATGGGTTACAAAGGACGATATATCGAAAGAGGTTCTCGGACTGTGGATGGTTTCTCTCCGATTACTTTTCAATTTTTTAAAATGCGCTAGAGCTCTCAATATCCAATCGAATGATAAGTTTAAAATAGCCTTCAGTTTTCTTTGAAAAATTTATTTTTCGGAAAGTTTTTTTAATTAATGTCTGTTCGTTTTGGATTGCAAAAAATTTCAAGCTTTTAAAAATTCAAAATCAAACATAAAAAAAAATCAAATATTCATCAATGTATCAAAACTGATATCAAAGTAACAATATCAAAGTGAAAAAAATGGGCTTGTGTCAACCTCGGAGTTTTTATTTTCGGGTGTTTGAACTATTTTTAACAAAAATTCTCAAAATTCTTATCAGATGGGTTTGGGGATAGAGGGCGTAGGGGGACTAGATTAAGCTTCGGTCTCTTTTGATTCTTTAAAAGTGAACTAGAACTTTCATCAATCAAATGAGTTTTCTCTGAAGTTTATACGAGTATCCGTTATATAAGAACCATATATGTCCCAGAGTATAACTTACAACGCCTATCCCTGGGCCCTTGGGGGTTGTGCTGACCCTGGAGTTTTAATATCTGATGGTTGAACTATTTTTGATAAAATGGTCACCTGAAATTTTTATCGGATGGGTTTATCCATCCGATACGCCCAAAGGAGTTGAGGATGGGAGGGGTAGTTGCCCTCTGATCTTTTTCACTCTGAGAAAATGAACTACAACTTTTAATGTCCATTCAAATGAGCCCTCTCTGAAGTTTATACGAGCATACCTTCCATAGGAACCATATATGTATCCCGAGCAATATTTACAACGCCTTCCCCGGCCCTGGGGGGAGGGGGGGTGTGTGTTGACACAGGAGTTTTCCTTATCTGATCTTTCAACTATTTTTAACGAAATGACCATACGTAAAGGTGTTTTTGTTATATTATCTTTCAACTATTATTAACAAAATGGCTAACTCAAATTTTTTATCAGATGTATTTGGGGAAAAAGGACTTTTGACTCTTAAAAAGGACACTAGTACTCTCGATTTTCAATCAACTGAGCTCCCTTTGAAGGTACCCAGCTCTAAATGGGTACCTGAAGAAATCTGAGGAAGGTAAACAGGAAGGGTTTGCGAAAGCATAGGTTGGCTGGCCCCTGGCCCCTGATTGCACTTCCTGGCTGAAGGGCCACGAAACGAAGATCAGCACCACCGGTTTGGACCCTAAGGGTCTAGTGCCACATCCTTTACCTTTTATTTACCTTTGAAGTTTCTACGACGACATCTTCTATATGGAGTGCCTCTGGGAAAAAAAATAAATGGAGTGTGGGGAGAGGCTAGCTGCCCTTCAATCATTTTTGACTCTTAAAAAGTGAATTGCAACTTTCAATTTCCAATGAAATGAGCCCTCTAGGAATTTTATTCGAGCATCCCTTCCATAACAGTCATATATATCCCCAGGGCATAACTTACAACGCCTATCCCCAGGCCCTGGGGAGCTGTGTTGACACCGGAGTTTTTTGTTATAATAACTTTAAACTATTTTTAACAAAACTTCCATCTCAAAATTTTTATCTGATGCATTCAGGGCGTGGAGGAGGGGGGAGGGGGGGGGGCTAGTTGCCCTCCGATCTATTTTGACTCGCAAAAAGTGAACAAGAACTTTCAAATCAAATGAGCCCTTTCCAAAGTTTATACGAGCATCCCTTCCATAAGAACTATATATGCCCGTAGAGCATTACTCATAACGCCTGCCTCCGGGCCCTGGCGGGTTCCGTCGACACAGGAATATTTCTTATCTGACCTTTGAACTATTTTTAATGAAATGGCTATTCTAAAAATTTTAACGGATGGGCTTGGGGAAAAAAGAGTGTGTGTGTGGGGGGGGGGGGGGCAGTTACCCTCGGATATCTTTTGACTCTTAAAAATTGAACTAGAACTTTCAATTTCCAATAAAATTAGCCCCCTCTGAAGTTTATACGAGCATCCCTTTCATAAAAACCATATACGACCCCAGGACAACACTTACAACGCCTATCCCGCGGGTTCTGGGGGGTGTTTTTGTTATCTAATTTTAAAAAAAAATTCCAAAACACTGGCTATCTCAAAATTTGTGGGGGACGGGTTTGGGGAAAAAAGACCAGGAGGGGGGCTAGTTTAACTCTCTTGACTCTTAAAAAGTAAACTAGAACTTTCAATTTCCAGTCAAAGGAGCCCCCTATGAAGTTTATACGAGCATCCCTTTCATAAGAACCATAAATGCCCTTAGGGAGTTAATTAAAAAACCTTCTCCTGTGCCCTGGGGAGTCATATAGACACCAGATTTTTTCTTACCCGACCTTTGAACTATTTTTAACTGAACTTTATTTTGAACTAATTTTGACATCTCAAAATTTTCATCAGATGGGTTGGGGGATAGCTGCCTGTGGATCTCTTTTGACTATTAAAAAGTGAGCTCGAATTTTCAATATCCAATCAAATGAGCCATCTCTGAAGTTTATACAAGAATCTCTTTCATACGAACAATATATGCCCTAGGGTATGACTTACAAGTCCTGCCCCCAGGCCCTGGAGGTTGTGACGACACTGGAGTTTTTTTTTATCTGACTTTTTACAAATTTTTAACTTAATACCTATCTCAAAATTTTTATTGGATGCATTTGGGGGAAACGGGGCGTGAGGGGGGCTAGTTTCCCTCCAATATCTTTTGACTCGGAAAAACTTAACTAGAACTTTCAATTTCCAATCAAATGAGCCATCTCTTATTTTTTTACGAGCATCCTTTCAATAAGAACCATATATTTCCCAAGGGCATAACTTACAACGCCTGCCCTCAGGCCCTGCGCTGACCCCTGAGTTTTCGTTATATGGTCTTTGAACTATTAAAAAAAAAGCTATCTCTAAGTTCTTATTGGATGGGCTTGTGGAAAAAAGGGCGTGGAGGGGAGGGGGAATAGGTGCCCTCCGATCTCTTTTGGCTCTTAAAAAGTGAACTAGAACTTTCAATTTCTAATCAAATGATCCCCTTTGAAGTTTATACGAACATCCCTTCCATAAGACCAATATATACCCCCAAGGCATAACTTACAACGCCTGCCCCCGGGTCCCGGTGGGTTGTGTCAACACCGGAATTTTTGTTATATGATCTTTGAACTATTTTTAACAAAGTAGCTATTTTACAACTTTTATTGGATGTATTTGGGAAAATAGGGTTTAGGGGGGGGGGGGAGTTGGTTACCCTCCAATATATTTTTAAGCTTAAACGTCATTTTATCATTTTATTTACGATTAAACGTCATTTTATCATTTATTATTTTATCATATTAAACGTCAATTTTATCTTTTTACGTCGTAGAAACTTCAAAACAGGCTCATTTGATTGGAAATTCAAAGGGCGTTTGCCCTTTTTAATAGTAGAAAGTGATTGGAGGGCAGCTAGCCCCCCACACCCACCATTCCCCCAAACACATCCAATCAAAATTGTGAGATAGCCATTTTGTTCAGCGTAGCTGATTTCCAAATAGAAAATGTGTTTTTGAGGAGGACACTCCCGCGCAACGCTCGGGGCAAAGGTTTTAAGTTACGCCCTGGTGGCATGTAAGGTTTTTTATAGAAGGCGCTGTCGTAGAAACTTCAAAACAGGCTCATTCTATTGGAAGTTCAAAGGGCTAGTGCCCTTTTTAAAAGTTGAAAGGGATTGGAGGGCAACTAGCCCCCCCCTCACGCCCATTAGTCCCCCAAGCACATCCACGCCAAATTTTGAGATAGCCATTTTGTTCAGCGTAGTTGATTTCCAGATAGAAAATATGTTTTTGAGGAGGACACTCCCCCGCAACCCTCAGGGCAAACGTTTTAAGTTACACCCTGGTGGCATATAAGGTTTTTATAGAAGGCGTTGTCATAGAAACTTCAAAACAGGCTCATTCGATTGGAAAATCAAAGGGTACGTGCCCTTTTTAATAGTTGAAAGTGATTGGAGGGCAACTAGCCCCCCAACGCCCATCAGTCCCCCAAACACATCCAATCAGAATTTTGAGATAGCTATTTTGTTCAGCATAGGCTAGTTGATTTCCAGATAGAAAATATGTTTTTTAGGAGGACATTCGCCGAGAGGACACTCCCCACAACCCTCAGGGCAAGGGTTTTAAGTTATGCCCTTGGGGCATATAAGGATTTATTAGAAGGTTTTGTCGTAGAAACTTCAAAACAGGCTCATTTGATTGGAAATTCAAAGGGCTAGTTCCCTTCTTAATAGTCGAAAGTGATGGAGGGGAACAAGCCCTTCCCCCAAGCCCATTATTCCTTCAAACACATCCAATCACAATTTTGATATAGTCATTTTGTTCAGCGTAGTTGATTTCCAGATAGAAAATATATTTTTGAGGAAGACACTAACCAACAACCCTCAGGGCAAGGGTTTTGAGTTATGTCCCGGGGTATATAAGGTTTTTATAGAAGGTGTTGTCATAGAAACTTCAAAATGGGCTCATTTGATTGGAAATTCAAAGGGCTAGTGCCCTTTTTGATAGTCGAAACTGATTGGAGGGCAACTAGCCCCCCCTCCCACGTCCATCATTCACCCAAACTAATCCAATCAAAATTTTGAGATAGCCATTTTGTTTAGCGTAGGCTAGTTGATTTAAAGATAGAAAATATATTTTTGAGAAGGACACTCCCCCACAACTCTCAGGGCAAGGGTTTTAAGTTATGCCCTGGGCGCATATAAGGTTTTTATAGAAGGCGTTGTCGCAGAAACTTCAAAAAAGGCTAATTCGATTGGAAATTCAAAGGCTAGTGCCCTTTTTAATAGTCGAAAGTGATTAGTAATATTTTTTGTTGTGTTTGCTGTTTAGACCAGGGCACTTCGTATCGAAGGAGTTGTCCTTGAGCCGAAGGAGTTAATTGAGCTGTACCAAAGGAAAATTCCCTCTTAAATTGGTATGTTCATAAGTAAACTGAAATTAAAGAATGATAAACAGTTGAATGCTAAATGTTTCATTTAGAACCGATTGGAAATTTTTGATATAATATGCCTAAACGCACAAGCTAAAACAAAATTAGTTGGATGCTAAATGTTTTCCTTTTAACCAACTGGAACAAATCAGCTAAAATTTACCTAAACGCAAAAGCAAAGCAAAAACGACTCCTGAATATTTTTTCACTCAGAAGATTTATAAATTGCATTTATCAGCTAGTTTCCATTCACATTAAGGTTCTAGGACCACACACAATGAAAGAAAAATAAATATGAAAACAGAAAAGAAAAGAGGTGGATGATTTTCAGCGAGTAAATGAGAATTCACTGGCTGAAAATTATACTCATTTGTTTTTTTTTTCGTTCTATTTCTTTTTCTGTCTTGATTTTCTGTTCTTTTGGGTGACTTGTACTGTTGAGTAATTACCAGTCTAGATCTCATTCTCCCTCTACATTTTAAAAAATACCGTTTTTGGTATATTCATTAAAACAATTTGGCAAAAACAGAACAGAACTGCCCCCCCCCCCGTCCCATAGGTTTGAAAAATAATTTTTTGTATCTTCATTAAAGAAATTGAGAAAAAAAAATCCTTGCCTCATTGTTTAGAAATCTTTGCTCTTGTGTTCCTAGCTCCTCTGACTCTATTCTTCTAGAGATCCTTACTTTATGTATAGAAAATAGTGCGATATTGCTTATGTTCAATTAATTTATTGTGATTTGTGTGTAACTTGGTGTTTATTGTGTTTATCACAATAAACACAATTTGTGTTTATCAATACTTGTACTTAGTTGTACTTGTATCAGAACACAGGCTCTTCAGCTCTCTCTGGCGCTATGATGTGACATACGTTTGAGAACCAAGCCGCTCCATCAATTGTGACAGATATGGAAATCTCCGGTCAACGTTTGTACCATCTGCAACCGTGATGATGGAAGCCGTCAATTGGCTCTAGGTGCGTCTTACTGTGTTTACCTAGGTCTTTACCTGCCCACCACGTTTCCTCTGTGTATAAGGGTTATCTTGTTCTGTTAGGTAATCATCAACTGTTCGACTAACATGGACAAACCAGATTAGGCGACGTTGTTTGGTCAGTGATCTAGTGTCCTGATGGCACTAGTCAACGTAGCACTATTCCGCTGCAATCGTAGACGCTTTTTCTGGTTCGTAAAGACTGCGCTAAGGGTTTGCGGTAAGGTTACAATTATCACAAATTTTCAGCATATCAACACAATTATCCTCTGCCTTTTGTCGTTCACTTGGGCGATTGGAACACTTTGCAACATTCCGCAATGCTTTCTTTGTTTCTATTAGCGCTTCATTGGTGATGAATTATGTGCTAGCCCTCTCACAATCAGCATACACATTGCCAGCAGCCCGGGTATGGAACAAAAAGTAAAGAACCAGAAACCATGGGAGTTGCTGGCTCTTCATTGTCCACACAATTAATCACACCACTGCCTCAGGGAAACGAGTCGTATATATGTATATATATATATCTTCTGTATATATATATATATATATATATATATATATATATATATATATATATATATATATATATATATATATATATATATATATATATATATATATATATATATATATATATATATATATATATATATATATATATATATATATATATATATATATATATATATATATATATATATATATATATATATATATATATATATATATATATATATATATATTTATACATATATAAATAAGGGCTTAAACTTATTAGGCCCTTAGTTCAAAACGTTATTAGGATGTTTATGAAAAAGATGATTAGGAGATATCTTCCTGGAATTTGAATAAAAAAAGGGGAAAAAAAGCTATGCAATAGTGCTAAAAAAAAGAAATGATCACTTAAGTGGAAGAGAGAAAGTCTATATTTCTCGAATTTTTGCTTTCTCGAATATTATAAGTCTTATTTGAAGTTTTTTTGTTCTTTGTGTGCGTGTGTACAATTTTGCTGAAAAGGAGAATATGTGGGATTGGCTGTAAACACCGTCTAAACAATCGAAAAATGTCTTTAGGTGAATCTTTAGATGTAGAGGAAGAGAACCCAAGTAAAGGAGAGGAAGAACCTTCAAATTTAGAAAAGAATGGAGAAGCAGGAAATCTGCTGAGGTGGTATATTACGTACGCATTTTGGCATTTCTCGTAAATCTTTAATATCTGTTTGATAATAAAGGCCCAAGTACATCAGGTATACAGTCACTGAATTTTTGACAAAACAGGCAATTTCAGCTCGATAGTAAAGACAATCAACACTGAACAATACCGCAACGTGATCGCCAGGCTGTGGATCCATTAACAAATCAAGATCACCTGCCAATTCCTTGGTGATTTTAGGAATTTGTGTTTCAAACTGAGGAAGAGTGGTTGCAGTTGACTGGTGCTGATTCTTTTTCTCCGCCTGAGGTGGTATATTATGTACGCATTTTGGCATTTCTCGTAAATCTTTAATATCTGTTTGATAATAAAGGCCCAAGTCCATCAGGTATACTGTCACTGAATTTTTGACAAAACAGGCAATTTCAGCTCGATAGTAAAGACAATCAACACTGAACAATACCGCAACGTGACCGCCAGGTTGTGGATCCATTCACAAATCAAGATCACCGGCCAATTCCTTGGTGATTTTAGGAATTTGTGTTTCAATCTGAGGAAGATTGGTTGCAGTTGACTGGTGCTGATTCTTTTTCTCTGCCTGAGGTGGTATATTACGTACGCATTTTGGCATTTCTCATAAATCTTTAATATCTGTTTGATAATAAAGACCCAAGTCCATCAGGTATACAGTAACTGAATTTTTGACAAAACAAGAGATTCAGCTCGATAGTAAAGACAATCAACACTGAACAATACCGCAACGTGATCGCCAGGTTGTGGATCCATTAACAAATCAAGATCACCTGCCAATTCCTTGGTGATTTTATGAATTAGTGTTTCAAGCTGAGGAAGAGTGGTTGCAGTTGACTGGTGCTGATTCTTTTTCTCCGCCTGAGGTGGAATATTACGTAAGCATTTTGGCATTTCTCGTAAATCTTTAATATCTGTTGGATAATAAAGGCCCAAGTCCATCAGCTATACAGTCACTGAATTTTTGACAAAACAGGCAATTTCAGCTCGATAGTAAAGACAATCAACACTGAACAATACCGTAACGTGATCGCCAGGTTGTGGATCCATTAAAAAATCAAGATCACCTGCCAATTCCTTGGTGATTTTAGGAATTTGTGTTTCAAACTGAGGAAGAGTGGTTGCAGTTGACTGGTGCTGATTCTTTTTCTCCGCCTGAGGTGGTATATTACGTACGCATTATGGCATTTCTCGTAAATCTTTAATATCTGTTTGATAATAAAGGCCCAAGTCCATCAGGTATACAGTCACGGAATTTTTGACAAAACAGGCAATTTCAGCTCGATAGTAAAGACAATCAACACTGAACAATACCGCAACGTGATCGCCAGGTTGTGGATCCATTAACAAATCAAGATCACCTGCCAATTCCTTGGTGATTTTATGAATTAGTGTTTCAAGCTGAGGAAGAGTGGTTGCAGTTGACTGGTGCTGATTCTTTTTCTCCGCCTGAGGTGGTATATTACGTACGCATTATGGCATTTCTCGTAAATCTTTAATATCTGTTTGATAATAAAGGCCCAAGTCCATCAGGTATACAGTCACTGAATTTTTGACAAAACAGGCAATTTCAGCTCGATAGTAAAGACAATCAACACTGAACAATACCGCAACGTGATCGCCAGGTTGTGGATCCATTAACAAATCAAGATCACCTGCCAATTCCTTGGTGATTTTATGAATTTGTGTTTCAAACTGAGGAGTAATGGTTGCATCAAAGCTTGGAAGTTGGACAACAGGAGTTGCTTTAAACGAAAATGAAAACAGAATTCATTTTACCGAAAACAACTTGAAAAAGAAAAAGACAAATAGCGGATAGACACGAGACAAAAAGCCTCTGATACATAATCATGAGGTATTCCTGAACAAGCTGAGTTCCACAGCAATTCTAAAACCCAAAGCCAATCAAGCTTAATCATTGCAACGAACTTACTAAAACATAAATAGACCCCGGCGCCGCGCCGATGAGAGACGACTGGCGGCGGCTGGGCCAAAAACAGCGCACCGCGCCGCCTATAAGATGTTGGCGGCGCGCCGCCAGTGCCATCAATGTTGACCGAAAATATTAATGTTTTCATCAGTCTTTCTCAAATCACTCTTAAATTTACAGTAAATTCGAGCCTATTCATGAGGTCAAAACTTCACAATTCGCTGGCTGGAAACTGGTCTTCTTCGTTATTCATCAGAAGTAGAAATCTGATAAAAACAAAATGGCTAAGGCGTTTCAGAACCCTTGCATAATAGTTGAAGTATCTGTTAGCTATGTACTCTTAACATTAATAATTATCAAAATTAGTAGATTTTTCATCGAGCATTACTGCATACAAAACTTCAAATACCGTATCACAAAATTTGTCAGTTATCTGGCTAAAAAATTTGAATATAAGTTTGAACTTAGAAGCTTAATTTTTTCATAATGCCCTTTGCCTATATGTTTTGTCACCTTTAAAATAGTTGTAATGGGCGACTTTGATATTGATTAATTAAAAAACCTTTTTCCGTAAAATAAGTTTTTCAAAGAAAAGTAAAGAACTTCATTAAACAAAAGTGACAAAAATCAAATAAAATTATCTATCAAGCTCGAAAATACCATAAATCAGCATCGATAAATAAATGAAACCCAAGACGAACAGAAATTACAATAAATAATTTTGAGTCGTTTTGAGTCAAACTCAAAACGAGCAGAAATTAACATAAGTTGGGCGCAAAACTCCTGTGCCTTCCCATGGTTTTGACTAAATATCAGCATGATTACTAAATATCAGTATATGTATATTAAACTGGCAATGCATATTCATTTGCATTTTTTCAGTAAAGTGCAAATAACCTATCTTAGTCGGTTCGAGAATGCCGCTCGTTTGGCATCCTCAAGAGTTGTAAATGAAATTTTAGTTTCTGATTAATTTCTCGGCTATTGCTTGCCAGTATAGGTTTTGAGTTATTAGAAGTTTCTAGATTTGAGTTATTAGTGATTTGAGAATAACTTAAACCTCTAGATATGAGGGATGAGCATAATTTCTTGTAACCTACTGTGACCTTTCCCTCTCTCTTTCTCTCACTCTCTCCCTCTCTCTTTTTTGTTTGTTTGTTTCTCATTTTAATTATTTGTCTTTCATGAAGTAGTGTTTAAATAGTATGTGTATTTTTGCTCCTTTAAAGGCCATGAAGCTTTCTGAATAACTCAATCCTCTAGGTTTGAGTTATTAGAGGTTTCTACGTTTGAGTTATTAGAGGTTTGAGAATAACTCAGACCTCTAGGTTTGAGGGATGAAAATAATTTCTTGTAAACTACTGAAACCTGTCCCTCTCTCTTTCTCTCACTCTCACTCTCTCTTCTTTCTTTTTTTCATTTTTTTTATTGATATTTTATCAGCTAGTGTTTAAATAGTATATGTGTTTCTGCTCCTTAAAGGTCATTAAACTTTTTTAATAACTCAAACCTTTATTGCAAAAGAAAGAATAAAACCTTGCTATTGCTTCTTTTTCAGTAATTTTTTTTTGTCTATAAATTTTTGAGGAGTTTTTAATCTTAGTGGGAAAAAGTGTATGGTCCCTGTATGTTTAAAATAAAGAACTCTTTTTTACCTCTTTGATCTAAAGCTGTGTTTTACATATAATAATAATAATAGTTTATATATATAACCCACTTTTACACAAAACAAGCGGAGTAAAGTATACTAAAAAGGAAGAAAAATCAAATACACAGAAACAAAGATAACTTAAACCTTAATCACTGACAAAACCACACGGATAATATTATGGTTTGGGCCTAGGGACACATAGGCATTTCTTTTTAAATTAGTACTCAGCAATTCAAACGATTGGATAATGTCGGTAGCACAATACTTCTCAATAATACGTGTATTACAATATGAAGTTGGAAGGTACAGTAAAAATTTGCAATATCTAAAATAAGTGATACGGATCTGGCGCAAATCATTCTTATTCAATTCACTTATTCACATTCCACTTAAAAACAAGACCACTTAGTACTGCACTTGTTAAGAAGGCTAATTATTATATTGTATTCCTTTGCAGGGAAATGGAAAAACGGGCTGGAATCGTCAAAAAATCTGAACCATCGTTTTGCCAGAAGACGTTTTGCCATCTACATCCATGTAGAAGGAGAAACTGTGGTGACACGTTTTCACGACCATGGAACTTTGTAAAAAATTCTTTGTTGACTTTTATTTCATCGGTTTACTTCTACGGTTTCGCAGAGATTTGAATTGCTGCTCATTTGACTGGTTACTGCCATCCTTACTGCCATGTGGTTTGCCCCTGAGTGTTGCTGTACAGTGGAAATTCGCATACCTATATGTTTAGGACAGGACCAGCGAGGGATAGAACAATCCTAATGACAATTACTGCGGGTCTTTGCAGACATTTTCTAGGGGAAAATTTATGAAGCTTAAAACATTTTTAGGCAGTGGAAACGTATGAAAAACGCTGTTTGGGGAGGAGTATTTGTCTGGTTTCATCAATGCTGTGGGTTCCCATAACAAATTCAGTTATTCTTTACTTCGAAAATCGATTTATTGGTTTTAATATGGGTCTAAATTAGACTTATTGATGGCCAAATTTCAAAAGGCTGGTCCTTTTTGCTACTTACTTGCTGGCCCTGGCTTAAGGACTCATTTATTTAATGGGACTTGTTTTATTCTGTTTTATATTCTTTGGTACATCTACTTTAGTCATTTGGGAGGTTTATTTTATATTATGCTTGCTACTAGAATAATTTTTTTTTTTAATCGTCCACAGAAATACAAGATATTAAGGCTTTATCATTTTTAAATTTCAACCTAAATGTTTATCCTAAATTAACAGTAACACTGGATTTTGCTAGACTTATCAATAGGCAAAGACATGCATGCTATATTTAATTAAGATTTCACAAAGAAAAAAAGGAGGTAAAAATGAAATAAAAAAAAGATTTTGCGCATGGGATAAATTTAACACTAGTTGGTTAGTGGCGTTGATATGGTGCCATAATTTTTTTTTATTATTATTATTTTTAAAAACTTTGAATTACATCTAAATATCAAAACTAAGGGTTGGGTGATACCCTTTTATAATCCCTATCATGAATTATATCTAAATACCAAAACTAAGGGTTGGGTGATACGCTTTTATAATCCCTATCCTCAATTTTTGGGATCATGAATGGTTTAAGTTTTATAAAGATTCTAAGAACTCAAAATACACTTAGGTTTTTTCTTTATTAGTGTGAATTCATGCATGAAATTCTTTTTCAAAATTATTCAGTTTGCTACTTTTTCTTCAATATTAGTAAAAATTGGTCAGTTCAGACCAATCCATTTTGAAATCTATTCTTAACATAGGAATTTAGAAGATAAATATCAAAGCAAATTGAAATTTGAGTTTTGTTTCTTTTTTTTTCCTTTACCTTTAGTTACACCCGGAAAACGTTGTCTTTTCCTTGGCTGAAAAATCTAAGAGGAATAAAACGAAAGGATATTTTCAAATAATTTTCGAAATAGGAAAAAAATTAGCAAAAAAATTATATTTTCCCTCGCCTCCTGCATGTGACGTAACGACGTATTTTTATCAATCTTATTTTTTTAATTTGTTCTTTGATCTTTCCTCTTTATTTTATGTGTTTACTTATTTTGAGTACATTTGATATTTTTTTTCCCTTTAAAAATTTGGATTTTCGGATAATAATTCTGATATAAAGTTAATGGTGTTTGTGTACTAAATAGTTTTTCAATAAATGGTAAGACCGTCTTTGTGTCTTTTTTAAAAGTTCGAGCACAAAAAGATGTAATCTCTTATTTTTTTTCTGGAATATAAAAATGCGTTTACAACTCAGAAGGAAGGTGTCTTTCTGATTTAATTTTAAGGTTATTTGAGACCAAACTTTTGTACATGAACCCTTTTTGCATCTGATCTCGCAGTTGACTTTTAGGAAGGTAATTTTAGAGCTTTATCCAATAACCCCGAGATAGAATATCACATATTTATAAACTATATGGTATTAGAAGTTGGTTTTGGGGAAGGTAAATAACTTTTTATCTCTTTACTTTTGTAAGGACCCAGGCCTGATTTCTGATCCGATTTTAGCATAATAAATACACTTTCATCAATGTGGCAATATGCCTTTTTTAAGATGCTTTAAAGAAACTATCTTTCAAGTAATTAAAGAAAGAAAGGGCAACCTATTATATCTAAAGTTACAACAGAAAAACCGGAAAAAATTGTGACTGACTTTTTATCAGCAAGCTTTTTTGAGAAACAATGTCTGGTTTTTTCTCATTTTAACGTCTGAAATTGTACATGTTTCACTTGGGTAATGTACCTACTTTTAAGCACACGAATCATTTGTCGTTAAATTTAAAGACTATATCTTTTGAAAAATGAAAAAAATATATTTCAGATCTCCTTTTCGTGGTTGCAGCGGTATTCAAGGGTTATGAGTTATGCCCTGGGGGCATATAAGTTTTGAGAAAGGGAGGAGGGAGGATTTAATTAAACTTACATCCACATCTCCACCTGTAGTTACTTGAAGTTTTCGACAATGATAGATAGATAGATGAATGTATTTTAAAGCACGACATACGGGCCTGATCTAAAAGCCAGAACATAATTTACACTTTACTGAAAAAAATACAAATGAATGTACATTGTCAATTTTCCTTTAAATATTCCTTAAAATCTTAATTAATTTTGATTTATTAAAGTTATAGAAGTGAAAACATAAAAAAAATTCAGTAAAGTGAAAATTATGTTCTGGCTTAGAAATTATAGCCCAGAACAGACTATTCATTTATTTTATAAAGTGTATCCCACTATTTAATTAGAAAATATGAATCTCCCTTGAAGCTTATCCTAGTCCAAATGGCACTTTTAATTCGTATCTCCTACCTATTCTTTAAATCTATAAGGTCAGGGGAGAAATTTACATCACCCGTAATAACTATAACTTTAGCTCTTTCACCATGCAAATCGACGGATAAGTTGTCGCAGTTTATCATCAGCAGCGTTCTTGGATATCGCGTCGACGTGTACAACCGACACCTGAAAAAAAAATAGCAAGACAATTTATCTTGCATAAATAGCCGAATCTTTGACAGACATATTTGTTATGAAATCCTTTATTTAAATCAACGATAAAACATGATAAGAAATCTAATTTCGAAGCAAAGCTTGTCCATGTGGTGGAAGACAGTTTACTGAAATAACTTGAAAGAAGAGGGAAACTTCCTTTTGCAATATAGATGGGAACCCTAGCCATTCATCTCAAGTGATTTTTTTTTTAGGAAAGACAAAGGTTCGTTTATCTCACTGATAGTTCTTTTAAATCATTTATCCTATCTCCATAGCATTTGCCTGGCATTTCGATGCTCACGCGTTCGCGGACAAATACCACATAGAAATCTAACAACCATGATTTGTCAAATCTAGACCATGTCAAATATGCAGTATTGTAACTGCCTAACTGGTAAAATTGGTCACGGTAAAATTGGGTATTTTACATATTTTACCGTTATTTTACGGACCTCCTTAAAATTGGTATTTTACCTATTTTATGTATTTTACCGGTATTTTACGTGTTTTATCGGCATTTTACGTATTTAACGGTATCTTAAATATTTTACTGACATAGGTTACGACGCCTTGAAATTTTCACAACTTCAAACCATGCTATACTGTGCATAAATAATCTCTCTTTAACAGGTAGACAAAACAGTTATGAATATTATTTATTGATTTTCTTTGTGTATAGGAGACTTCTGCCCAGCCGTCTTCAGTGCTAAAAAAAAGAATAAAATTAATTTTTTAAGTAACTCTGCCAGAGCAGAAGAAAGACTGAGTCAAACAAACCAGAAAACCAAGCTAGACTAAATGAAAGACTAACAAGATTGGGCAAGAATTCTCGGTTTTTGCTAATTAGCCAGAACAATCTCAAGTTTTTGATCTGAATGTAAGATCTAGAAAAGACGGTTTCATAGCCACAAAGACAAGTGACGGGTGACAGAATGCATTAGTCGGTAAGTATGACGGCACTAGACCCTCAAGGTCCAAATCGGCAGTGCTTTATCTCCATTTCATGGTCCTTCAGCCAGGGTCCTTTTCGCCCATCCTTCCCCAGATTTCTCAACGTAGGCTACCCATTTAGAGCTGGATTGACTCTGGCTGAGCTTGCAGAATTACGCCACTGACCCACGTCCCAAACCAAATAACCAGCCACGCCAGGGATCGGATTCCCCCTATTTTCCCCTTGAATAATTCTGGATCTTCATTGAAAGAGAAATGGAAATTTTTACTCTCCTGTTTAATTCTGAAGGCAATCGTATAGCATTTACCTATAGTAATAACCCCTAAGGGTTCAAAGTATTAATATTTGCTCATTTATTTTTTGCCAAAGACACTTCATGTTTAAGGGTGGTTGAATAAACTTTGGAGGGGGCTAAGTCAATTGGAAATCGAAAGTTCCAGTGCCCTTTCTAAGATGTAGCCTGCTTTTCAACCATTTGCAACCGAATGAGTTGTTACCGACTACAGTGTCTTTCAGGAAATTCATATTCTAGCTTAACGACCCATGTGTTTCAGCAGTTAGTTTGAAAGAATCTTCGCATAAATACATAATTAGGTACTTCCGTATTATACGGAACACACTCGAGAAGAGAAGTTTGGTGAATGTTAATGAAATAAAACAAATATGATGAAAATATGATAGTTTAGTACCAAAATTATGGAAACTGCAACAAAGAATTATGGAAGCAGAGGGGCGCCAAGCCGCATCATTTTAAATATGCAATCTAACCTAACCAAAATACCAACTAAATTTTTAGTTAAAATATAGCTACAATGTAATTTTTCCACCAGAGCCGAAGCTAATTGCCTGGTATAAAGACCGTGAAAACTGGTTATTGACTGATCTTCGCAATACAATTTCTCAAACGTGTATTATAAGACAACGGGAGGATGGAGGCGGAAATTGATATATAATCCTCGAGGTCATATCCAGGACTTTTGTTTGGGAGGGGGGGGCATAAAACTTTTAGAAACTCATCAAAAAATATGTGTTAACCAAAGGGATAAACTAGACTGCTAATTAAATTGATGAAAGTCTAGATGATGGGGTATTATCTTTTTTAAGCCCAGGAAAATCAGAATCATTAAAAATGTCACTAAAAGCTGAAAGTGATGTTTAAAAGGAAAGGCTCAACTGGTCTTGTAGCTACAGGGCAACTATAAAACACTAATTTTGCTATATATTTCCTGGAGAGTCCCTTATTTTATCCATTTTAACAGTATTTTACCTTATTTTACCAATTTTACTTACACGTTTTTATTTTACGGTAGTTTTACAACACTAGACATATGTCAAGCAAATTTATGAAAAAATCCAAACATTTTGTGTCAACAGTAGTAAAATGATTTTGTACATCTCCGTACATCAGAACATTGTGCGGGACGTTGGCTTGAACATAAACAGGATAGTCCAGTTCTGTTATGCGATTCTTGCAAAACTTTGCTGTGCGTTAATAGTTTAGATAGGGTCGGTCGAAAACAGGATCAGCCGCTTTGTGGCATGTTTGAAACAGGTTTTATGCGGCCATGCCACATAGAAACAAAAATGAATTCTTGTCGAAAAGGGGCATGTTTAAGAGCTGACGTCACAAGACTTGTTTTGTTTCTTAAGCTAATACGAAGGTGATGACATGCCAATTCTAAACCAAAAACGACTCTATCGAAATGTGGCATGTATAGGCATCATGTCAAAAAACTGGTTTTTATCACAAAACTTGAATGTCTCTTGTTTTGGCTTTTGCCAAGGATACACAGACATATCGATCGTATATATGGGTCTGCTAATTACGAGTTATAGAGTTTGTACTTTGAATAGAAGATGGCATATGAGACGCAAATATCCTATTCTCTTAACCCAAAAAATATATCAAACAGTTCGTGGTAACGAACTGTAAGTAAGGAGCAACCCGGCTCAATTATAACCGAAACTCTAAAAAACGGATTTTTGGTACCAATAGATACATCAAAAGAATCAAAATTTAATTCTGATTTCAAGTATATAAGTTTCATCAAGTTTAGTTTTACCCATCAAAAGTTAAGCGTCTGAGAAAATTTGGCTGATTTTTGAAAAAAGGGAGAAAGACCCCCTAAAAGCTATAGAAGCTTAATAAAAATCACAACATCATATTCTGCGTATCAGAAACACTACTGTAGAGGTTTCAAGCACCTATCTACAAAAATGTGGACTTTTGCATTTTTTGCCAGAAGAAAGATCACGGGTGCGTGTTTATTTTTTTTTTCCAGGGGTAATCGTATCGACCCATTGGTCCTAGAATGTCATGGGAGGGCTCATTGGAACAGACGTTAAAAGTTCTAGCAACCTCTTAAGTGACAAAAAATGGAGGGCAACTAGGCCCCCTCCCAGGCTCATTTTTTCCCAAAGTCACCTGACCAAAATTTTGAGATAGCCATTTTGTTCAGTATGGTCAAAAATATGATAACTATGTCGTTTAGGATGACTTAATCCCCAGGAATCCCTGGTGAGAGGGCTGAAAGTTTTGAAATTTACCAAATGTTAACATATAGTATTGGTTATTGGTAAGTATACAGACGTTTTCAGGGGGATTTTTTCTGGTAGGTGGGAAGGGGGGGGGTCGGGGGTTATATGGGAGGATATTTCCATGAAGTAAGTTTTCATTGGGGACGGGACATTGCTCTATGGGGGGCGCCGCATTTCCAAGCATTATTAAAGAAAAAGATAAGAAATTATATTTAAAAAAAAAAAACAAGTTTTTCCCCTAGTCAATACCTCGCTCTTCAAGGCAAAGAATTTTAGTACTTTCATAAGAGCTTTTTATTCTAATTAACGGCCTTTGAGATTAAGGAGTCATTTTTAAAGAATTTGAACAAAATTTGAACTTTAGCTTTAAGAGCAAGGTATTGACCAGGGGGCAAACCCCCTAATATAAGTATTAAAAATCAATGAATACAGAAGTTTGTTACGTAAGTTAATTCGTAAGTTACATATATTTATTACTAATCAAAACGTTCGTAAATAAAATCAAACAAGTTTTGAAAAAGCCATTTAATAAAAAAAAAAGTAAAATTAATATGCAAATTTTTTTTTATATTCATTTACGGTGAGCCAAAATCAAAACCTACATTAATTCAAAAACGTTCAAAAATTAAATAAAAAAAAATAAGTTTTTTTAACTGAAAGTAAGGAACGATGTTAAACCTTAAAACGAACAGAAATAATTCCGTATATGAAAGGGGCTGTGCCCTCCTCAACGCCTCGCTCTTTACGCTAAGGTTTGACGTTCTCACAACTCTTTTTTTTAAACAATAAAAACTTTAGCGTAAAGAGCGAGGCGTTGAAGAGGGCACAGCCCCTTTCATATACGAAATAATTTCTGTTCGTCAACAAATGAAACAAATGTCTTTTCAACAAATGAAAAGACAACTTTTTTCAACTGAAAGTAAAGAGCAAGGTTTAAACTTAAAACGAACAGAAGTTTTGTCATTACTGTCTCATTGAGAATTCTCAATCCTTTCTATTTACTCTAATTAAATAAAAAAAACAACCTTTTCTAAATTAGAGGAAGTCACTAAAATACCCAAACCAACGCCACGAACGGAGTACTTATAGTCCCTGGGGGGGGCCCACCTCACCGACTCGGACTTCAAGCTCAAGGTTTTCGGTCTAACCACTTTTTTTTTTAATAAAAAAATTATGTATCGTAATTTTAGAGGCGGTTTGGAGGGGAGAACCCCGGGCAGATAAGGACTACTTTGTGTTCGTTTTAAGTTTTAATGTCGCTCCTTGCTTTCAGTTTAAAAAAGTCATTTTTTTTTATTTAATTTCTGATCGTTTTTTTAGGTAATGCAGCTTTTATTTTGGCTCGCCGGCATTGAATAAGTAAGAGAATTGTACTTTTTTTTTGCTAAATGCCTGTCTAAATTTGGTTCTGACGTAATTTACAAATTAATTTACGTAACGAACTTCTATATTCGTATATTTTTCTTCTGGCAAAAAATACACAGTTGCAGATTTTTGTAGATATGAGCTTGAAACCTATGTTATAAGGTTTTCTGATACGCTGAATCTGACGGTGTGATTTTCACTAAATTTTTTTCACTTTTAGGGGATGTTTCCCCCTCTTTACAAAAACAGGTAAGTTTTCTCAGGCTCGTAGCCTTTGATGAGTAATACTAAACTTAATAAAATTCATATATTTAGAATCAGCATTATAAGCCCATTCTTTTGATACATTTATTGACACCAAAAATCCGTTTTTAAAAGTTTCGATTACTATTGAGCCGTATCGCTTGTTTTTTTTTATTACGTATATGATGCTGTTCTCCCCTTAGTCAATACCACGCTCTTTACGTTAAAAGTTAAAAATTTTTTAATTCACAAACCCCTGAATCACCAAGGCCGTTTACTGAGACTCGATTGCCCCTCCGCCCCGCCCCCCCCCACCAGAAAAAAATTCTTCCTGAAACTGTCTGGATACTTCCCAATAACCAATACAATATGTAAGAAATGGGCAAAGTTCATAACTTGCAGCCCGTCCCCTGGGAACTGTGGGGGATTAATTCATCGTAAAAGACATATATATATTAGATTTTTGACTATGCTGGACAAAATGGCTATCTCAAAATTTTTATTGGGTGACTGAGAAAAAAAATGAGCGTGCGAGGGGGCATAGCTGCTCTCCCATTTTTTTGGTCACTTACAAATGAGCCTCGAACTGTTAATTTATATTCCAATGAGCTCTCTGAAGATATTCTCGGACCACTGGGTTACTATGATTACCCCGGGGACAAAAAACAAATAAACACGCACCCGGGATCTTTCTTCTGGCCAAAAAATGCAAGATTCCACATTTTTGTAGATAGGAGCTTGAAACCTCTACAGTAGGGTTTTCTGATACGCTAAATATGATGTTGTTAATCAAACAGTTCGTGTTAACGAACTGTAAGTAAGGAGCGACCCGGCTCAATGGTAACCGAAACTCTAGAAAACGGGTTTTTGATACCAATAGATATATCAAAAGAATCAGGTTTCAATGCTGATTTCAAATATATAACTTTCATCAAGTTTAGTGCTACCCATCAACAGTTACGCGCCTGAGAAAATTTGGCTGATTTTCGAAAAAAAGGGGGAAAGACCCTATAAAAGTTAAAGAATCTTAATGAAAATCACACCATCATATTCAGCGTATCAGAGAACCCTACTGTAGAGGTTTCAAGCTCCTATCTACAAAAATGTGGAATTTTGCATTTTTTTGCCAGAAGAAAGATCACGGATGCGTGTTTATTTATTTTTTTTTTCCCAGGGGTGATCGTATCGACCCAATGGTCCTAGAATATCGTGGGAGGGCTCATTGAAACGGAATTTAAAAGCTCTAGTGCCCTTTTTAAGTGACCAAAAAAAATAGAGTGCATCTAGGCCCCCTCCCACGCTCATTTTTTTCCCAAAGTCACCCGATCAAAATGTTGAGATAGCCATTTTGTACAGCATGGTCGAAAATATGATAAAAATGTCTTTTAGGATGACTTGATTCCCCAAAGTCCCCAGGGGGAGGGCTGAAAGTTATGAACTTTACTCAATGTTAACATATAGTATTGGTTATTGGGACGTATACAGACTTTTGCAGAGGAGATTTTTTCTGGTAGGTGGGGGACGGCGAGGGGCGGGGGCCATAGGGAAGGATCTGTCCAGGAAGGAAGAGTTCATGGGGGAAGGGAAATTGCCATGAAGGGGGCGCTGGACTTGCCAGCATTATTTATTGGTTATTGGGAAGTATACAACCATTTTCAGGAAGGATTTTTTTTGGAGGGGGGGGGGCTAGAGGAGGGGAGTACGCTGGAGAATATGTCCGTGGAGGATGTTTCTTTGGGGTAAGGGACATTTCTATGAAGGGGGCGCCGGATTTCCAAGCATTATTTAAGAAACGATCAGAAGTTAAATAAAAAAAAACAAGTTTTTTCAACTGAAATGTAAGAAGGAATATTATAACTTAAAACGAACAGAAATTATAGCGTATGTAAGGGGGTTCTCCCCCAAGTCAATACCTCGCTCTTTACGATACAGTTTTTTTTAGTGCTTTCAAAAGAGCTATCTATTCTAATTAAACGGCCTTTGTGATTCAGGGGTTTTTAAATCAAATTTTTTTTAACTTTTAACGTAAAGAGCGTGTTATTGACTACGGGGAGAACCCCTTCATATAAGTAATAACATATACGTAATAAAAAAAAAACAATAAATAAACAAGCGATACGGCTCAATAATAATTGAAAATTTTAAAAACGAAATTTTGATGTCAATAAATGTATCAAAAGAATGTGTTTATAATGCTGATCCTAAATATATAAATTTTATTAAGTTTAGTATTACTCATCAAAGGCTACGAGCCTGAGAAAATTTACTCGATTTTTTAAAGAGGGGGGAAACATCCCCTACAAGTGAAAGAATTTCAATGAAAATCACACCGTCAGATTCAGCGTATCAGAAAACCCTATTACATAGGTTTCAAGCTCGTATCTGCAAAAATCTGCAACTTTGTATTTTTTTGCCAGAAGAAAAATTTACGAATATAGAAGCTAGCTACGTAAGTTAATTTGTAAAGACATCCATTTAGCAAAAGAAAAGTAAAATTTTTATGCAAATAAAAGCTGTATTAACTAAAAAACGATCAGAAATTAAATACAAAAAACAAGTTTTTTAAACTGAAAGTAAGGAGCGACATTAAAACTTAAAACGAACAGAAATTATTCCGTATATGAAAGGGGCTGTCCCCTCCTCAACGCCACGCTCTTTACGCTAAAGTTTGACTCTGTCACACAACTTTATTTTTTAAAACGATAAAAACTTTGACTTTCTCACAACTCTATTTTTTAAAACAATAAAAAACTTTAGCGTAAAGAGCGAGGCGTTGAGGAGGGGACAGCCCCTTTCATATACGGAATAATTTCTGTTCGTTTTAAGTTTTAATGTCGCTCCTTACTTTCAGTTTAAAAGACTAGTTTTTTTTATTGGATTTCAATAGGTGTCTGGTACAGGTGGGGGGTCCGTTTATGTATGGTCTTAAATCATACAATGTTTCTCGGTCGCTTATAGTGTGAGGAGTACCATTTCTCTTGATGACCCTTATATATTTGAAATCAGAATTAAAATCTGATTCTGTTTATGTATCTATTGGTATCAAAATCCCGTTTTTTAGAGTTTCGGTTACCATTGAGCCGGGTCGCTTCTTACTTACAGTTCGTTACCACGAACTTTTTGAAAAGCAAGTTATGTAAAAATACTTCAAATTCAACAGCCCTTGTGTTCTATGACTCATTCCTAAAGGAACGAGTCATAGAACGATAACAAAAACTGACTAGCTTAAAGAGCAAGGGTTGAGAAAGGAGCCGCTCCACTCATATTTAAAATGGCTCTTATTTCTCTTAAGCTTAAAACTTGGTTTTATAAATGGAATTTCTGATTGTTTTTCAAATTTTGACAAGAAATCCTTTCCTGCTTTCTGTGTAAAATTTGGCTCAGAAATTTCCCTTAATCTTACCATGAAAAATTATTCCCCCGGAAGGGCTTTATACCAATCAAGGACCCCCTTCACAACAAGAAAGAACGAGTCCCTTTGTAAGGAGTGTCCTATTCTTAAATTAAAAATACTATATGTTTACAGGGGTAAAAATGCGGAAATTGCAGGTTCTTCTTCTGGGTCTCGCTGGGATCATTTCCTCCCCCCAAAGACAGTATTTTACATTCCTACTGTTTAAAACAAATTAATAATGACAAATTTTTATATGTCATTATATGGGTAAAAAGAGGCGTGGAACAATTGCTAGCTACCCTCCAATTTTTGGTTATTCTCAAAGGTCAGTAATATTTGTCATTCATGATCAAATAAGCCCTCTTCTAATCTTCTAGGTTTGGTTTGCTACAATTGGGCATGGAGAACGAAACATATAAAACCGTATCTCTTCAAGGAAAAAGTACAAAATTCAAGATTTTAGATAGAAAATAGGAGTTAAAACTTCAACACTTAGGCTCTCTAATCAGAAAATAATAAAATGAAAAATAAAATCAAAACAGGTGAGAAAACAAGAATTTTGTCAGCCACTGGCAAACCATGATGAATAATAAAAAAGCAAATATTTCTACAAGGACCTCCCTCAAGTTGTCCTCAGTTCTAAACAAAAAAGAAAGAAGAAAAAAAAACAACGAAAATTTAACCTTTCGAAGTTTACCCGACAATGACAAAACAGACACTCAAAGTGTCTATGGATTTGACAGTGGAAGAAGACACAACCATGTATTTTATAAAATAATCTCTTATTTAAAATAAAGTATTTATCGATTCAACGTTTCTTGTAATTTTTTTTTCTATATGAATGAATACTAGATAGGAATGACACTAAAGGATAAGTAGAAAAAGAGATGAATGTATATAGTTAAAGGATAGAGTGTAAAACAATATATCCTTTTGTATCTCGTTATATTGTGGGAGTCGACACTGTCCCATTAACCTTGCCAGTGAACTATAATTTTTAAATTATCCAAACTTATGTGAACACAGTAAAAAAAGCAAGTTATTATATTAACGAACACACAAAAAAAATTTTAAATAAAGGTTTTATAAAATCTCAAACAAAAAAATATAGTTTATAAATAAAGTAAACAAATATATTTGCAAGTGAAATGTCTACTTTTATTTTTGTACATTCTACACCTTAGAAGTAGGTATTTATAAATCCTAAGTTGAAAAGACATCCATTTTTTAAAAAGGGGTTTATCTCTCACTGCCATCTTTATTTCAAAGTACTTACTCTACCACTGAATTCCAGCAAACACTTAATTATTTAATGCAGATGAACTTTCGCCATTGCTTTCATATTAGCTTATAGAACAAAAACCAGTTTTTTGACATGATGCCTCTACGTGCCACATTTTGATAGAGTCGTTTTTGGTTTAGAATTGGCATGTCATCACCTTCGTATTAGCTTAAGAAACAAAACCAGTCTTGTGACGTCAGCTCTTAAACATGCCCCTTTTCGACAAGAATTCATTTTTGTTTCTATGTGGCATGGCCGCATAAAACCTGTTTCAAACATGCCACAAAGCGGCTGATCCTGTTTTCGACCGACTCGTTTAGATATGAGTGATTTCAAGTGAATTGTTTGATATTTGGATATGATTTGGATATTGTTTTGATATGGGTGGATATGACCCGACAGCTTGGATCACTCTGACTTTTGTCCACCTTTCAAACAGCAAGAGCTAAGTTTAATTTAAAATGAAATTATAGCATCTATTAGTCATCCCTTTCAAAACTTAAATAAAAGACAAAAATTTTGAGAGATCTCTTTACATCTATAATAAAAGTCTGAGAGCAGAAATAAATTGGAATTATAGAATCTATGAAATCGCCCCTTGCAAAGGTTAAATATGAGATAAAACTATGAAAGTTCATTATATTGTTCTGGTTGAATAACTGAATGAGTCTGTGACATTGTGTCAAAGCAAAAAAATCTCATAATATACGGTATCCCTGAAGATAAGACCCTGAAAAAACAAAAACAACAAAATGAAAAATACTTAAAGCTGATAAATGAGGTTCTTGTTGTTAAATCCGGTTCCTTCTTAAGGCTTGACAAGTTCCGGAGTGGTAAATGGAGGCAAATAAAGGTGTTTTAATTGTCTTACTGAATGTGATCCTTGTTCTACTATCAATTAGGAAACACAACAAATATCCTACAAATACAGGCTCAAGTCTGTGTTTTCATGACTAAACAGAAATAGCACTTGCTCAGCGAAAATGTTACTTGGGCTGAGAGAGCAATTGCAAAGTAAGCTGGAGACAAGTGAAACGGGATGGATAATAAGAATCAGTTTTGAACCTGAATTTTTTTTTATGCTGATCGTTTTCATGATGAAAAAAGAATGAGCAGCTACAAATGGGCCGACGCATAAATGGATTAGCAACATCAAAAAGCTTTACACAAACGCTGACAGTTTGTCTCCTGGGTTTAAAGAATTTATAGGTATAATTTCACAGAAAAATTATCCTCTGTTTAAAGTTGATACGGAAATGTTACCAAAAAATATTCTTATTCATTAGGATATTTTCAGGGATTGTCAGGTTCAAGTTTAGCGTACAATACCAATTATAAGCGTGAAGCTTATGCTTATACCAAATCAGGTGTTAGTATTTTCAAAATTGTAGGCTTATTCTATGCTTTTATTTCAGAACGTATTACAGTTTATATAAGGGATTTATTGCTTGCTGCTACTTACAGTTCTCCAGTGTTTATATCACCAGTGTATGTTCAAATCAAATCGGATGTACTGTAATCTCAAATTTCAGATCCATAGTACGCTTCTATTTCAGAATGTTTTATAGGTTTTTGTAACACATGACAGAAGATCCTTCCCTTCAAATAAATAGTGTTCGTATTGTTGCTATTTAGTCCTGATAAAGGTGATTGGAGGTAAATGTTTGTCAGCAGCACGGGTTCTAGTAGCCATAGACTATTTGTACTTGGGCTCCTTACTAACCACAAATTAATAGTAATATGCATAAGAAAACTATCATTTAGGCCGTCGTTTAAATCAGAGATTTTGAATATTACTGACAATGCATATCCTTGTCAATATATTAAACAGCCAACCCACTTCCGGCAATGCAATTTAACATAAAATTTGGTAAAAACAAAGTCCCTAGATGATATACAAAATATTAGATTTATTCGGCATTGAGAAAAGCAGTCCCACTTATTACCAACAAGCTAGTGTGAAGCAAACCTAAGTGGAGTAGAATCAATGAAACGCATATTACAAGTAAATTAAGAACCATCTAGTGTCACTGAACATCTCTGAGAAATTGCAAGTGGGTGAAATATCTCCAAAAAGCATTCACGTCATTGCAGATATCTCTTAAAAATTACTATGAGTTATACACTACTAACAACTTACTGCAGCACTAAGACACCTGAGGCCAATAACACTCCCCCTCCATCCTTCACCCTTCATCCTTCATCTTTGCACCCTTCCAAAAAGTTTCCATTTCCTTTAAATTTGCATCCTTCCAATACCCTTATGACGCACTCTGGATGAAACGATATGTTTCGACTCTTTCATTTCTTGTGCTTTCGAGAGTAGGGAGTTTCGAATCATGTTGAGAGCAGGGGGCAGGTCTGTAGAGATTATAATCCCACTACCTTTTAGCTTTTTAACATTGTTCATGATCGACTGGACATCACTCTCCGAGCTTAGTGAAATAAATACGGGGGACTCCTTGCGTCGGCTATTTTGCTTGCTGCGCCTATTTGTGATGTTTGCAGCCCGTGAAGAAATCCAATAGCACTTAGTCATAGATATGTCACTAGTTACACCCAGCTTTTCGCTAACTAATTTAATGACGCTATCTTCAACTTTCTTGTTAGGCTCTTCTGCCGGTAAACCATGCACAATAAGGTTCAGACGGCGATCTTTCACGTCGATAAGTAGTAGCAGTTTTTCCAGGGCCTGGTACTTGTCGACATACTCGTCGATAGTTTTCTCAAAGTTATTAAGCCTCACATCTCGGTCGGCAGCCTCCGTTCTCAGCGACGCGATCTCAGAAGTAATTCCGTCAAGCTTATTATTTAATTCTGTCTGCGTAGCAATAATAGAATCCAGTTTTCCGTTCAAAACTTTTCTGAACTCGTCGAACGATTTTTGCGTAACATTAGCCATGATAATGATGTCAGATCAACTGACTAAATTAGTTGATTTTGATGATGCTGCCTTCGACAAAGGTCAAGTCGACGACGTCCTCATTCACCCAAAGGCAAGTGAAACACCAGACACTGACGAATTTATATTATAGTTAAGGATCGGAACTCTGTTCTGACACAGCCTCTGGTTTTCATTTTTAATCAATGTTTAATGACAGGTGGCCCACATGCACTGCAAACATGTAACCACTCCCCGAAAGTGGGTCACAAGATTGCTTCGGTATGTTTATAAACATGCCAAATTATAGGAGTAATAAATATTATTACTATAGTGGCCCACTCCTGATACTGGGCCACTAGGCAGTCTAATGTTGAGCGTTTCCGGCGGAATCCATAATGGCGGTCGCCTAGAAGGTCATTTGATTCCAGGTACTGATGAAGTGTTTTATTGGAGATGCTCTCGTAGACTTTGCCAACACAGGAGAGAAGGCTACTAGGCTTGTAGGAGCCCACGCTCGTTGGATCTCCTTATGGCTTTAGAGTAGGTATAACATGGGCGGACTTCCATGTTCGTGGGAAGGTTCCGGAGCAAAAGCACAGCCGGAAAAGCAATGACAAGGGTCCAGCTAGTTCGGCACAGCAGGACTTGAGGACAAAATTTGATATGTTGTCAGGACCCATGGTTTTGGTCACATCAAGATGCTGCAGAATGCGAAGGATCTTGGGAGCAGAAAAATTCACGCGTTCCAGAATAGTGTCAGTTCGGTCAGAGAAATTTGGCACTTCTCTACCGTCGTCCTCTAGATTTGAGAATTCGGCAAAAACCTTAGCAAGAGCTTCAGCCTTTGCCTTTGGATCTTGTACCACTGTCTCGTTAGTCTGGAGAGAAGGAATTGTGGTCAAATTGGGCGACGGTGAAGCCTCCTTGACTATTTTCCACCAACTCTTTGCAGAAGCAAGTTGAAACTTGGTGGCGAACTTCTCCTTATACTGAACCCGGGACTGCCGAATCGCTCGAACTGCATCTTTGCGTGCATTTATGAATGCAATGCTGTCCTCTTCGCTCTTCGAAAGTAGCCATCGCTTGTATGCCTTTTGCTTTGCTCGGATTGTCTTCTTACACTGGGCGTTGAACCAAGGTTTGTCCTTACTGGACACCTGGATCCGCTTTGAAGGGATATGCTTTTCGACAGAGTCAACTATGGCCTGCTGGTAATTATCTGCAGCTTCCTCTGGGCCTTCCAGAAGGAAGGCTCTCCACTGCTGAGAAAAAAGAGTGTTTCTCAAACCGTCCCAATCACCTCTTTTGTATAGCCAGATTGTTCGCTCATGCTTTAGTGGAGGCGGAATACGAAGGTTTCCACGTGCAATGATGGCAACGTGGTCACTTGAGAGAGCATGAGCGTCTACCTTAAATGAGTCAGGGTGACCTGTAAGAAAGAGGTCAAGACGAGATGGTCCGTTTGGGCCGTGATACGTGTCAAAATCAACTAATTGTTCCAGCCCTTATGAGAGAGATAGATAATAAAGGTCCTACCCTTCCCAATCAGTATTTTTGCTGCGAAGCCACACGCTATGATGGACGTTGAAGTGTCCATGAAGGATAATGGCATACTTAGCGTACTTGCCCCGAATATAATCGAGGGAGGCTTCAAGGTAGCTGGTAATCTGGTAAGTTGGAGGGTTATACACGATACCGACAATCACGGATTTATTTGGGAGGGTCACCCTGACCCACAGAGCTTCTTCGCCTGCTGAATCTGGTATGTTCAGGCATGAATAAGGTAAATGGCTCTGTATATAAACAGCGACACCTCCTCCTCCGTATTTAGCACCGTCAGTACGCTCTCGATCCCGCCTGAGGAGCGTGTATTCCTGTATGGCAACCTCACTGCTCTGTATTTCTTGGTTTAGATTGGTCTCAGTAATGCACATGATAGATGGCTTGACCGAGTTCACTAAATGTAGGAACTGGTCAAACTTAGATCTGAGACCTCGTACATTGCAGTGGGCTACCGTAAACAGGTTCGTTTGGATGGTCGGAGGACGTGCTACAGGTCGTCGTCAAAATGGCTGTTTGGTCCGAGGCTTTTTGTTGTTAATCATAACCAGGTAAAAGAAGCTTTGCCGGGTGGTTAGCCCAACAAAGCCCGTAAATCCATTGCCATGCATCATTAGACGGGGAACGGTGCCACCTGCCACGCACCTCATTACCGCATCTTCAACATGGAGGTGGTACCCCATAATGGGTTAGGATTCGGCACAAGTGCTTCCTATTTTGCGAAATTATAGTACGAAATTATGGAATTATAGTAAAAGTAGTAGTAGTAGTGTTAGCAGAAGCTTACTCATATTCCCTTTTGGTAAATTGGTATTAATTTAATTTACTTGACTTAGCGCCCTTGATCAGCAGGGTCGCCAGCGTAGAAGGAACTAGTTGACAATGTCTTCAGTCTTTTCCAGGTTGTCCTATTTTGGGCTAGTGAGGGGGGGCCTCATTTGGGTTGATAATGCAGCTGAGAAGTTGTTGGTTTATTTCATCAACCACCTGGTGCTCGGTATCCCTCTCGGACGTCACCCGTTGTTTTTGGAGGGGTTGAAATGTGTGATGATCCTTGCAGAGGTGCTTGGCGGGAGGTGAAGTTGGGTGATCGTACCGTCATGGAGAACGGGCTTCTATTTTAGTAGAGGGATTTGCCATTTTGTCAGGATCCCAGTGTTGCGGACATTGTTATACCATTTGAAGCCTCTTATTTGACGCTGGTGTCTAGTATTAATGGCATCGACTTTTCGTTGCTGTGTTTGGGCTATCGGCCATATCTCAGAAGAATATAGTAAGGTGTTTGAGACTGTGGCTTTGTAAATTCGAGATTTGGTTTTGTGACTGATTTTTGGTTTTAGGAAAACTGCCCTTTGGATTCTTCAATATACAGAGTTTGCTTTGGTTGATCTGGGAAAGATATAGGCGTCAAGTGTGCCATTTGAGGTTATAATGTATCCGAAATATGTGCCTTACCAATTCGACAGCTTGGCCATTAATTTCAACAGTTAAGGGTAACGTCGAAGCGGTCCTATTTATGGGCGTTATCTCTGTTTTCTACAAATTAATTGGCAGCCCAGCTCTAGAGGCTGCGGAGGACAGTGTCTTTAGTGTAGACTTGAGTGTGTCAAGATTGTGACTAGGGACAGCTTCATTTTCCATGAAGTCAACATCAGAGAGGCAAAAATGATGCCCAAAGGGTGGAAATACTGTGTCTGGTTCAGAATACGGTCGACGACGCAGTTAATCCGCTCAGGTGCAGCAGTGCCTACTTGCTGTACTCTGTTGTTGATGGGGAAGGAAGGAGAAAGAATCCCATTTACCAGGACGGCACTTTTTGTTGGCATTAAGCTTTTTAAAGAGTATGACTATCTTTGTAGGTAGTCCTTCAGCACCCAGGATTACCAACAGGGATCGTTTGTCTGCAGTGTCAAAAGTAGAACAGAAGTCGATGAAAGCTAAATGTGTTATTTTCTTGTGTTCCAGTGTCTTCTCAAAGATGTGTCTGACTGTGTGTATCTGCTCAGTTGTCGATCTTCCTGGCATGAATCCGCCTTGTTTTGGGCTGCGTAAAGCATGTAGCAAACTTGTAGGGCATTTCTACAGTAGTATCACAAACAGCAGTCAAGGAACACATAGTGAGTGATGCTGCGATAGATACTGCAGTCCTTCTTGCTACCCTTCACTTGAACACTGGCACAAGGATTCCTTTCTTCCAATCTGGTGGCATTACTTAAGTGCACCAGATGATGTTGAATATCAACTGCAGCCAATGTGTCATCGTAAGACCTCCTGTTCTAAGTAGCTTTGAATTGATGCCACAGGTGCCAGCTGCTTTGTTGATTTTCAGTTTTCTTTAAAATCAGATATTTTCTCCTCGGGTAAAAGTTCCGCGTCATCAGGGACAAGGGTAGCCTCTGCAGCGGCAGCAACGAGCCCTGTGTCAATGCCATATGGCGGATCCTACTTTAGCAGCTTATCGAAGTATTTCTCCCATAGACTTAGACATTGTGACTGATCGTTTTTTGTTTCTCCGTTTACTGCTTTCAGGATTGCAGACGCCTTGGTCTGTCTGCTGGTCAGCTCACGCAGGATCTTGAATGTTGCGCCAACATCTTTCTTTTGTATAGCTAACTCAAGCTCAGTGGCTTTGCCGACTATAAATTCTTTCTTGTCCTTGTGGAGTATCTAGTTACGTTATTTGTTGAGGTGTCTATAGAGTGTCATATCTCTTCGTAGTCTCTCTCGTCGTCTCTGCTCAATTAGTTCTAAAGTCTAGTTGCTTATACACTCTTTCTTTTTTTGCTGCTTAGAGGCCACAATTTCTCTGGCTGCTGTTTGAACATTGTCCTTAAAAGTGTTTCATGCTGATTCGCTTTCTGAATACTGTAGGAGGTCCTCAAGGTGGTTCAAGACTTCAACTATATACCGCTCACGAACGGAAGGATTGTGCTGCAATCGAAAGGTGTCTGTCTTCTTGGAAGAAGAGGAGATACTTTTGTTGGTCCTCAGTCGAAGTTTGATCCTGGTAGAAACGAGATAATGGTCGGCATTGCCGATCGCAGCACCTCCGTATGCGTGGCAGTTCCAGACAAACGAGAGCCAGTGTCGTCTAACATTGATGAAGTCAAGCTTTTTTGTTGTGCCATCATTGCTTTACCATATATAATTCTCATTCTCTTTTCTCACAAACCACGTATTTGTGACTGATAAGGCGTGGGTGATGTAGCAATTTAGCAGCCTTTCACCATTATCTTTCAGTGTATCCACGGTCTCGGGTTGAACAACTGCATCATACAGACCAGAGCTGTTATTGATACTGGTGTTAAAATCTCTTAGGACTGAGAGGCAGTCATGTGGTGGCATCTTGGAGAGCTCAGAGGGCACTAACGCGTAGAAATTTTCCTTTTTTCTTTAGTGGAATTGCTCATTAGTACAAAGGAGGTAAGAATAGTTTATCTTCCAGCGCTTGCCGTCGATTCTTGCTCTCAGTAGACATAATAAGATAGGTGTGAATGACAGTAGGGTTTGCCGAGCAAAGCTGTTGAGAACACCGACTCCCTTTCTTCTTAGAGTTCCACTAGAGATGTTTCCGTGCTTCTCCAATGTCTACTTCGCCGCTTCCCTTGAGATCCATTTCTTTTATTCCTGCTATTGTCACTTTGTATGTTTCTAATTATTTTGCCAAGAAAAGCTTTGAACTAGGTTGGTTCAATGTCAATACATTTCAGGTGACAACATTTATGCCGCCTTGGTCAGCGATGTTCAAAAGGAAACGTCTTTGCTCAGACCTGGGTCCAATTAGGGATATAGTGGTTGATGTATCTGAGGCTGTAGTTTTATATCTTTTGTAGCAATATTTTAACAAAGTGCATGAACCAGTATCTCCTCAATATTTTGTCAAATTTTTCTTTCAGACGCTTTGGCTCAACAGTACTATTATCATAATAGTAGTGGTAGTAGTTGGAGTAATAGTCTTGTATTAGTGGTAGTAGTAACAGAAGCAGTAGCAGTATTAATAGCAGAAGTAGTAGGTATATTTCGCATTTCAGTCAGTTGAACATCCCTTTCTTGATGCCCTGGATGTTCATCTTGATACGCTCAGCCGTTCCAAAAACATTGCTGATACGCAGTTTTGACAATCTGTATGTACATAGTACGTTTCGATTTAGTTCAAATTTCCCTCAATATTTCCTTGGATTTTCCTTTCAATATCCTTAGCCTTGGTAGAGCTCGCTACAGAAGCAGCAGTATTATGGTAGTAGTAGTAGTAGTAGCGTACGAATATTTCCTTTTTGGTCAATTGATTATCTTTCTTATCACTTCCTTAAAGTTATAAATTGATATACTTCGTAATTTCTGAATTACGACCTTTTGGAAATCCGAATGCAAATAAATTGTTTTGATTTAGCTCAACATTTTCCTCAACATTTCCTGTGGAGATCGCCTGAATGTCCTTGTTTTTTTTGTAATTAAAGGTCAAGCATTTCGACCTTTCTTCCCTTCACTGAGCTTTACGGCACTGAAGATGGTGCTGATTCAGCAGACACTGAAAAATATTCAGTGCCTCCGAACAGCTTATTGAGTTCTTCATTGTTTATCTTGATGCATTGGAAAAACACATAGACATGCAAAGTATAAAGGAAAATCTGTCACAGGCAGAAGTCGCCAAGAAGTTTTCGTCTCTTAAACAGTCACTTTCAGAAAAGTTGCTTACAGAAAAACTTTAGATACAATATATGGAAATGATAGAAATACTGATGAAGTTTATCCAAGCAGTCCGCACGGGGATCTGAGATCTTCATCTTCAGGCAATTGAAACTATGTTGCCGTATTTCGCAGCATCCAACCACTTCCTATATGTGAAGTCTGCCAGGGTGTACTGGCAAAATATGAAATATTTGGAAACTACAAATTCCAACGTGTTTGACAATTTTCAGAACGGCAGATTGATAATCCACCGATCCGAAAAACTTTTGGCGGTTCTGTCATCAGATCTGGTCGTTGAGTAGGTCCTTATGTGCTTAGGCGCTTCTTACAAGTAGGTCCTTCCGTTGAAAACTTAGGCTCTTCTTACAAGCGGAAGCAGGACTTTCAGCACCAACTTGCAGTGCAATTAATTCGTCGATAAAAAATTTTGCTAAAGTCCAATACGAGACTAGCGAACAGCGCAACGAAGTTACAGAGTCGAGGATTGAACGCGAAAACCATGACACTAGTAAGCTTCTTTGCTTTCTTGCTGAGAATACCCCTTTCGCAGAAGACCTGACGTTGCGTAACACTACTTCTGGAGTTATGGCTGATAAAAAAGTCAACGTCAACGCTGCTAGGCTCGTCGGACAAGAAATCAAGGAGAGAATGACAGGGGAAAACGTCAACACGTACACATTCAAGAAAATGTGGGTGGCCAGAACGCTTCCTAATAAAGCTGCACCAGTTATTAATGAACAGTCAGTTGCCGTTGATCCAATAATAATGTTTCAGCGGCTGGTAACAATTTCTGGAAATAGCGACCATAATTTGGAGTCATACTTTAAGTATGAATTGTATTCACCGCCTCCGTCACTTTTTGAAGCAAACGGACTTCCACGATTAGCCAATAAGCCTGCACTCACCGATGTGATGTGGCGTCTAGTTGCAGAGCAGCAGCCAAAAACTGAAGACTCTTTCAAAAATTTCAGGGTTAAGCATATAGTTCCCGGTGGTGGGGCACTGCTTCAGCGAATCTCTTAGAAAACAAAAACTCAACGTTTGATAACATCGGCCAGAAGTACGTTGACTACGTTGCACGGACATGCGTGTCACAAAGAATGTCGGTGGTTTTCGACGGATACAACCAAGCACCTTCAATCAAAGACATCACTTATTTGGGACGGAAAGGGACACGATCGTTCCCGCAGATCAGCTTTAATAGGAATATAGTCTTTTCTACAAAGAAAAATGTGTTCCTAAGCAACTTTAAGAATGAGCAAGCAATCATAGCCATGCCCAGTGAGTGCCTGACAAAAGCTGTGTATCAGGTATACCAGGCAGAAGGTGACGCTGATCTTCTTATTGTTCTAACCGCAGTATGATCTCCTTCTTTTATGCATACTTTCCTGGTTGGAGACAACACAGATCTGCTTGTACTCCTGTCTTTTCACGCACAAACAGGTAGCGAAGTGATTTTCTTTTACTCTGAGCCACGAGCTGGAATCCCAAAGAATAGAATTTGGGATATTAATGCAATGAAACTCAAACTGGGATCTCGTATATCTAGCATATTCCTTTAAGTCCACGCTTTCCTTGGAGGTGATTCAACTTCTCGAATCTAAGGCATTGGGAAGTCAACGGGACTACAGCTTCTGTTAAAAAAAACGATAAATTTTACAAATTCTCTATAGTTTTTATGACCCCCCTATCTACCAAGCACGACATTTCAGCAGCTGGGGTGAAAGCAATGATGCTTTTATATAAGAGCCCATGCTCAATTTTAACCCTCAATCAGTTGCGTCATCTCAAATTTATCGAGAAAGTTACAGAATTTGCTTCGTATGTAAAAAAACGATGAATTTTACGAATTCTCTATAGTTTTTATGAGCCCCCTATCTACCAAGCACGACATTTCAGCAACTGGGGTGAAAGCAATGATGCTTTTATATAAGAGCCCAGGCTCAATTTAACCCTCAATCAGTTGCGCCATCTCAAATTCATCGAGAAAGTTACAGAATTTGCTTCGTATGTTGAGTCTAAAGTTCTTCCTCCCACCAGTGATGCTTGCAGCCTCCACTCGTTTCGAGTTTATTTGCAAGTTAGATCATGGAAAACCCTGGGATGTCATCTCGACTCTACCCAGTTCAGTTGGGTTATTCAGAATGGACTGTATTGCCCTATTTTTGGTGAACTCCCAGATGCCCCATACTCTCCTTGCAGTTTTTCACTGTAACTGCGAAACCGAATGCTCAAATTTTTGATGCACTTACAAAAGAAATGGCATGAAATTCACCTGGGTCTTTGGACTTTGCAAGGGAGCAAGTTGCGCTGTGTTACAACTGAATTTTTTGGAGTTGAAGATATAGAAAGTAATGAAGATCTAAGAATATTAATATTTCAATTTTTATCACATTTGTATATTATATAACTGAAAAAGTAAAGAATGTTTTAATTGTTAGTTAAAAAGTCAGATTGGTAGATAGTTGTCATTCTATATTTTAAGAGCGGTTACTTTCAGATTAAGCGTGGTTTAATACTGATGGAATATTTCAGTGAAAGTGTTAATTTTACGTTCAAATAAAGGCGATTTTCATAATCACCGTGACTTAGTACCCTATTCTAAACATCAATTTTGTTGATGTACGCCTTTATATGATAAAACAAATTTCATCTCCTCGAAATGAACCTCAACCTCAAAAAACCTAATTTGAAGTTTTACGTTCAAATAAAGGTGATTGTCATAGTGACTGTGACCTAATACCTTATTCTAGACATTAATTTTGATGTCTAGAATAATGTACGACTTATCTATGCATCGAATGTAGACTTTTCTATCAACAAATGAAATTACATCATTTTTATACAATCCTAAAAAGGGCTTATCCCAGACATGCCTCTCAATCACTTGGCCTGTCTGTCTTGGCTTTTTCTACAATTAGCCATATCTTGATGCCTGCAATATATTTGGATTTGGATTAAACCCATTGCTTAACCCATTGAGCTTGAAGCATTTTTTTCAATACATTTCAATAGTTTGCGGATTTATATACTGTGATTGTTTGTCAGAATAAAAGCATTTTTCAACTTATTCATTAGTTTTACATTGCTTCATTATTCAACATCGCCAATTTTGCTAACGACCTATTTAACAATATTGACTTAAACCATTTAGACTTTGTAATTCCACTTACTTTTGTATTTTTTTTTTCTAGAATTATCATGATTTTTTTTTGTATATTTTGCATTACTGCAAGTTTCTTAGTTTCCAGAATTTACATTTCAATTCTTGGCAATTAAGCTACAATTTAAACTACTTGTTTCGTGTTTAAACTATGCTGGAAGAGAGTAAAACGATGCTTATTAACATTTGTGTTTGAACCATATGTAACAAGCTTTAAAGAAAGCTGTTTTTTTTTACAATTTGACTGAAAATCGAGGGAATTTTCACTTCAGATAATTGTTTTATTATTCCAAATTCTAAGGATGTTTGACCAAATTGATCAACGGAAAGAGACGTCTAACGTGAAGACGTTATAAAGGATGTTTTCTTAATTACTTGATAGAAAAAAAATAAGAGAAAAAATTATTACTATAAGTAGACAATATTGCTTTATATTTTTTTTTGTCCTAGGATTTTATATTATTCACCTCATTTTCACCTGTAAAACTTTCCGTCAGTAATTGAATCTTTTGCGTCAATCTCCCCTTCAAATAGCAGCTGCATGCTTGTCCATAGATTGTATTACTTTCAGCCAGCTTCGCTATTCAGCTAAGGACTGTTGTAAAATTACCATAAAATAAAATCCCGGTCAGTATAATTGGTAAAATAAGGTATTTCCTAGGAAAGATGGGGTAAAATTACTGTATGATGGAGCATTTTTTTTTGTATGTTTTTTCAGCTTTTAACGAAATTTTTGAAACGAATTTGATTTTCCTAGATTTAGATTTCCCTAAGCAAAGCTAATTGACAGTAGTAAAATCTATGGACGAGCGTGCTTCTATCAATAGGTATAGATTTTCTTAATGTAAATTAATTTAAGTTTAGTTATAATAGTATTTAGTTTAAGGTACATAAATTTGATTAATACTCATTTCATTTATTTATAATAAATGTGCTTTAATTCGCTTAGGGCCGAAAACAGGGGCTAATTTGGGCCCAATCCCCTGGCATTTCAAACTTTTTTGAATTTGTGGACACTCCCAAATCCAATTATCTTGTTTGTTTTTACAATCGTCCTCTCCCTTCCCAGGAAAACAAATTCATTCATGACTTCCAATATAGTTCTTTTTATGACATTCCGTATATGAAAGGGGCTGTCCCCTCCTCAACGCCTCGCTCTTTACGCTGAAGTTTTTTATTGTTTAAAAAAATAGAGTTGTGATAAAGTCAAACTTTGGCGTAAAGAGCGAGGCGTTGAGGAGGGGACAGCCCCTTTCATATACGGAATAATTTTTGTTCGTTTAATGTTTTAACGTCGTTCCTTACTTTCAGTTAAAAAAAACTTGTTTTTTTTATTTAATTTTTGAACGTTTTCGAATTAATGCAGGTTTTGATTTTGGCTCACCGTACATGAATAATTAAAACAAAATTTGTATATTAATTTTACTTTTATTTGGTTAAATGGCGTTCTCGAAACTTGTTTAATTTTATTTACGAACGTTTTTATTTGTAATAAATATACGTAACTTACGAATTAACTTACGTAACGAACTTCTATATCCATATATTTTTAATGCGTATATTAGGGGGTTCACCCCCTAGTCAATACCTTGCTCTTTAAGCTAAAGTTCGAATTTTTTTCCAATTCTTTAAAAATGACCGCTTAATTACAAAGGCCGTTAATTAGAATAAATAGCTCTAATGAAAGTACTAAAAAAATCTTTTGCTTAAAGAGCGAGTTATTGACTAGGGGTGAACCCAATCAAATATGTAATATTTTCTGTTCGTTTTAAGTTTTGATGTTGCGGCTTACTTTCAGTTGAAAAACTTGTTTTTTTTAATTTAATTTCTGATCTTTTTTTAAATAATGCTGGGAAATCCGGCGTCCCCTTCATAGCAATGTCCCTTCCCAAATGAATACTTCCTTCATGGAAGGATCCTCCCTCATAACCCCGACCCCCCCCCCCCACTATGAGAAAATATCCCCCCTGAAAACGTCTGTATACTTCCCAATAACCAATACTATATGTTAACATTGGGTAAAGTTCATAACTTTCAGCCCTCCCCCCGGGGACTTCGGAGGATTAAGTCATCGTAAAAGACATACTTATCATATTTTCGAACATGCTGCATAAAATGTCTATCTCAAAATTTTGATCGGGTGACTTTGGGAAATAAATGAGCGTAGGAGGGGGGATAGTTGCCCTTCAATCTTTATTGTCACTTATAAAGGGCACTAGAACTTTTAATTTCATTCTAATGAGCCCCCCCCCCCCCACGATATTCTAGGACCACTGGGACGATACGATCACCCCTCGGAGAAAAAAACGAAAAAAAACAACAAATAAACACGCATCTGTGATCTTTCTTCTGGCAAAAAATGCAAAATTCCACATTTTTTTTAGATAGGAGCTTGAAACCTCTACAGTAGGATTCTCTGATACGCTGAATATGATGGTGTGATTTTCATTAAGGTTTTATAGCTTTTAGGGTCTTTCTTCCTTTTTTCGAAAATCAGCCAAATTTTCTCAGGCGCGCATCTTTTGATGGGTAGGACTAAACTTGATGAAAGTTACATATATGAAGTCAACATTGAAATCAAATTCTTTTGATGTATCTATTGGTATCAAAATACCGTTTTCTAGAGTTTTGGTAACCATTGAGCCGGGTCGGTCCTTACTTACAGTTTGTTACCATGAACTGTTTGATACCCTCTGCAAATACACTCATTCATCAGCAAAAAAAAAAATAATAGGATAACAGGGTGTGTCCACTTCCATTTCAGCGCAGGCGTTAAAAGAAACGATCGTTTATTTTGCACTTCGTTTATTGTTTTGACCATGGACGGCTGCATTGCTGTCGTCGACGTTTGTTTTACCAAGCGTGTTTTTTTTTTTGTCCAATGTGTCCATCGCAAAACACCATTAAGAACCGCTCGGTAAAAATCCCCAATTGTGTCGCGGAGTCTGACTTAACAAAGCGAAGCAGAGCGATAGAGTGTATCCAAAGTTCGTGGTTACGAACTGTAAGTAAGGAGTAACCCACCTCAATTATAACAGAAACTTTATAAAACTTTACAAAACAGAATTACGATATCAATAGATACATCAAAAGAATTGGATTATTATGCTGTTTTCTAATATATAAGTTTTATTAAGTTTAGTTTTACCAATTGAAGGCTGCAAGCCGGAGAAAATTTGCCTGATTTTCGAAAAAAGGATGTAACACGTTCTAAACGTCAAAAAATCTTTATGAAAAAAAACACTATCAAATTTAACGTATCGGAAAACCCGACTGTAGAGGTTTCAAGCTACTATCTTCAAAAATGTGGAGTTTAGTATTTCATTTGCCAGAAGAAAGATCGCTGTTTTTGTTAATCGGCACCGAAAACTGAACAGTTGTTCAAGCTCAAATCGGCCCCGTTTTTTTTGCAAATAGATACCGATTCACCAAATTGGCGCCGGAAAAAGGTACTGTTTGTTTTAGGTTTTAAACTGGGTAACATTGCTACAGACTCACAGGCAAAATTACATTCCTGTCTATAATTATTTTAGTGGAAAGATTACGCAAACCGTTCATTAAAAGAGAGTAAGCAAATGCAAATAAGGTAATACACTGTAAGAGAAAGGCTAGTCAATTATCAATTCATCACTCAATCATACACACTTAATGACGAAATTAATGAGTGCAATTAACAATTATATTTTTTTTTTTGCTCTGCTATGTCTCCAGTAAAAATTAAAAAAACTATACAAAATAGCAATATCATATCCAAACCTGTTTATCCAAGCCTTTGGGTAGTTTTGCACGATGATAATTACAAGGCACCGTAAAATGTGTCAGTAAAATATCCGTAATCTACCGGAAAAATAGGTAAAATATCAATTTTACGGGGATCTGTGAACTTACGGTAAAACACGTTAAATACTGAATTTGCCGTGACTAATTTTACCATTTACAGCACTACAGCTAAGTCATGCAGATCTACCAAGACAAACTTATTTGCACTTTATATATAGAAGTTCGAAAAAAACAAAACAAGTTTCTTCAACTGAAATTAAGGAGAGACATTAAAACTTAAAACGAACAGAAATTATTACGTATATAAGGGAGATCGCCCTCTTGTCAATAATAACATCCTCCGTCAAGCAAACTTGACACTTTCTCTTCTGAATAAATTTAGTGGCCTACCATCTCAGTTACTAAAGGTATATATTTCTTTTGTACGTCCTTTGGTCAAGTACGCTTGTCCTGTCTGGCATCCCGGCCTCTCAATTGAAGCAATCAAAAAATCGAAAATATTCAAAAAAGACCCATAAGGATTATTTATAAAGAAGACTAGGTCCCATAATCCTACCTCCTTAAAACTTTAAAACTTGATACCCTGGAGTCCAGAAGAAAAAGATTGTGCATCCGTTTCGGGAAGTCAGCACAAATAAGCCTCCGTACTGAAAAACTCCTTCCTAGCCACCACTCACCCATAAGATATCACCGTCCCCGTATAGTATCCCAACCCCATCCCCATCCTTTCTCCCAGACCCTTTTCGACCTTGCATTATAAAAAAAATTTTATTCTTTTTTTTACAAATAAAATCAACAAAAATCATGACCCGTAAGTTTGCCAAAAATTTAAATTGCTTTGTCCATATTATTTTTTAATTTTTGAAAATTTGATTATTTTATTTTGATTCTTTTCATCTTTTTATATTATAACCTATAAAATATTTTATAATTATGACCTATATTTATTGCTTTTGTATTTTCTGACTATTACCTGTTGTGTTTCGTTACAGTGGTAACTATATGTTGTTATTGTATTTTTTTTTATTGACTAAGAAATGCGAATTCGGCCCACTAGGGTATGTGATAGTCTTTTTGCCAATAAATATCTGTCTATCTATCTATTTATCAACTTAATCTGGTGATGCTGAGCCTTTGGTAAAGTCGAGGAGGCCAACCTATGAGAAAAAACTAGTCTCTGTCCACCTTTTAAGGTACATTTTTGTGTGCCATATTAGCTGTTTTTGTATTTGTTTTTCTTTATTTTTCCGTTCGGTCTTATTTTGCAGTAGGCATCAAGACATGGCTAATTGTAGAAAAAAGCCAAGACAGATAGTCCGAGTAATTGAGAGGCAAATGTTTAAATGGTACGGGTAAATGGCGGGAGTAAGTATGACTCGTTTATTGGACAAATACTTGTGTGTTAGTTTTTGGAAAGGCACGCCTGCCTAGAGTCTCAGGCAGGTTGACCAAGAATTTAAAATTGACATAGGACCGTTAGATTGCCTGGAATGAGAGGCAAACAAGGCACCCCCGCCTTTGGTCTTAGGAAGGTTAACCAAGAATTTAGAATTGACACAGGACCATTAATTTGTTTGGAGTAACAGGCAAACAATCATTTAAAGCCATCTTCATCTTCCAAATAGTACTTATTCATTGCCTAGGCTCAGCCCCGCATTCTGAGTAAATTTCAATTGTTCACAATTTTTTCAAATTTTTGGGTCACTTGCCCGAGACTCTCGGCGGCTGGGCGCCCCCAAACATTGTCCCAAATTCCTCTCTCAATTTAGCAATTGTTCACGGATTCCCGCCGTCACCAATCGCTTTCTAAATAGTATCTATTCAATGCCTCAGCTTAGTCGAGCATTCTGAGCAATTTTCAACTTTTCACAAATTTTTTAAGTTTTGGGTCATTTGCCAGACTGGGCAGGTGGGCGCCTCCAAAAATTGCCCCAAATTTATCTCTCGTCTTAGAACTTATTTACGGATGCCTAAAGCCGTGAATGGTTAGACCGTTTCCCTAGCAGTAACCATGCGCTACACACGTACCAACAATATTTTTTATTTTCACGTGGGGTCCGAATCTAGCCCATGTCCATCGCTTAGCATTCAAGCCTTTTGGAAAGGCACGCCTGCCTAGAGTCTCAAGCAGGTTGACCAAAAATTTAAAATTAACATAGGACCGTTAGATTGCCTGTAATAAGAGGCAAACGAGGCACGCCCGCCTATGGTCTTAGGAAGGTTGACCAAGAATTTAGAATTGACACAGGACCGTTAAATTACTGGGAATGACAGGCAAACAAGTGTTTAAAGCCTAATAGTGCGGGGTCCTAACTACCTTTAGTGTCAGGCAGGCAAGTGACCCAATTTATAAACTCAGACATTTGCACTAACAAAAACTTAATTCAATATAAGTTGGATCAACAAGTTGCCGGGAATTACAAGGTAAATAGACGTCCAAAACCTGAAAGGCCCTGTCTGCCTAGACTGTTAGGCGAGTGAACAGTCTAGGCTTAAAAAAATTTTTTTTAATTTTTGAAAATTTGGTTATTTTATTTGTTATTCTTTATATCTTTTCATATTATGACCTATAAAATTTTTCTAATTATGACCTATATTTATTACTTTTGTATTTTCAGACTTTTTTTTTTAAGAAATGTGAATTCGGCCCACTAAGGATTGTGATAGTATTTTTGCCAATAAATATATATCTATCTATTTATCTACCAAAAATGGTGATGTTGAGTCTTTGGTACAGTCGAGGAGGCCATTCTAACCTATGAGAAAAAACTAGAGTCTCTGTCCACCTTTTAAGGCAAATTTTTGTGTGCCATATTGGCTGTTATTGTATTTGTTTTTCTTTATCATTTTCGTTTGGTCTTTTTCTGTTGATTATAAGACAGTTATTAATAAAAGTCATTCATAATGAGAAATGCATACTCCGAAGTATGGTTTAAGGTCCCCGTTCAATGACTCACACGGTTCTTTTGTAACTCAGAGTTACTAAAATTAGGGCTTATATAGGTAGTTGTAAAGTTTCACAAATGGATACATGACTACATTAATGGAGTTTGGCTTAAAGCGAAAAATATTTCTTCAGGTGTAAACCGTAAAGCCCGTGCACTCAGGCAAAGTCCAATAAAACAAAACTAAAATAAAAATTAGACTGCAGTCTGTCCAGATTTATTTCACATATATAAATAAATGATCAATCAGAATCACCTATTATTTCTTCATTTTCTTCAAGATTTCGAAGAGCTTTAAAATAGGGTGATTTCGCAGAGAAATCTACTTCTTCCCTTACATCAAAAGAACGTATTATTAATGTACTCAACCAATTGAACATTGATTTGTCCTCGACTTCACCACGAACTAGTGTCGGTACAATCCATTCATTAAAAAAAGCTTTAATATCATCTTGATAGCTATCCCATATTAAAGGTTCGTGGGTTCCATCACTACCGTATCAGGTATTATACTTATCATAGTGAGGCTCTTCTAATACAAGTCCTAATGCCGGCGCTATTGGTATATCTATACGGCTTTGCAACCACGCTTTATCTATGACCTCTTTAGCAGCTAAGCCACGCATAATGGCTATGACTGTTCCAATCATTTTACGAATTTGATGAAGCATAAAACTTTGACCTATAAAAAATGAGGACTGCTTTGAAACAGAATTGAAAAATAAACCTAAAAAGTTCAACTCAAATAGTCTAATAAAATTATATTTAACAAGAATCGCATTAAAACTGGCTGAGGCAAGTAAAGGGAAAAATCAATTCGAAAAAAGTGAAGTGTTTATAAAACTAGGTCAAGAAAAAGAAGAATTTTTAATATCCTGAGATTTTTTTCTCGAAAGATGCTTGAGTGTATGCTATTATTCTAAATATCGACGGACTCATCAGACATAGTCGGAGCTTAGACTACAAGGTGCCATTGCTTAGACAAATATTAAAAAAATCAAAAAAATCCAGCTTCAAATCCAATTTATAAAATATCTCCAGCCTGATATCTTTGGTAGCGGGGAATAAGCCCTTCCAATTCGACTCAGATCATTCCAAAAGTTCCCAATCCCTGTAATAGTTTCAATAACCGTTCAAATTTCAAATCTTTAAAATCGACAAAGACGTTTAGTCAACGTGGGGTTGAACTTCGAAACTAATTTCTTCGTTTCTTTACATCACACATTGCTATGCCAATTTCGGTTTACCCTCTCAAGGTTCCATCTCTTATAGCATCCCCTTTAGTGTATGTTCAACTTTACTGCTCAGCTGGTTATCAAACGACATAAATTCAATTATATACTACTGCCTATAACCAGGTAGGGAAAATCTAACACTACAAAAGTCTAAATACCTCCCTTCTTCACATTATTATGTAATAAACAAATAACATTTAGACAAAAAAAAATGAGAGTTACCATCATAAATAAACTGATTATAGATAATACTAACGATTTGTGGTGTCAGTGAAAATATTTAGGTAATAAAACAGATAACATTTAGACCAAAAAAGATATTTGCAATCATATATTAACTTATTATTTAATTTAATATCTTTTTGTTTTTTAAATTGAAATTTTTTTTTAATCAACATATAAAGTTTAGGCAAAAAAAAAACAGATAGTTTCCAACAAATATTAAATTATTATAGAAAGTGCTAACTATTTGTTGTGTTATTTAATATATTTATGTAATAAAAAGATAACATTTAAACACAAAAAGAGAGTTGCCATCATAGATTAACTGATTATAGATGGTACTATCGGTTTGTGGTGTCAATGAAAATATTTAGGTAATAAACGGATAACATTTAGGCAAAAAAGAAAAGAGAGTTGCCATCATAGATTAACAGATTATAGACAATGTTATTGCTTTATAGTCTCAATACAAATATATAAATCCTATAAAAGCTATGCGATAGATAAACAGAAAGGAGGAATTGAATTCACGTCAGAATTTCTTAGTTAAATTGAAATCGCTTATTTATCACCTATGACTTAAAGTGAAAGAATTACACGATAATTATGCTAATCCAAAATTTACGTATTTTAAAGCCTTAATTTTGAATTTTTTATTCGGATTTATCGTATCGTTTTTGGTGTCTAAGACGCATGGAAAATTATACAACATAATGAATGAATCCTAACAGCTAAAGCAAAAGGAATGAAACTAGTGACAATAAGAATTACATTGATTTGTAAATGTAAACGTTGCAAATTGAAAACTGCAGTGGAAGACAAATCAAAATTACGACAGAATAAAGGAACGTGTTATTTTAGCGACGCTCAAAAAAAGTAAGTAAAATTAATGCTGAGATTGATGATCGCCTCCCAGGAGAATATAAATCCTGTATAAGCTGTGTTACTGTGAAGGACAAACAGGAAGGAAGAATTGAATTTACCCCAGAATTTCTTAGTTCAATATTGATTGCTGAAATGTCACCATATGACTTAAAACTAAAGAATAACAGGATAATTATGCAAATGTTTAATTTAGATATTTCAAATGGTATGTGAAATGCAACATGGATGGGTGTTACTGAAATAAGATGGATGGGTGTTTCTGAAAACAAGATGATGATTGAATCCGAACGGTAAAAGCAAAAGGCATGGAAAAAACGTGTAAGGTAATGATGAACAGAAACGAAGCGCAACAGGATCTGTGGTTAGAAGACAAGCGACAACAAGAATCAGAACGAATCTAATTGGAAATGATGGGAAATGAAATCTGGGGCAGTGTGGCCAGATTGGCTTATTTTACGCCAAACTGGCTTATTTTGTTGGCGACTGGCGTGAAAATTTTTGGAACTGGCTTGTGGCTTAAAACTTGGCTATTTTTATTTTGAGCTGGCTTATTTCTTGGCGTGATTTACTTTTTCGGGAAGAATTTTTATTTTCTGGCAATTCATCCGATTTTCGAACGAACGAATGCTCACGAAAGGTCAAAATCACGTTTTAACTCTATGGTCAAAATACGAATCTAACTGCGGCAATGCAGTGAAGTTTTCAAATCCTTAGAGACACGTGGCTTCGTAACAACAGCATAAAAAGTATTAGCCATTAAGTCATGGGGTTGAAATACAGCTGAAGGTACAGTATATTAGTTGTTACTTATTAATATAGAATAGCGCCGGGAATCAAACTTATAACAGGCATGTCGGTAACATCTACAGATCCTGTTTAAATTTATAGTTCATGTGAGTCGCCATATACACACTAGCTATTTTCTGTGGATTGTATCTCTGTCCAATCAGATTGTGTACACAGCCTAGCCGACTGGGTACACAGCCCACTGCATTGGGTACTGCCCCCAATATATTGGGTACCCCCATACCCGTTTTCACTTTTTGTCTAGGCCTAGTCTGAGAAAATACATTTATTTATATTTGAGGTTTTCTTTGCATCACTTCAGTTTAAATATGCTCAAAGGAAGAAGCAAATTGGTCATTGGTTTTCTCAGAATACATGCAAAAGTGAAAATCGTTATGGGGCCGTTGGGGATATTAATTGTTTTATGTACTACCATCAACATAATGTACTACTTCACCCCTTCAGTAGTACCCCAAAGGATCTGTACCTAAGAATTTGAGTGCTACTCCCCACAATTAGTACTACATTGAACATTTCATAGGTCCTACTACGCTATATATGGAGTAGGTTCTGCTTTGCTATATATGGGGTAGTACCTTTGGGTAGATGTAGGTATCAAATTCTGAGGCACAGATCCTGTTGTATATTGCTACAGTGGTGAAGGAGTACATTATATGTTGAGGGTTGTACATAAAACAAATAATCCCTAACTGGTATGGGGGGAGGTACCCAATGCAGTGAGGTGCGTAGCTCAATGCATTGGCTACCAGAAAATTGGGTACATGCCACAGAAAAATAGTTGGTGTATATGACTGGTTTGCACCCCCATTTTTAGCAGTGATAAGTATCAGCTTGTGACAGGAGCAGGATCAGTAGATGAGTTATCCTTGCTTTGATGTCTGATTTCTTTGTTACTGTTTGTGTAGCCTAGGCCTATAGGATAGCCTAGGGACAATGCACTTTAAGGTAATAATAATTTACTGGCCAACTTTTATTTCATAAAGACAATACATTTATTTATATTTGAGGTTTTCTTTGCATCACTTCAGTTTAATTATGCTCAAAGGAAGAAGCAAACTGGTCATGGGTTTTCTCAGAATGCATGCACACGTGAAAATCAGTATGGGGCAGTTAGGGATATTACGTCGACGAACTTGGCTTCTCGGAAAGCGGAGCTGGTCTTGGCTACTCATGTAGCCTGTCACTCGTCGGTGAGAAAACTCGACCATCTTTCTACTATCATAAAAGACTTATTTCCTTGGCTTATTGGTGAATCGGTGAGGCTAAAAAAAAACTAAATGGTTCGCTCTCATTAAGAATGTGCTTGGACCTGAAACCCCTGAAGGGGATAGTGGCTGACATTGGAGATGGTGAGTACTCTCTAATACTGGTTGAGTCAACTGATGTCTCTACAAAGAAGTTCATGTGTATTTGCATTCGATATTACAGCCCGAAGTTGAAAAAGATAGTGTGTACTGCGTTAGTAATAGTTGAAGTTCCATCAACTACAGCTATTATACTCCACGCAGAACTCACAAAATTTCTTGCAGAGTGCAAAGTACCTCTCAAAAACCTGATTGGTATTGGTACTGATGGGGCAAATAACATGTGTGGCGCAAATCACTCTCTATTTACATTGCTGAAAGCAGATGGGTTACCCCACCTTCAGCTTTTCAAATGTTTTTGCCACTCTCTGCACTTGTGCGCTTCCGAGGCGGTGGAAGAGTTGCCGAGAAACCTAGAATGTATGCTCTCGAAAAAGTACAAGTGGTTTAGCGTAAGCCCGTTGCGAAGGGAAGGGTACGGCCAGATATATAGGCTGATAAATCATGGAAACTTTCCCTTTAAAATTGTGGCCCCTTCAAGTACACGCTGGTTCTCGCTATACACCGCAGTGTGTAGAGTTGGTGAGCAATACCTCGAACTGACAACACATTTCCGCAGTGCCAAGGAAAAAGAGCGGTGCTAGACTGCAAGAACTTTACACGAAATGTACAGTGATAAGTGCAACCATCTATACATTGTCTTTCTGAAACCACTATTGGCCGACTTTCAGAGGGTGAACATACTATTTCAACATTTGAATGGAGACCAATTTCGTCTGTTTCAAGAGCTGAAAGATTTGGTCATGTGCATCCTGCACAGGATCCTTCAACCCTATGCAGTGTCCCTTAACGTCAACCTTGAGTTTCTAATTTACTACCTTCCTGTCGACCACGTAGACTTTGGGCATTTGTTTCTTTCTGAACTCAGCGAAGCTGATCTTCCAAGAGAGATGAAAGAGGAAATAAAGCTTCACTCTCATGGCTTTCTCAAGAACGCTGTGAGTTCAGTTCTGAAACAATGACCTCGTGCCATTGAGTACATTCTGAAATTGAGACTTTTCTTGCCGAGACCCTACTTATCCCCGACAAGACCCAGATTTACCAATCTACCACTTATACTTATTCCAGTGAAAAACTTTGGAGACATAGAAAACCAGTGGAGACGCCTGCTCGAGGTTGACTGGAATGAACATTGTGGCGGAGAACTTCCAAAAGACTCCTCTGAGTTCTGGATCCACGTGCTTCAGTTTCGCGACCCTATTGGAGAACCAGACTTTCAGAATTTGGCAAAGTGGGCATTGTCGTTGCTGAGTTTGCTTATCAGCAACGCAGTCGTTGAGAGAGCGTTTTCTATGATGTACTGTGTAAAGTCAAAGCTTCGGAATAGAATGCTTTTACCAATCCTAAACGCAATTTTGATTTTTCGACTGTGGATGTCTGTCAGTGGCCAGTGCTGTTCGTCATTCGTACCATCAGCCAAAATGAGTCCGTTCAACAGTTCCATATTTTCAAAAAATGGAGCTGAAAATGCGTCTGACAGTGGATGATGTAGCAGAGCTGCTGCGCCTGACGCTGACAGGGAAGAAGATGAACTCAGTGACATCTTAGAGGCATTTGGTCAATCTTAAAGGGCTATGAAAGACGAATATTCTTAATCACCAAAAATTCCACCCTGGAGCATTTTTTTTCCAATCTGCCACTTTTTTTAGTTTTCCCGTCATAAAGTGCCTTAAAAGGTACGCACACACTCAACGCCTGGCAGCCAGAGTTCGGACAGCTATCTTGCGCTAAAGGTCAATATAATTATGATAAGTTGTAAACTTCTGAAATCGATGAGTGAGTTGGCTCTCGCAGCACAGCAACAAAATTCAATTCTTAGCTTGTCTTACTTAAAAGTATCTAAATTTATAACGCGTGTCATTCCCAATCTGGCCCACGATACTTCCCATCCATGTTTAAAGTGGTGGAATGTTCGGACTTCGTTAAAATGTGGCTCATCAAACAGGAACCTGGAGATCCGTCCCAGCACGAACAAATAAAGACTAAGAACCTTCGTCTCCCTATCTCGATACTACAACCATGCGGAGTCGAATAAAATACGGCTGATACCTGGCGAATTTAAGCGGAGGTGGAGCTGGCGCGGAACATTACAATTCGTTACCTCAACAACTAGCTCTTCGCAGTGCAGCCCCGGAGAAGAAAAATTGAGTGAGAACAAGTGAAAGTGTTTGATTACACTTATCATACACGCCGGGAGTCCTGCTACGGTCCTATCTTTGCAAATGTGAGGCGGCGATGAGGGAAAGTAGACGGTTGTCAACTCATATCTCAGCCAGTTCTCAAATCGGCTCCACCTTCTCTCAGATTTTACGTGTTATCCAATAGTCAGTTCCTGGACCAAAGACAGAGATTCTACTCAGTCTTATTTGTTCTTGGTCCCAGGGACGTATTGTGGTTCGTGATAGCCAATTATGACCCTGGAATGGACTTGTGATAAAGACAAAAGTACAATTGTGTTCCTTGTATACCTTTCGTAGCCCTTTAAGGGCGTTTTAGCCTCGCATTTAGCATTGGGAAAAGGATTATATTCCAAAGCTTTGACTTTACGCAAAGTGATTTCCACAATTTTATGAATCTATATGTGATAATATCCAATGATCTGATTTTCGTTTGTGTATCTATGTGACAATAAACCAATGAAATAATGATCTTTTTTTTTTTTGTCTGCGGGCTACGGTCGTTATTAAGGAATGCATAATTATGTACAAACAAAAAATAAGGGCTGGGACACAATTTTAACAATTTTTTCTGGTAATAACTCTATTGCGCCAAAAAGAACCTCTGACTGAATCGAAATGTTGACATTAAAACGCATTGGGTCACAGAGTATCATTATAGTAATCGGAGGTCCGACTCAGTGAAATTATGGGATACAGATATTGCGGTGCACACACGGACAGTGCTTGAACTAACACAGGGGAAATCGAGCCGGTGGGCGTCCTCGTCAATAATTTTCCCCGAACTGTTGGACAGGAAAGTAAGCACGGTCGAGCATTTTCTGAACTTAGCGCGCGGGAATTTCTGTAAAGTCTCTAGAGTTCCACATGGGGTAGCGGTTTATCGCAATTCTACTAAATACAGCCTCAAAATAATCTCTACACTGGAACTGAACTTCCGCAAACCAGGGAACGAATTGAAAGGTGGATAATGCCAGCAGGATCAAAGGACCTGAATAGTGGTGAGTCAAGGAGGCACACTTGTGCCTCTATAAAGAGGCGACCCACCACAATGTTAAGCGATTTCAGGTCCTAGAGGTCGCAGAGAGACGGCGGTAATTGCATTTTGTAGCCCAAGCTCAAACTAAGAAACTTGCAAAATTTCATCCTCTTCCGACTTTATCTTGATAAGTAATAAACTGTACAAAAACGGGCAGAAATTATTTGAAAAAACTACGTTTTCTAAAGAGTTAATTGAACTTAAAACGAACAGAAATTATTCTGTATATGAAAGGGGCTGTGCCCTCCTCAACGCCTCGCTCTTTACGCTAAAGTTTGACTTTCTCACAACTCTTTTTTTTAAACAATAAAAACTTTAGCGTAAAGAGCGAGGCGTTGAGGAGGGCACAGCCCCTTTCATATACGGAATAATTTCTGTTCGTTTTAAGTTTTAATGTCGCTCCTTAATTTCAGTTTAAAGAATTTTTTTTATATTTAAAGGCTGCGAAAGCGGGGGTTTGGGGGGCTGCAGCCCCCCAACTGTGCCTCCTAATCTCTGTACGTTTTAAGGTTCAACCTTGTAACTCAGCCTCTTTAACTCTTTAGAAAACGTAGTTTTTTTCAATATTTCTATAAAACGGCCGTCAAAACTTGGACACCATTAAAAGTAAAGTTAAATTTTGGGCAAAAAATTGTCTGGCTTATTTTTGGCTTGTTTTTCAAAGGCTGAGGCTTACTTTTTTGTTCACGATCTGGCCACACTGATCTGGGGTCAGAAGACAAGAGACAGCGAAGATTGATCAAATCGCAAAAAAATGACTCGCAACGATATCCGCCGCTGGAAGAGAAGCAACAGAGGGAATCTCAACGAATCACGCGAGAATACAGATCCCGAAAAAAGTGCAACACTGTGAAGGATAAACAAGAAGGAGGAATTGAATTCACGCCCAAATTTCTTCATTCAGTTGAAATTGCTGATTTGTCACCCTGTGATTTAAAACTAAAGAATAGCACGATAATTATGCTAATGCATAATTTAGATATTTCAGAGGATATGAGCAGTGGAAGATGCATATCGTTACTTAATTGTATAACATCTTAGACGAAAATGAAGCATAACGAGATCTGTGGTTAGAAGACAGGCAGCAACAAGCCGAATCAAAATGATGGACTTGAACCTGAGGATTGAATGAAGGGGCATGATATTTCAGTGCCTGTGATACATATACAGGAAGGAGAAATTGAATTCACGCCAGAAATTCTACATTCAACTTTGCTGATTTACCATCCTATGACTTAAAATTAAAGAATAACATGATAATTGTATTGAAATCCGAACAGCTTAAGGTAACGATGAACAAAAATGAAGCACAACGAGAATCACATTGAGCTGCAATCGGAAATGTTGCAGAACGAAATCTGTGGTTAGAAGAAAAATGAATATTACAATGGAATGAAGGACCGCGTTATTTAAGATAAACAGGAAGCGTCTTAGAGGTTAGACGTTATTTTAGCGTCTGCAAAGGAATTGATTTCACGCCAGAATTTCTTATTTCAACTGAAATCGCTGACTTGCCACCCTAAGACTCAAACTAAACAATAATATGACTATTTATGCTAATGCCTAATTTAGATGTTTCAGAGGGTACATGCAATGGAGCATGCTCGGTTGTTACTGAATTACATAACAATAATTCAATTCAATAGTTTCTGGTGAAAAGCTGACAAAGAAGGCTTTTTGGTATCTATGATGTCATGCAAAATAATGCTAGTTGATGAATGAATCCGAACAGCCATAGCAAACTCCATGAAACAAAAATATGAAGTGATGACGAATGAAAATGAAAGACAACGAGATATGCTGTTATAAGACCTGTGACAGCGAGCATCACGACGAATTACAGATGAAAAAGATTGACTACATAATCTGCGGTTAGAAGACAAGTGACAGAGACGATCACATCGAATCGTAAACAAAATCTGCGGATATAACAGAAGCAACACACAATGAATCCCAGGAGAACACAAACTTTATAAAATGAGTGGTTCGGGGAAGGATAAACAGGAAGAAGGAATTTAATTCACGCCAGAATTTATTTATTCATATGCGGAATTATACAAGATGACACATGATTCTCAATGGCTGAAGCAAAAGGCATTTAACAAGCGACAGCTATAATCACCTAATAGCCTGCATCCCCGAATTTGGTTGATTAATGAATGTTACGTGGCATCAAATTTGTATATGCTTTTGTAAATTTTTTTTCTTTCCTCCTTCTCGATTTTCTGGGCCACAGATCCTGTTGGGGAGGGGTGTGGGGAATGTTTGATTCCGTTCCTTTTATTGTTTTACATTTGTTGTAAATATACGAATTTGAACTTGAAAGGGTTTTAGCTTTGTGGATAGATAGTTCAAGAATATATCCAAGAATATAAGTAAATTGTCCTGTAACTTTAAGTTACAGCTATTGGCCTGTCATAGGGAGACTTGAATTGATATGAGTAACTTTTTAAGTTTAGCATTTTCAACCGGTGCCCCCCCCCCCCACCCTCTGTAAAAATGCATTTAATTTCTTATTTAAATTTGATTTCATATGTGCTTACTACGAGTCCTTTCAAAATTGACTCGAGTTCGCAAAGCAGAGAAGAGACAGTAGAAGTGCTTAAATATTAACTTCTGGGCCTTTGGTATCTAAAGTTACTATTGTTTTCAAAATGTTTAGGAATTTCAAATTTTTCGATTTAAATTTTTTTTTTTAAGGTGTTCTCACAGAAACCCAAAGCCAAATTTCTTTTTTTTATAGCTAAAACAAAGATTTTTTGAAAAAAAGAAAAAGTTGAAAAAAACTAAAATAGGAAAAAAAAATTTTGTAATTGATTTTGTAAACTTCCACCAAGCATTTTATTCGACCTACCTCCTGACCTCTAGATGAACTAGCTTACCAGTTCACAGAGGAAAAAAATAAGTTTTAAAAAGCAAAGTAGAAATAAAACAGAAAAGTTTTTAACGGATAAATCAAAATAAAATAAAGATCCTTCTCATTTTGGTACGTGTCAAATTTATTCTAATCAGCCAATCTTCACATCCTCCATTTTATCTAAGGAAAAATGACAAAATGACAAAATGGAAAAATGACAAGGATAATTCTGGACAATTCATTGAAATTGATGGATCTTGATGGGATTTGAAAATAGTCCAAGAAAAGTTACAGAAGAGCAAGATCGAACAAAAGGGGACAGAAGAAAGAAAACATATACATTTATTTACCTGTAAGCACAGCATCAAACAGTTGACCCAGAAATAGAGACGAAAAATAAATTCAATGAAGGAATACGAAATCTGGAGAGAAATAAGTATAACTGAACCCAAAAATTGTTTGTCGTTCATTTAAAGATGCCAAGTAAGCGGCATCTCGAGTCGATTCTAGTTGGACTTCGAGCCTGGTTAATCCAAACAGTATGACGCGCAGTCATGGGTTTTAAATCTGATCTTACCGTGGGAATGAAAGGCATTTGGATATTGATTGGGCTGTGAAGATGATCAAGAGCAATCACACACGAAAGATGGGATTTAAGTAATGGTCTTTAAGGGATCACACTGGGGCTGGGAAGATGTTACAGACACAAATGAATCTTGATCAAGTATGTGGCTTAGATGCTGAACGATTAGCTTCATGTATGCTATTTCTAGCCTTAATATTTTGGAACCATGAAAATGAAAATGGAGGACACATATTAAAAAACCCTGAAAATGTGACGTCATGACACAAATTTTTGCTGGCCAGTGTCCTTATCCTTCCTAGAATTCCTAGCTTTAATGTCATAATACAAGAGTCTGATGGCCAATGACATTCTCCTTTCTAGTAGCTGATAAGAACAGATAAAGAGTTTATTAGAATACAAGTAACAATGTTTGTTGCAAATTTAATTTCGGTTTTAATGCTCAAATAACATTCAATAAACTCATCAGTTTGTCTCTAGATTTTCCTAAACTGCATAAGACATTTCCAATAATATCAAAGTTTATTTCAAAATTTTAATGTTAAGTTGAAAATTTTCCAATTACGACTTGGACAAAATAGTTATCCACAAAATCAAAATCAGAGAAGATAGGCCTTAAATCAGAGATATATGATCTTGGTCCTTTAGGTGACAATAGTCAAAACTAGCATTAATGAATGACTTTAATTCACGGTATTTCAGGGGGGGGCAGAGAAAAGTATTTTACATAATCCAGAGAGGAGAATTTTCTTGTGTTTTTAATTTCTTTTACAAAAATACCCAAGAAAACACTCATTTGCAATGAAAATTGTCACTCCGCCAGTTCATACCACTAGTATTGATCAAAAGCGTCAATTTATGGATATTAGGGGGGCAAAGCCAGATCCAGTGCCCCCCCCCCCTATTTTTGTCTGGCTCGTTAAAACGTAACACCATGCATTTAAACAAATTTTTGATGGGTTTTTTAACTTTTTTGTACCCCTCCCTCCATACACGGCCCTGAGGGGGGGAAGTATTCTTCAGAGTCCAGGGAGGGGAATTTTGTTGTATTTTCAATTTCTTTAACACACAAACGTAAAAAAACAAGCCCCTTTTCAATGATAATATCGCAAAAAGATTTTTTTGAATATAAGAGGGGGATTACAGGAAAAACGTCTTTTAGAAAAAATCCCCGTCCTCCAATTAAAGCCACTGGTATTCATATATGTTACTTGGTAACAATGCAAGCTGTATTGTGAAATCATCAAATTTGCTTCAAATATGGACACGAAAGCTGAATTTTTATTCGCCTAAGAAAAATACAAAGACACGAAACAGTAAGACTTTATCAGATAAATGATTGCTAACTTTAATTTTATTAGTATCTATCCTTTTCATTATTTCATTTACTTGATTAATTCTATATTTCTATCTTGCTTCAAACAATGTTGTCAGAAAACTGTATTGAAGAATAGATGGTAGAATTTGAGCATAAACTTATCAAAGCACCCTAAGCTTTGAACCCTGGAAAAGCAATAAAAAAGAAAAAAATGTCCTTAAAGATGGACTTTTGGTTACTATGGCCGTATCGTTTTCGTCAAAAATTGTATTTTATTTAATATTTCAGTTATTATGGGCAGGAACTTATTCTTTACAACAATTTTTATTGCTACTAAGCGCTGAGGTTCGTCCTTTACTAGGTTGCAGCTACCCCTTCAACCATGATGGTTGTTACCTGTGATTATGATGTCACCCATAATTTTGTTTGTAAAATCATGATGTATTTGATAATATCTTATTTAATAACAGTTGGCGTAGCACAATGGTAACGAGATGATCCCTAAGACATAAAGGATTTGATTTGAAGCCTGGGTACGTTAACGGTTCTAAATTCTAATGCAAACGATTTATGCAATTACAAGCCTGAATGTCTGTGATCACTTTCTATGTCCGCCGAAACATCTTATTACCGTTTTTAGTGTTGTTTTCTTACTAGGGTCATTTTCTAATGTCGATAGAATTTATATTGCCTCGTCAGAAAATAATAATTTAAAACCCTTTGGAGCTATTTCTTTAGTTGCATCGCTTACCATGGCTCTTTTTACAAAACCTGAATTAATCATTGCCTATGTAAGCATTGTAACTCTATTGTTTAATTTAAATCTTTGTATTTTGAATATTATTAATAGTTTTACATTGAAAATAACTAAAATTGATTGTCTTTACTATTAAAATATTTTACATTTAATAATACTTTTCAACCTGCCATGGTAGTTTTGATAATCTGCCATAGAGTACCAGTGGGAAAGCCGCGTCGTGTCTATGAACAAGCACAGAGTACGATTGGTAGAGCCGTAAGCATATTTCATGTCATTTTAAGATACGTAAAAAAGTTTAAAAAAATACTGTAAAATGGGTTTAGGAAGGACATTAAGAAAGTAACTTGTTGTGAAATGCCCTTAGAAAAGTATTGCTTGGTGTTGGAGCATTCAAAAAGGCAGTATAGTAAAGTTGTGGGTGAAAAGGATGGGCACTTCAACTTGTAAAATGGGTTTAGGAAGGACATTATGAAAAGAAATTGTTCTGAAAGGCCTTTTGAAAAGTATTGCTTGGTGTTGGAGCATTGAAAAAAGATGTAAAGTAAAGTTGTGGGTGAAAAGGATGGGTTCTTCAATTTGTAAAATGGGTTTAGGATGTACAATAAGAAAAGAAGTTGTTGTGAAGTACCCTTTGAAATGTATTGCTTGGTGTTGGAGCATTCAAAAAGGCTGTATAGTAAAGTTGTGTGTGAAAAGGATGGATACTTCAACTCCTAAAATGGGTTTAGAAAGGACATTAAGAAAATAACGTTTTCTGAAATGCCATTTGAAATGCATGGCTTTGTGTTGGAGCATTCAAAAAGATGTAAAGTAAAGTTACGGGTGAAAAGGATGGGTACTTCCACTTGTAAAATGGGTTTAGGAAGGAAATTAAGAAAAGAACTTGTTGTGAAATGACCTTTGAAAAGTATTCCTTGGTGTTGGGCCATTCAAAAAGGCAGTATAGTAAAGTTTTGGGTAAAAAGGATGGGTACTTCAATTTGTAAAATGGGTTTAGGAAGGACATTAAGAAAAGAACTTGTTCTGAAATGCCTTTTGAAAAGTATTGCTTGGTGTTGGAGCATTCAAAAAGCTGTAAAGTAAAGTTGTGGATGAAAATGATGGATGCTTCAACTTGTAAAATGGGTTTAGGAAGGACATTAAGAAAAGAACTTGTTGTGAAAAGCCCTTTGAAAAGTATTACTTGGTGTTGGAGCATTCAAAAAGGCAGTATAGTAAAGTTGTGGGTGAAACAGATGGGTACTTCAACTGGTAAAATGGGTTTAGGAAGGACATTAAGAAAAGAAATTGTTCTGAATTGCCTTTTGAAAAGTATTGCTTGGTGTTGGAGCATTCAAAAAGCTGTAAACTAAAGCTGTGGGTGAAAAGGAGACTACTTCAACTTGTAAAATGGGTTTAGGATGGACATCAAGAAAAGAACTTGTTGTGAAATGCCCATTGGAAAGTATTGCTTGGTGTTGGAGCATTCAAAAAGGCAGTATAGTAAAGTTGTGGGTGAAAAGTATGGGTACTTCAATTTGTAAAATGGGTTTAGGAAGGACATTAAGAAAAGAACTTGTTCTGAAATGCCTTTAGAAAAGTATTGCTTGGTGTTGGTGCATTCAAAAGCTGTAAAGTAAAGTTGTGGATGAAAAGAATGGATGCTTCAGCTTGTAAAATGGGTTTAGGAAGGACATTATGAAAAGAACTTGTTGTGAAATGCCTTTTGAAAAGTGTTGCTTGGTGTTGGAGCATTCAAAAAGCTGTAAAGTAAAGTTGCGGATGAAAAGGATGGATGCTTCAACTTGTAAAATGGGTTTAGGAAGGACATTAAAAAAAGAACTTGTTGTGAAATGGCCTTTGAAAAGTATTGCTTGGTGTTGGAGCATTCAAAAAGACAGTATAGTAAAGTTGTCAGAGAAAAGGATGGGTGCTTCAACTTGTAAAATGGATTTAGGAAGGACATTAAGAAAAGAACTTGTTATATGCCTTTTGAAAAATATTGCTTGGTGTTGGGGCATTCAAAAGCTGTAAAGTAAAGTTGTGGATGAAAAGGATGGATGCTGCAACTTGTAAAATGGGTTTAGGAAGGACATTAAGAAAAGAACTTGTTGTGAAATGCCTTTTGAAAAGTATTGCTTGGTGTTGGAGCATTCAAAAAGCTGTTAAGTAAAGTTTTGGATGAAAAGGATGGATACTTCAATTTTTAAAATGGGTTTAGGAAGGACATTATGAAAAGAACTTGTTCTGAAATGCCTTTTGAAAAGTAGTGCTTGATCTTGGGGTGTGCAAAAAGTCGTAAAGTAAAGTTTTGGTGAGAAGGATGGGTACTTCAACTTGTAAAATGGGTTTAGGGTGGACATTAAGAAAATAACTTGTTCTGAAAAGATATAATAATGGCCCCCAAGGGCCGAGGGGCCCTTGGGGGCCTGGTGGTCTTTTGGGAGTCCGGGAGCTTCCTTCGGGGTCGGGGTAGGGGGACTGGAGCCCTTGGGGGCTGGGGTAGAGGACCTCACAACACTGTTCAAATACAACTTGTGTATTATAACGACCACAGAGTTTCACCCTCAAATCCTCTTCTAAAACATCTTTTAAAATGTTTCTAACTGTTTCGCCGAAATAATTCCCTAAAATATCTAAAACGGTTTCTCTCAAATAACTGCTAAACGTAATTTCTGCGTGTTTCTTTTTGTTTTTAGCATCCCTGCGCTGTCACATTCAAATTACTTGGAAACCCCTTCCTGCGTTAATCTCTTCATCTCTAAGATCAAAACATTCGCCCGAAAACAATTCCCCTTTCATGACAAATCAATCAACCTTGACATCACCTGTCAGACATTAATAAACTTCCGGAAACAATTCTCCCGGACGAACTCCAAAGACATTAATAAACTTCGCCCGGAAACAATTTTTCTGGACGATTACCAAGTTCTAAGAAATAAATTTCCCCTAGGGAGGCTATGCCCATATTTGGAGTCCCGTCGGCATTAAACTAAATTGTAGAAGGCAGCAGGAGTGAGGGGTTTGAGTCAATAAGGCCTTTCTACTTAGGAAGAAACTTACACAATTGTTTAGTAGCAAACGCGTTGCTTTCAGACATCCGTTCAATTACTTACTCCTGAACACTGTTCCAAGACATTCATGCCGTAGCTCAGACAGCTTGTCGCACTCGGACACAGATGCAAGAGACTCATTCACACATTTACACATCGGGCCAAAATAAAGGCTGCCCGCGAACCTAAGCTTTCTTAAAGTATTTTCTTCTCTCTCACAAATCCAAACTATTTCCCACCAAAAACAAAACTTCAAATTCTCTCTATTCAATCCAAATTTAGAATAACCCTAAAATTAGCTTTATTCTTTAGCTACATTTATTCACTAAAATTTGTAAAGTAAAAAAGTGTAAAGTGCATTCCAAATCCTTTGCTTAAATCTGCTCAAATCTTATTAAGCACCTCTTCCCAACACCACATCTTTTCAGCCTACTATCTACTACCTAAAGGTTTTGTGCCTTGAATGTTTTGAGAGTTTTCACACACGCTAAGTGTCAGTTTTTTGTAATTGAAAATAAATAGATGATACTTTTGTTCGCAAATAATTCTGCTGGAAATTGTGAAAAATTAGAAACCTTAGTTCCCACCGTCCACATATGAGGACATATTTTTTCTGCACCACCAAGCGGTGATGCAAAGATGCAAGTTACACCACTAGAAAGAGCGCATTTTCCTCTCTCAGAAATGACTATTAAAAAAAAACCTACCAACTTTCTTAAAATTCGGGACTGAAAGGGTTAATATTAGTTGCATAATACTCTTCAAATCTTTCCATGCGTCTTTTGTCTCTGGAAGTGACAAAATTGATTGAGATACCTGGGCGTCCAAACCTCCCCACCCGGCCAATCCTATGGAGATAATTCTCTTCGTTGACTGGCAAATCGTAATTGATGACAAACGTTACTTGCGGGATATCAATGCCACGACCTAAAATAGCACTTGATATCAGCACTCGTGATTTTCCCGACAGGAAATCTTCCAAGACTTCTCTTCGTTCATCCTGGCACTGGTCACTATGAATTTCAGAAACTGTAAATCTGTCTTCCCGAAGCCGCGTAGCTAAATCTATTACTCTCGCTTTTGTATTTACAAAAATTATAGACTGACCAATGGATAATGTATCGTAAAAGTCTTCGACAACTTCAACTTTTTCCTCTTCATCTCTAACTTCAACATAATACTGCTTTATCCCCGGTAATATCAGCTCCTCATTGCTTTTTTTAATATAAACTGTTAGACCCTTTCGCAATATCTTATCAGTAATGTCAAAAATTTTAGGGGGCATGGTTGCTGATGATAGTACTACTTGAGTGTTTCTGTCCAGAACCGCAAATATTTCTCGAACCGTGTCAGCAAAATTGGTTAAAAACATTTCATCAGCTTCATCAATGACAATAAGCTTTACATCCTTTGTATTCAAAATTGGTTTTTCATCCTCCCTTTGACGCATATCTCTATAGGGGATACACCCGGTGTATCTCTCCCTTTCACGGAAAGGATTCTCCCTTTTAGGCTTAATAAGGGCAAGTATTCGACCAGGAGTTCCAACAGCAACTTGTACTCCTAAATTTTGAATATTTCTAGTGTCTTCTTTAATATCACAACATTCACAATATTCAATTTTCTCATACTGGCTTAAACTTGTGATAACTTTACAAATTTGTTGGGCCAGTTCATGTGTTGTAGCAAGAATGATGGCTTGACATGCTTTTCTGCTCGGATCTACAATTTGAAGTGTGGCGATTCCGTAGGTTGCAGTTTTTCCAGTCCCAGACTCTGCTTGGAAAACAACATCCTTTCCTTCTATGCACGGCATAATCGTTGGTGATTGAACCTCCGTTGGTGATTCAAAGCCATAATTGTAAATGCCACGCAACAGGTTTATCCTCAAATTCATGTCCTCCCAACTTTTTAAACATGAAACGTCATCAGAAACTATCTCGATTGCCACTGACGGCATCTCACTATGACGGTTGTTATCTTTAACACTATAGTAACTATCAATCATCTTAAACATTTATGACCTTCAAACAGCACCCTTCAAGCTAGTTAAGTTTTCCAGATACATTAGAATAACTTCACATAATTGGCTCTAATTTTTTGTACGGCTAGATTTTTGGCTTCAGACAAAATTGCTACTATTTAAAGAGAGAGTAAATAAATTTGCACTTTTTAAATTTGGTCTATTTATTTGTTCTTTAACTTGAGAGGAAACACTATCTGTAAAGCAAAAATTGTGTTTTAGCTACGTCATATTCATAACATTGAAAAAACTTGATTGAATCTACACAAGAACATTTTTAAAGAGAATTTCAAATGATATCACTGACATTCAGCCTAATGTTTATTTGATGGAGGTGGAATCTTTTGACATTTCCATAATTCTTATTTTCTTATCAAAATTACAACATAGAAAAAGACTTGTCAAGAGTTGAATTTTGACAAACATACTGCTGCAAACCGGATAACTGCTCCAAACACCCATAAATACCTTTCAGTAAGTATTATAGGTTAGAGTTCGTTCTTTATTGTAATTAAATAAAAAAAAGTTTTTTTTAACTGAAAGCAAATAACGACGTTAAAACTTAAAACGAACAGAAATTATTCCGTAAGTGAAAGGGGCTGTCCACTCCTCAACACATCGCTCTTTACGCTAAAAGTTTTTATTGTCTTAAAAAAAGAGAGTTGTGAGAAAGTCAAACTTTAGCGTAGAGAGCAGGGTATCGAACAAGGTGGTTATAAGGGTGTACTTTTTGTTTTGATCTGACTCTTTTTTTATGAGTTTTGGGTTTTTACATTTGTTAACATTGGCCGTGATCGTCTCTTACTAGGTTGCTAGCCACCGCTGCAACCCGGATTAAATCAAAAAATTTCAGCTTGTATCTGTCTACCTTTCTATCTTCTTTGGTCATTACTACTACACCCTATATTGCGCAAAAAGGCACAGATGAATCACAGATAATTTCAAAATAGAAATTCAATGTTTCTGAATAACTTATAATATCAAATATATATGCTAAAAATGGACGCCAGGGGGAAGAGGGCAGGCTCTACCCAAAACAAACTAATATATGCTTCCAAATGGTTGTATCTTCAAGACGTCAAGGACGTCAATACGAGCACGAAGGCAGGCTCTACCCAAAACAAACAAATATATGCTACTAAATGGTTGTATCTTCGTTGCAACATACAGTGACTTAGGCAAAATTGTCATTAAATATCATTTTGGAAAAAATATTAGCCATCGTCTATCTCTATGATTGATTTTAACAATAAACATTCTGTGAAACAGACTAACCTCGATTTATAATGTACAACAAAAATATGCCTAGATAAGGTGGAATTCTTCTTGGGGAAATTAAAATTCGACAAGAAGAAGCTAGAAATTATAACCGTAGAAGGAAGATTGGGTTTCCACCAGGGTTCTTACCAAGTTAGAATCGCTTCTAAACCTTTTTTTCACCAGACACCATATACCTAACATATTACCAACTCTGAAAAGAGACAGAAACCTACACAATTAGACAAGATAATTACTATCTACCAAAGAAAGGAGTTTTTCACAGGCCATGCATTGGCTTAAAACCAATTACATTTATTATTTATTTATTTTCTTCACTGTTATTTAATTGCATAGTTTGAAAACTAACAAAAAAATTGTTAAAACATTTCTTGCTCTGACACTTGGTTTTATTTCGATTTTTTATTTGACTATTTCATAATCACCTCTGTTACTAATTAATTTGTTCTATCCCTGTATTTAAAAAAAAAACCTCAACATGGCCTATATAAAAACAGAATAAATCTATTCCAAAGCAACCCATCTTCACCAGTTCCATCCCATCCCATCTTCACCAGTCCGGGTTGCTCCTTACTTACAGTTCGTTACCACGAGCTCTTTGATATCCTTGGTACCGTAAGTATTGTTTTCACTTACATTTGTTGGAATGTTTCCTATATATCTTCTAACGATTTCTTATAAGTTTACCAGTCGAAAAGTAAGGTATAACTAGCTATAAGAAAAAATTTTTACTTAGCTTTTTTTGTTAAGCAGTGGTTACGAAAGAAAAGAAATATGCACTGATAAGACATTATTCATACACTTATCTGCGCTGATGGAAGTAAAAGCAGATCTAATCAAGGAAATGGCTGATAAAATGTTTGAATATGACCATAGAAAATAAAGTCCAATCTTTAAAGATGTTTAACATCAGTAGTAAGGCATACTCAGACTAATCCCAACATTCAACCTGTCTTATAAGTACTCGTAATTGGTTCAAAACTTTGACGGCTAAAAGTCAAGGAATCAAGGCCTATTAATAATGCATGATATTAGTCTTCACAGTCGTCGATGGAAAACTAGAAAGGCATACGTCCCTCCATTTTGGGACGACTAACTATGCGTAAAATATTGTAAACTTTTAAATATTCTAAAAAATTCAGATGTTGTTATAAGTGAGTGATTTCATCAATAAAGCTTTCTAAAGAACTTGCATAGCTTAGAAAAGGATAAAAACTTAGGCATATCACCACCACAAAATTCCCTACATTTAATATTCCCCAAAACCACCCCCGGAAAATTCCCCCGCAGATAAATTCCCACCTTAAAATTCCTTCTCTTGGAAGATATTTCTACTACCAGCAAATCACTGCAGTGCCAAGTTGCCTAACTTGGTACACCAAGTCCTCGATCCCAATCTATTCTAAAGCCTTTCTCTTCTCACCTTCCCATAAAGTTCCCATTTCCCTTAATTCTTTTCTTGCGACGTACTCCCACCCCATTTGGGAGTCTGCTTTTCACTTATCCTAAAACAGTTGACAAGTTTAATAAACTTTTGTTTGATAAGTTCCAAGATTCAGATGTTTTTTATCCTCGTTTTTGTGTGGGTTCAGCAATTAAGAATTTCTCTTCTAAACCTCTTAATATTCAACAGGAGGAAGTTTTGTCGAAGGGTTCTAAGTTCTGTTTTCCAACACCAATCTCCTATTCAAAAATAATTTCAAAGGTGGAGTCAGGAATTATGGCTTCTATGGATAAAGTTGACACTCCTCAAAAACCCAGAGCCAAGATCGTAAGAAAACTAAAAACCTTTAATATGAGCGTAATTGGTAAAGACATCTCACGAAAAATAACATTAAAACACTTTCAGATTTGAAAAAGGATAAATTCCTTACTATTACCAGAGCCGATAAAGGAAACACTATTGTAATTAAGAACACTGATGACTATATTAATCAAATGTAAACCATTATTTCTGACACTATTACATACAAAAAACTTGATTTTGATCCTACAGATCAAACAGTTCGTGGTAACGAACTGTAAGTAAGGAGTAACCCGGCTCAATGGTAACCGAAACTCTAAAAAACGGAATTTTGATACCAATAGATACACCAAAAGAAACAAATTTTAATGCTGATTTCAAGTATACAAGTTTCATCAAGTTCAGTCTTACTAATCAAAAGTTACGCGCCTGAGAAAATTTTGCTGATTTTCGAAAAAAGGTGGGGAAACCCCCTAACAGCTATAGAACTTAATGAAAATCACACCATCATATTCAGCGTATAAGATAACCCTACTGTAGAGGTTTCAAGCACCTACCTACAAAAATGTGGAATTTTGCATTTTTTGCCAGAAGAAAGATCACGGCACGGATGCGTGTTTATTTGTTTGTTTTTTTTCCCAGGGGTGATCGTATCGACCCAGTGGTCAAAGAAAATCGTGGGAGGGCTCATTAGAACGGATATGAAAAGTTCTAGTGCCCTTTTTAAGTGACCAAACAAATGGAGGCCAACTAGGCCACCTCCAACGCTTATTTTTTCCCAAAGTCGCCAGATCAAAATTTTGAGATAGCTATTTTGTTCAGAATGGTCGAGAAGTATGGTAACTATATCTTTCAGGATGACGTAATCCTCCGAAGTCCAAAAGGCGAGGGCTGAAAGTTATCAACTTTACCCAATGTTAACATATAGTATTGGTTATTGGGAAGTATACAGACGTTTTCAGGGGGGATGTTAATGTTATATGGAAGGATCTTTCCATAAAGGAAGTTTTCATGGGGGAAGGGACATTGCTATGAAGGGGGTGCCGGATTTCCCATCATTATTAAAGAAAAAGATCAGAAATTAAATAAAAAAAGTTTTTCAACTGAAAGTAAGCAGCAACATCAAAACTTAAAACGAACAGAAAATATGACGTATATGATTGGGTTCACCCCCTAGTCAATACCTCACCCGGTAAGTGAATGAATTTTTTAGTATTTTCATAAGACCTATTTATTCTAAATAGCGGCCTTTGTGAATAAGATGTCATTTTTAAAGAATTGGAACAAAAATCGAATTTTAGCTTAAAGAGCAAGGTATTGACTGGGGGCGAACCCCCTAATTTACGTATTAAAAATCTATGAATATAGACGTTCGTTACGTATGTTAATTCGCATATTCATTACTAATAAAAACGTTCGTAAATAAATTAAACAAGTTTCGAGAAAGCCAGTTAACCAAATAAAAGTAAAATTAATATACAAATTTTGTTTTAATTATTCATGTGCGGTGATTCAATATCAAAACCTGCATTAATTCAAAAACGTTCAAAAATTAAATAAAAAAAACAAGTTTTTTAACTGAGAGTAAGGAACGACGTTAAAACTTAAAACGAACATAAATTATTCCGTATATGAAAGGGGCTGTCCCCTCCTCAACATCTCGCTCTTTACGCTAAAGTTTGACTTTCTCATAACTCTATTTGTTTTAAAAAAAAAAAAATTTAGCGTAAAGCGCGACGTGTTGAAGCGGGGACAGCCCCTTTCATATACGGAATAATTTCTGTTCGTTTTAAGTTTTAACCTATTCTTATGTTCGTATGGGAAGTTCTATATTGGTAGGACTCACCAACAAATTGTTGAAATATTTATTGAACATCGAAATTCAATAAAAAAAAAACCTACAATTAAGCAAGCCTCCGGAAACTTTTGTTTCAGCTTTAGCAGAACATATTTGGTTTCAACCAGATCACTTTGTAAAATTTGATGACGCCTTACGTTTTTCTAATGATAAGGGGTACACACAATGGGCGAGAGAAGCCATTGAAATTTTAAAAAAAAACATATGTTTGCTAACCTGTCGATAAATATGGACACAGGTAGTTTAAATATTGACCCGATTTATGATAATCTTGTAAAGAGTGGATAACAGTCAATAAGGGAGTTAAGATTTTAAATAATCACAAAGGGACTATTTTACCTGCTAGACCGAAACGATTTGCTTCAATGATAGCCAATAAAAGGATTATTTCGTAACAGAATAATTAAAGTAATTTCTTGTTGTTTTTTCATTAGTTTTATCTTGTTGTTGTGAAGTTTTATTTGTGATATTTAGGGGTTGTAGTCGTAGATGCCTTTATTCTCCCTTTATAGGGGATAAACCCTGGCCCTAAGGTAATTAAACTTTGGTAGCGTGCCTTAGGCTATGACCAAACTAATGAGGTGACCGACTGGGGATGTTCGAGAGGCTAAAAATAGATCGTAGAGAGGTTGACTAAAATACAATACTTTTATTCATTTACCATATAATATAATCGGATATAATTTGTCTACTGGGACTGGCTGTCCCAAGTAGACCACAAGTCACAATAAAACAACAATAATATATAAATAGATACTTAGACACTTACAATGATAAGACAAAGTCCCAAAGTATTTCTAAAACCACGGACCAGAGGTCAGTCCGGCATATAGTTAGTAAGAGATTTTTCCTTCCGATAAAATGTATCTTTTATACATTTTTATCAACCACACCTTCCCACGTATTCGCTAGGAAGTGGTAATTTCTCAATTTACTGTTAAACAGAATTTAGCAGGATATATTCCTTATCTTAATAAAAAGTGGTCTTTCAAAACTTCATATTTGCGTCAAATATATTTTTACTAAATTAATAATTAACTAACTGAGAAAGCTTTACCACAATACTCCCCATTTAAAGAAGAATTGTCACAATTCTCAATACTTTACTTTTAAAACAACTTAATTTCGTCTAAAGCTATTATGCTGCCATCTTTGGGTCATGATGTGCATATACCCTCAATGGGTTTCCTTTGGGTCATGTTTCTGGTCCAATATAGGCCAAGTTCCTTTCTGTCGAAGGATTTCAATTTGAAATTCATCCTTGTTTCTCTTTTTCTCTGACTCTAGGACTGACAATTACTCTTTTACCCTCTTCATATGCATCTTCTGTTTAACTTGACCCCAAGGAGCTTAAACATATATTAGTGGTTTTGCTTAAATTAGATTTATATTAGAAAAGTTTTATGAATTTTATTGAGTTTAAATTTAATTCCCATTAATAGTTTAATTTATCTGTGTGATGTGGTTGATATACCGTTTATTTTTATTTTTTTTATCAATGCCTTTGTTAAATTACATATAACAATTTGTTTTGTAACCACAGATCTCTTTAAACACAACACTTTACATTTTCTTCACCTTTTACATTAACTTAATGAATGTTTAGGCTATAAGCCATTTGCTTATACATCTTAAACATTGAGAATTACTGATTTAGCTTCACTTTCAGTCAATAAATTGGCAGTAAATTCTCACTTATTTTGGATTCTGTTGAAGTTGATTTCGGACAAGGTAAACGTATCGGTCCTGGATAGAAAGATTGTCTTAGGAGATGCTAACTACAAGCTCTTGCAATGCATCAAAAATTGGTTGATATTGGCATAATACATGAACCAAAATTGGCTGAAGTTGCATCCAAATTTGGTTGATATCGGCAAAAATGAACAAAAATTGGTTGTAAAAAAAACCTAGGTCTGTGATCTAAAGAAAAAATTGATATCAGCATAAAAACAAAGCATTAACGTTTGTATACATAAGGAAAAAAATCACACACTAATATATACAAATACTTTTTTTTTTAAGTAAGAGGCTAATTTTTTTCTTACTCGTTTTCCAAACACAATGTGCCGCTAAAATAGAAACATTCCGTTTCTGGATTATTTTAATTGTTTTTATATTCTTTACATATTAAAATTAGCATTAATTATTAAACACTTAAAATACTATATTAAACACTCATATTAGTAAAGCATTAATACAGAATATTTTTTTAACAATACCGCTGATTTATCATTTGACCAGAAGTCAAAAAACCTGAAAAGAACAACTACCCCATAAACATTGGTTAAAATTTTTAAAAGTTACTTTAAGACACTATGTAGTAATATAACCACACAAGAAGCATTTTTTTAAAGTAGATTTCTCACAAAGCAAAACTAGAAATTGGTATACTCTCTTTTTCTAAAACAGAACACTCAAAATACCAATTTAATATATTTATATATAGTTTATATTGACAAGCTATGTTGATGCATAACTTAATTGTTTAAATACAGACGATAACTATGTAATCTTACAATTTATTTAAATACTGCAATGTTTATTCTTTGCACAAATTTTAAATCAATCCAGCAAGACTTTTAATCTGATAAGTCTTAAACTGCAATTAAAATATTTACACAATTAGAGTTAAAATGTTTTTAACTCTAAAAGATTTATACACTATAACAGAGAACTGTGATTAGCTGCTATTTAAAGGCTTAGCAACAGTTCTTACAGTACGACTGTTATTAAAATTCATACATTTGCAATTTTATACGATGCAAATTCCATATTTATTAAAGGTTAGCAAAATAAATTTATAACTGTATATTTCGTCAATAACATTTGTTCAGCTTACTCTATGTCGGTTTGTTTATACGACATTTTTTTTTTTTTGAATTTCCGGTCATTGAGAAAGTTTAATAGAGTATTCGACTGTCATCTCTTTTTTTCCAGTTTTAATGTCCTTTTGGGACAAGGCTTATCTTACAGTTTAGATTTGATAAGCTCCGAACTTAGCTATTCGGCTTTTTACATGTTTTTGCACTACCAATTTACTTGTGCCCGTACTCTGAAGGTTTGCTTACCATGGCTGCCTTCTGGTAGCTCCTATAACATTTCTGAGTTCTTTTGTCATCAGCTACAGCTAAAAAGACTATTCTGAACCTGCACACAAAATAATTAATTGCAATAATTTTTGGCTACAATTTTTTTCTCTGACTATTCTTTTTTCGGAAAAAGTGGTCCTTCTGCCAAAAATACCTGGCCTTCGTGGCACACTGTAATTCTACTTTTGACATAAGAGTCACCATGACTATTTTCACTTTTACTTTCCCACTTTTAGTAGTTTTTAACTTTAATAAAATTCTTAGGTTTCCACTTCAATTTCTTAAGGCTTTTATGTGCCTTACTTTCAATTCAGTTTATTTTCCTTTTTGTTTCTTCTGGATATATTTTCAACTTGAACCCTTCTCTTTTTTTTTCCAATATTTCAATGGAGCCTCAGAGTTTTTTCAGGTCTTTTCCTGCTTTTTCAGCAAATTATGTCTTTTTTTAAGACTGTATTTACGTTTTCCTTGTTCTTTTTAAAAACGTTAAAGAGTTTTTATGCTAATTGACCTTTAAGATCAAATTATTAATATCCTATATTATTAAGAGAGGGGGGGGGGGGTGTTTTTATAATTTTTGCAACCTGTATTTGTTTTAAATTATTTAAGTTTCTCCGTTCAAAAGTATTTGTATTCTAAAAGCACTGTATTTTCCAGTTGATTTTTAGCGCACTTTTAGTTAAGTTTTGCGCCGCTTTTTCTAGCCCTCATTTGTTCACAAAAATGTAATTTTTACGATTTACTGGTTGAAAATTTTAGTATAGATTTAATTACGATCCTTTTTGCCAAGGAAAGAAAGAAAATAATCTCATTGGCAAGGCTGAATAGCTTTGAATGCGTTGTTCCGTATCTTCGGTTTACTGATAAGCTTGTATCTGGGAGAATTACAAGAATCCATTACTGCGAGTTTTTCTGTTGTGAGAGGTTATATTTTATTTTCAAATAAAAAGTGGATACGTTTAGTTTCTGTTAAGGTTCGACGGCTTGGGATTTGGGTGTTTGGGTTGGCACAGGTGAAAACCAATTGTTTAAACTAAAATCCTCCTGTACCAGTTCGTTTTCTCAGATCCAAAACATTGCTAGAGTTAAAATTATTATCTTGAACTACTGTGGTTTGTTCGTGACGATGATGTTTAAATTTTGGTTTCTTTTAACTGGATTTTTGTCCTTGGCTTTTACCTCCTGGTAAGTTTTTTAGGTTATAATTTATTTTATATCGTTTTTCACTCATTTTGCTTTTTAAGCTTATTCCAAGTGTTCCTTAAACCTTCATAGCGCTTCTTAAAAAATAATTTTTTTATTTTTTTACCATTTGTAACTAATAAAAAAGTATTATATTAGACTAAAACTAATTATAATAAGATTACAGCTAGCCTGTACATGTAGTGGCCACCTATTGTAAACTCTTGCTGTCTTTCCCATTATAATTATTTTAAAATTCTTCAAAAACAATTTTTCAAATTCGACTGAAAGTGTCACCTCAGAGTGTCAAAGGTCAGTAGATGCATTGCATGTACTTAACAACGAGAGGCCAGCAGTGGTTGAGCTCAACTCGAAATTTGCTAGCTTCCAATGACCTCCTTCGTTTTTTTTCGTTTTTTTTCTTTTTAATTATTCCCATCTATGAACCGATTAAAAAGGAAAATATAGATATTTTTAGTGGCTTTTACACTCGTTTGATTTTTATTTAATATATTTTTTTTTATTATTATTTTATTCAAATATTAATCTGCTGGGGGCTGCGCTTGTTCTGCCTTTATCCGTTTCCTGGTCCGAGTACTGGACTCTGAATTTTTGAATTTTTTCTTTATAATATTGGCAAGTTTTTCCGTGGTTTCTATAGTGTGGCTTACAAGGCTCTGAGTCCGAATGCTGTTTTGTTGCCTCGTCAAATATCTTCAATCTTTGTTTCTCTTGATGTTTGGCTTTTTTCATAAGTGTTTTAGCAACTTGAATGGCTGACAAAGGAACTTCTTGCTGCCCCTTTGGTTTCTTTACTGTTCTCCATAATTTCTCTCTCAAAGAAGGTTTTCTTGACGATGGCCCAGGTTTAGCTATATCAATTTCTGTCTAAGAATTTTCGGTGTCACATTCTGTAAGCTCGCGTCTGGTAGATGGCGTTTGTTCCAAAAGCCATTTTTGCGCTACGACTGTAGGCGAGTCTAGCGTGTGAAAATCAGTTAATTCTTTGGTTTCTTACAATTTGCCTTCCTCTTTGAATCTACACTCTGGTTTATTAGGTCTTAAACCGGTAGGGTGTGTTTGAGGCTCTTCTATGTCGTTTTCATCGCTTATAACCGATGAATATTGAACTATTCTTTTTTTCTCTTGTTTGTTGTGGAAAGTTTGCAGCCAAGTCTGAGCTAAATATTCCTTTCACTTCCCCCAACTGTTGTGGTCGTTAAAAAGGTCATAAAATTCATATGGTCTTCCGATATATACTGGTGAGATTGTGTCTTCTATTTCTTCTTCTGAAAGTATAGGCTCTATTTTCCACGGTTTTGAAAAATATCCCTTTTTCATTCTATTATGGTTTATTACTTCTTTCTTTTCCTTATGCTGATGTTTTAGAACATATGTTAAGTTATTTGACACACACACACACACACACACACACACACACACACACACACACACACACACACACACACACACACACACACACACACACACACACACACACACACACACACACACACATATACACACACAGACACATACATAAACACACAAATACACAAACAGACACATACACAAATATATACACAAATACATATGAACACACACACGCATATACATACACATACATATATACACACACATACACAAACACACATACACATTCACCCCCCCTCCTACTCCCCCTCACACACTCACACACTCACACACACTCTCCCACACACTAACACACACACAAACACAATAACACACCCCATCACAATCAAAAACAAAAAAAAAACATCAACGCAACCCAATCACACACACTCCCCCTCAAACACATAGACACACACACACATACACAAACACACACACACAGAGACACAAAGACACACACACACGTGTGTGTGTATGCGTGTGTGTGTGTATGTGTGTGTGTGTGTGTGTTTATATGTGTACGGGCATATATATATGTTTGTGTATGTAGGTGTGTGTAAGCGTGTGTATACATATGTAGGTGTGTTTGTGTAGGCATGTGGGAATGTGTGTGTGTATGTGTGGGTGTGTGTGGGTGTGCATGTGTGTGTGTGTTTGTTTGTGTATGTGGATGAGTGTATGTGTGTGTGTGTATCCGTGTGTGTGTATGTGTGTGTGTATGTTTGTGTGTACACACACACACACACACACACACACACAGAGACACAGATTCACAGATACACAGATACACAGACACACAGACACACAGACACATTTTATGTGGAAGAACTCTCCATGGGAGAGAAGGAATTTTTGAAGTCCGTTGATTTTGAATTAAAATCAAATTGCCATCAATCTATGGCTAATAGGAGAAAGGGCCAAGACTGATAGTCCCGGTGAGAGGCACAGTTACATGGAGAGGTGGCCGAATTCTCCGGTATCATAGGCAGCGCAATCACGCTGCCTAAGTAAAGAACGATGTTGGCACAATGTATTAATAATTTTTTGGTTTTGCCATACCAGGGCACTTCGTATCGAAGGAGTTGTCGTAGAAACTTCGAAAAGGACTCATTCGATTAGAAATTGGAGTGGCTAGTGCTCTTTTTAATAGTCGGAAGTGATTGGAGTGCAACTAGCCCCACCCCCACTCCCACCCTAGGCCCAACAATCCCCCAAACCCATCCAATCAAAATTTTGAGACAGGCATTTTGTTCAGCGTAGTAGATTTCCAGATAGAAAATATATTTTTGAGGAGCAAACTCCCTCACAACCCTCAGGGCAAGGGTTTTAAGTTATGCCCTGGGGGCACATAAGAACGATGTTGGCACAATGTATTGTTTATTATTATTTTCCTTTAGAGCAGGGAACTTCGTATCGAAGAAGTTGCCGTTGAAACTTTAAAAAGAGCTCATTCAATTAGAAATTGGAGTAGCTTGTGCCCTTTTTTATTAGATAAAAGTGATTGGAGGGCAATTAGCCCCCCTCGCAGGTCCACCTTTTCCCCAAACACATCCAATCAAAATTTTGAGATATACATTTTATTCAACGTAGTTTTAAGTTCTGGAAATTAGGTCTTTGAGGATGACAACCCCCCCCCCGCCTCAAGAGCCCTCTGGCCAAGGGTTGTAAGTAATGACCTGGGGGCACATAATGTTTTTTATAGAAAGTGGTGTCATAGAAACTTCAGTAATGGCTCATTCGACTTGAAATTGAATTGCCTAGTGCCATTTTTAATAGTCGAAAGTGATTGGCAGGCAACTAACACCTCTTAGACGCTCACCATTTACTCAAACATACCCAATAAAAATTTTTGAGACCTTTGGGCAGGATATTCCCCCCACAGTGTTCAGGGCAAAGGTATAAATTATGCTCTGGGGTCATATAAGGTTTTATTTGAAATATTTGTCATAGAAACTTGAAAAACGGCTCATTCGATTGGAAATTCAATGGGCTAATGCCCTTTTTAATAGTCGAAAGTGATTTTAGGGCAATTAACCCCCCTCTCACGCCCACCTTTTCCCCAAACCCATCCAAACAAAATATTTAGATAGCCATTTTATCCAACATAGTTGAAAGTTTTTAAAATTAGGTCCTTAAGGAGGACAATCTCCCCCCCCCCCCACCGCCCTCCGGGCAAGGGTTGTAAGTTGTGCCCTGGGGACATATAAGGTTTTTATTGAAAGCTAAGTTGTGGAAACTTCAAAAAGGGCTGATTCAATTGGAAATTGAAAGAGCTAGAGCCCTTTTTAATATCCGAAAGTGATTGAAGGGAAACTACACCCCTTCCCTAACGCTCACTATTTCCCCAAACACATCCAATCGAAATTTTGAGATATCCATTTTGTTCAACGTAGTTGAAAGCTCTGGAAATTAGGTCTTTTAGGATGATAACCCCCTCAGAGCCCTCAGTGCAAAGGTTTTAAGTTATGCCCTGGGGGCATATAAGGTTTTGAATAAGGTTCGAGGGATGTCTTTTAGGATGATAACCCCTCAGAGCCGTCAGTGCAAGGGTTGTAAGTTAGGCCCTGGGGATATATAAGGATCGAAATCACCAGAACGCTCTAGTCAAATGTCAAATTAGTAATTAGTGTTATATTAATAGCCAGTTCCAGCCTTTCAGGACCAGAAACCTTAAAATAAATTAAGGACTCAAGAATATTCCAACACAGTGGCAGAATGGGCTGCAAGCTCTCCATTGAAAATATTACCTGTTCAGGAGCAATACGGAGATTAAGTGCCCATTATGCCTTTAATCAAATTTTTATGTGAAAGCCAGCCATATACCTGTAGGCGCCAGTGAATAAAGAAGTAAGATTAAGATTACAGCATATGATTATCTAATCTTTGCCCTGTGAACCTGTTCTTCAAGATATCAGATTACTAAGTGCTTCACTTATATATGTTTGTGTTAAACTTTGACTGCCAAAGGAAATTGATGAAACTTTTACTGAAACAGACTTAGCAAGTGCTGAAACAGTGGATAATCCGTTTTGTAAACTGATCTGAATTCAAAAACACTAACAGGAATATGACATGGATTAAAATGAAAGTTTCGCTGTAGAAACTCTTCTAGCTTAATCAGTAGATATAAGTGGGCCTATTTTCTCATTATACGAAAGGTTTTCTCACCAATTATACCGGCCTTCGAAAGACGAAACACATCAGTTCAAAACTAAAATCTAAGAGATATTCAATAAAAAAATTCAGACAGAAAAATAAAAAACTCATTCTTAAAGAGTATTGCTTTATCTCAAAAAAGCAGAAACAACGACAGATCCAAGCTAGGGAAAATGAACTGAAAATTATAATCCTAGATGCCATGGCAAAGAATATGAAGGAAGAGAGTATAGAACAGCAAAAATGTTGAGTAGAAATCTGCGAAAGATTCCAAGCTTGAACTTGAAATTGGCACTGAATGCAAATATCGTAGTTCGGTTTAAGATGGTTACAGTTTTCAAATGTTCAATTATTCCTGACAATAATTATTTATTATTATTTTGGACAATAATTTCCAGGGAACTAAAGAGGGTTTACATACCTAAACTTGTTACTTACGATGATAATGAGAAATTCAAGGAGGCTGATCTTGGTCGTTCTAGGAAAAGAGGAAGCCTGAAATACAATTTGAAAGCAAGATAAAGGGTATTTGGAGTTTTTGATCATATGTTCAATCGTTCCTGAAAATGGGAGACAGCGTAAGTTTGGTAGCTTTTGGACAAAAATTGACTGGGAATGAAAAAGAGTTTACATAGCTAAACTTGTTACTTGCTACGATTGTTGGAAATTCAAGGAAGCTGTACTTAGCCCTTCTAGGAGAAAAAGAGTCCTGAAACACAATTTGAAAACTTAGGAAGGGATGTTAAGAGTTTGCAATCAAGTGTTTTTGATAACATTTGGATTTGCGAACGGCAAGTGAAGAACCGGTCTGAACAGGCTGTGAATGGCGGCATTCATCCACCACAAGATACAAACAACCCAGAAACCTCAACTCGATACAATAATAGGAAATCACTTAACTTTGCAGTTGGGATGCAAGGCACAAAGAATTTTTAGGATGATATCCCGAACCTCGTACCACACTTCTGTAGAGCCGGGGAAAAGAAAAAGTACAATCCCAAAATTATATTTTTGGGACTGTTAAATAGGTGATTTATGTTTATAGGGAAAAAATGTCGGAAGAAACGACTGTTTTTGTAAACAGTTTGTAAAAGTGAAGTATGTAAAAGTGAAACACAGTGGGATTTTCAGGCCGAAAAAGCACCAGTGTGACAGATGCATGGCATTTAAGTTGAATGAGCATATATTAAAGAAAGCAAAAGCTAGGACTGAGAATGACAGTAACTAGGACAGAGCCAAACCTAGTTCAAGGTGTGTAAAATGGCAAATCATGACCTTGAATCTACGTTGCTTTGTCAAGACATAAAATTTTGTCTCTTTACTACAAACAAAAAGTTGTTTTTCATAGCATTACTTCTAACGATCTTGTGAGTTTTGACGTACTGAATACAGTTTAGCTCGAGACTTAAGGGCAGTAGAATCCATTCGAATTCGTTTCTTGTGTTATTGGCAAGTTGGAAGACCTGCTATGGTCATACCCAAACGCTGAGGCAATTGTTATGTGAAACAATGGGTGTTCAAAAAAGAACAATAATAGTTTTTTTTTTAATCCACTTGTCCATTAAGCTACTATGTATTGAAAGACATTGATGCAGAAGAATCTGGAAAAAGGGTACAAAAAGGTAGCGGGACATTCTGCACCAGACTTTCAAGACTCAATATGAAGATGAAGACGTTTACAATCCAAATATGTATGCATCTGAATATCTCCCGCCGACGGGCTAACAAAACAACACAACCAAAAATTCCAATATGGTAATGCTAAAAAAAAGAAAAAAACAAACAAATTGATAAATATTATCACAAAAATCACTCAATTTTCCCCGGAAACTACTTTGGTCATGCTTACGCACAACCCCAGTTTGTAAATGACTCCAGGAGCTCGGTGAAACATGCCAAGCAGAGTGATGTGACGGGGTTGTTTCACACTGCAGCCACCGAAATGCATCTGCATTTCTTGTATTATAATTGTGAAGATCCACACCAGTTATGAATATGTCATTAAAACATTCTGAGGTAAGGTTATTAATAATATCAAACATTAACATAGATTGAAAAAGGAATATACCTGCTAGAGGAAGAATATTAAGTTTTAAATACAGATTTCTCACTGAATCTCTTGGTCCATAATTTGCTAAAATCCTAATGGCAGAATTCGGCAAAGCTCTAAGACGTTGTTTCAGATGGGATTGAAAATTTGAAGACCATACAGAACAACAATATAAAAGGTAACAATGGACAAGTGAAAAATGCAAAAGTCTAAGGACAATTTTCGGACAAATATGCTTCATTCTCCTGATAATTCCAACATTACGAGCAACTTTAGATGTTATACAATTTATATGGTCTGAAAAACTAAGCGTCTTATCTATAATTATGCCTAAATACCTAGTCGAGTGCACTCTGTTATAAATGAATTTACACACCTCAACTTATCTACCCTCGGATAATACATTTTAGAACGAGCAAACAACACAAAAATATACTTCTTAAAATTTATTTTCAGCTTATTCAACCTAGTCCACTTTTCAATCAAGCTTATATTCTGTTCGACTGCATGGATCAAATAAAAAATTAAATAAAGAAATAACTATGAAACTTAAGAAACCTAATAACTATGTCCCTGAGGACGACTTAACCCCAAAGGTCCTCGGGGGAAAGGCTGCAAGTTCTGAACTTTGCTCATTGTTTACATATAGTGTTGGTTATTACAAAGTTTACAGACGTTTTTGAATTTTTCTTGCTGGGGTTGGAGGTTGGGGGAGTACGTGGGAGGACCTTTCCATGGAGTAATTTTTCATTAGGAAAGGAATTACCATGAAGGGGCGCTGGATTTTCTAGCATTATTTAAAAAACAATCAGAAATTAAATAAAAAAAAAACTTTTTCAACTGAAAGTAAGAAGCTAAATTAAGACTTAAAACGAACAGAAATTACACATATTGATATTAAACCATAACAATTACGCCCCGAATGATTACGAATAAATTAAGCGAGAAGAAACGGGTTCTGATTTTAATAAAGTAGTGAAACAAAATAATTAAATACAAATAAATAATTTAATTAAAAAACATTCTCAATATTTCAGCCCCACGTCCGGTAGCCTTTATCAAGGAAAAAAAAAATAAAAAATTTTTTTTTTTTTTAAATAACACACATAATCTAAAATAAAACGACAACTAAACACAACGAAAAAGAAAAAAAAAATTATAAATAGACACACAAGGTACTAACTCATAATACAAACAAACTTCAAGCACTGACGTTATAACAACATGAACAAAAGCAAATGTCGATAGTGAAACCACCATAGACCGCTCTCCTCTTAAAATTCAGTGTACAAATGGGAATCCATTAAAAGTGAAGACTTTATTTACTTCAGCATACCAAACAAGGTCACTTAACCCAAGCTCCATCACCCCTACCTAATCTCACAGGTCGATGAATCAATTCATGAATTATAAATTAAATGTACTTCTTTGGTTGCTAGTTTAGCTGCAGTCCGTTGACTTTTTTCAGCTTTTACATCATTCTGACCTTTGTTCGCAAGGTTATAATTTGTTTCAGGACAATTATTTAAATCACAACTGGTTGAGTATTTTACCTACTTTTTAATTAAACTATTACAAATTGAATTTATCCTAAAATCCCTTCCATCTCTATTGATACTAATTCTCCCATACATATTTTTTTTTATTTCTATAATTTCTCTGAAACTTTGTAAAAGTCCTACAGACGCATCTACAATTTTGTTAAAATAATTTTATATCTGTGCGTAAGAGATTTTCTTGTGATTCGTGTGAATTTTTTGTTATTTTATGTAAATAATAATAATAGGAAATCAGTTTTAATCGTGTCCGGACAAATTTGATTTTTCCACCATGCAATGTGTGCACATAGGAGTAGCGATGCGTTTTTAAGCATCATTACTTTATATATCTTAAATCATTAAAAAACAATCGCCAATCGTGATACCCAAAAGATGTACTGTGCAAAATTAAAGAAATTGGAATCAGTCATTGAAATGGAAAGTCAAAATTTACAGACGAACAAAATTTGACTTACTTTTAAACAGATGAATAAACCGACAAAATTTAACGAAAAAAATACCAACTGATATCTATCCAACACAAACAATGAGCAAGAAAAAAAAATTTAACAAGGAAATGAATTCCTTCAACATGAGGAAAAGAATTATTTTCCTCTATGGAAAATTATTTTTCATGGGTTAATTTTTCATGGAGGAAGAGAATTTCTGTGAAGGGGGTGCATTTCTGAGCATTATTAAAAAAAAAACAGAAATTAAATAAGAAAACAAGCTTTTTCAATTGAAAGTAAGGAGCTGCATTAAAACTTAAAATGAACAGAAATTACGTATATTAATATTAAATCATAAGCTATCCGATTTTGAAATTCAAATACTAATCAACCTTAGGTTCTTTCATTTTGAATGCTAAATGACCGATAAGAAATTTTTGATCTGCAATTTATCCCTATCCCTTCCAACTGTTAGTATCGAAACATTCTAACATGGAACAGGAATAGGTCATCTGGTTTCTCGCAATGTGTCTGTGACCAAACATTCAACCCTTATCATCCAGGTATAATGCCACCAAGATATGCAAGTTGCGGAGGTTATCAGATCTCTACCACAATTAGTACCGCTTTTAAGATGTAAGGAATGAAACTTAGTCAACAATTTTGAGTGAGCAATAGTTAGGAAATATCAATGTCCTCAGCAAATTTCAGGTTTAATTTTTTCGAGACTAAAAACATATTGCTTCAAAAGCTAATACATTCTGGGATTTTGATATCTTACTCATGCAGAAACGGCTTCTGATCAGGGTTATCCCCACGGTCTGCTCCTAAAGTGCTACAATTGCCCAAATTTGCGTGCTACAATAGCAAATTCCTGCTACAGATGGCAACTCTGAGCACATGCTATACATAATAATATATTATAGTATAATAATAATAATATATTATTATAATAATATAATATATAATACAATATATATAATAATTATATTATATAATTATATAATAATATATTAAAGTACTAAAATAGCACTTTCGTGCTAAATGTCGCAATCTTGCTTCTGATAGCTTGAATACTTAGAGACGAAGTGATCAGCTTTTTTTCGATCATTTGAATTCCTTGAATTGTACTCCGGCAGATGAGCTGAATCCAAAATGTTAGAAGTCGCTTGGTAATTAAATTTTTTTACGCTGTGTCCTCTAGCCTTCTTTGCACAAAAATATACGCATAGTTAAATGTGTATGTTATTGAAATATGTGTATATTACCGTACGCAACTGTGGTGTTATGTAATAGTAACTGTCAGTAATAGTAAGATCTGCCGGAGAACTAGCCAGCTGCTTATTTCTTAAGTGATAAAGAAAGAAACATGGAGTGATCTTGTAGACAAGTTCCTTTAGGCTTAGCTCAAGACCCCATACCAAGTGCAGTAATGGCAGCATCAAGAGAGAGGTGTCAACAGAAGGGACTGAGAAATAAAATAAGGTGCATTCCTGAAATTTATCTCCGATAAATTTGAATGCATCACTCCAACCGCAGTGGGAGGATGCAACCCCATGGAGAAACTAAGCTCTAACAACTAACAATTACAAAAAGCTTTAGAAAATTGTGGTTTCCATCAGTGAAGGGACCTAAGATCTCTTATTGTCGTATAATTGTGCCAAAACCCTTATTTTGACTAATCACACCCAATTGTTTACAGGATTGAAGTTTGCTGAACGTCTGAAAAGACCTCTTGCAAATGATATTTTGCAAATTTTTGAATTAGGAAAGTGTTTTTCATAGATTTCCTCTTTCAATTTCCTTTAATTATTATGTGATTCACCTTTTAAATTGAACAATTGTGTTTTTCCTCTCTGTCTTGATTTTCAGCATTTTTTGGCTGGAATACTAGAAATAGATTATATTGCCAAATTGTACTATGTTTGAGGAGGAATTGTTTCATTTTTTCCTTTTTTTAATGTGCTCTACTTCTTGTAGTAGCTTCAGATGCTGATTAAAAAACTTTAAAGAAAGATGGCACTTGGTCAGCAAGCCTTACTACAACAATGGGCATCATTGCTTGGTTTCTTGTTCAAAAGTCACCACACTATTTATTAAATATACCTTTTTCGTTCAAAATTAGCTAAAGATACAGCAGAGCCTATTTCCTAAATATCATAGAAAATTGGGGAATCTATAACCAGATATACTTGATAGAATATTTGTATATATAGATTAATATATTAAATTTTTTAAATATTAGATTAATTTATAATTATACTTCTAAGATTTTAGTAGTATAGACAATAGCCGCACAGATGCAATGCTGTGACAAATCCAAATCCCAGGATTTGTTGACCAGCAAGATCACCTTTCCATCTGACTCAATCTTTTAAGGGTCTCTCAGGTATTTGTAAGTGAATTTATATAGAAAATTCAGCAAAACTGCCAGCATATATTGAAATAAATATGAAAATGACGTAACTGCAATATTTCAGAAACTCTTACTGGTATTCAATTGCAACTACCCATAAAATGGTCAGGAGGGGGCCAAACAAAATCAAGAAACCCTTTTACATGAAGGTCGGAAAAAGTACATTTATGTTATCTCAGGAACGTCTGAGTTTATAAAGTAAATATTTCCTGACAATATAAGGTGATTGTTATTATACCAAATTGGAAACCAAGTTTCAGGGGAAACTTTGAATCTTTTAAAAGTATGACTTTCCTTACTTTTAGGGACAGTTGGTGAGGATTTTGAGGGAAGTCACAAGTTAATCTGTGCAGCCAGGCTGTCAACAGGGCAGAAACCCAGAAGAAAATTCGAAAAACATATGCGTCAAACAGAAGTAGCTTCTTGTTCAGCTTCGTGAGTGAAAAACCCTTTTTCAAATGTTTCACAATTCATTTTAATAGCATAATTTTTCCTACTTCGAGCTTTATTTATAGATGGCATAAAACGAAAAATTCAAAGCGAAACGTTTCTTTGTACATGAAAATCGTTTTTATTACCACCGAAGCCATTGAGGAAGCTATCAGAAAAGATATTAAACTTTAGACTTGATTTTAAACTTGAGTAAATAAGTGACCAGGTTCACTTTGGACACCTTACCAACGTGTCCACATTCCCCACCGCCTCTCGTTATTACATTTAAATTATTATTACATATTTATCTTGGCCATAAAGTAGTTGATGGTGCAAAGTTCAACACAAGAGAGGTGAGATCCAAGACACGATATTAATAAAATTGAAAATCTAATAATTACACCCTACCTCCTAACAGAATTCATCGCTAGTCCGAGTTTTCAACTTTGAACATGTGTCATTGCTGGCTGATGGCTTACAACCAAGCTACCAATTTCCTTTATTATCCCATAAATAATATTTGACATCTGTACTGCTATTTGGTAAAGCAAATAGACTTATATCATAAATTTTTGTTTGGCTCTATCTTTAGTCATTAAATGGTCTTAAGGAAATCCTAGACGGTCAACCATTTTGATCAAAAGCTTCCATAAATCAACTGATTAAACCATTATTGACCGTCAAGGAACCTGTTTGAAGCTTGAGTCAAGCGTTGATGGTGATTGATAGAAAGTTTGAATGACTCAATCAGTTCCTAGACGGTCAATCTTGCTGTAATCAATTGACTGACAGAAGCTTTTAATCAAAATAATTGACCGTCTAGGGTGTCCTTTATTCCTTTGATGCCAGACTTTTAACAATACCCTGTTTACAATAGTTTCTTTTTAGCAATACTCAAGAGTAAGTAGCAGGACATTCCTAGCCTTGGGTTTCCAAGCGTTGAGTTTTTAAGTAAAGTTCTTAAGTAATCAAACTTGAGACTGAAAGTAGTGCTGTGCCAATTGATTGCTCTAAAATGATATTCGACGTATTGGTCTATTTTATCAATATTATAATTATTATATTAATTTAGTAGTATAGATTGATTAGCGTAAACATACGGTACTTCTTTTTCTAACATAAAAAAAACATAATAGGATTCCAGGACCATGATTTTGAGCAAGATCACCTTCCCAACTGACTCAATCTTTTTATAATGGTTCCTTAAATAATTCCTGAGTCTAGGAACAGGCAAGCAGTAAGTATATGACAAGCTAAAAGAATACAAATTATAAAGTTGTACTTGAACATTCTTTTCAATATTTATTTAGATAAAGAGAAAATAAAATGTTTCGAATTTTTTTCTCGTTTACTTGATTGTTAACTCAGGATACGATTTCTTGGCTGAGGAGCAGAAGCTGTACAAGGAGTAGAATAGCTTGAATGAGCAGTAAATTCGTTTAGCGAGGGATGAGCAAACAAGATAATTTATTGGAAAAAAGTAAAGGATTCAATTTCTTTTAAAATGTAAAAACGGGGAGAAAAAAAAATGCATAAATAACAATTATACGGAGAATGAAACGAACTTAAGGTTGATAACCCTTGATTTTTATTTTAACTTTATAATTACAAGAAGCCATGTCTGTTGCAACGACTTTTTATGTAAAAATACACGCCATTACATAAAAAGACGGCAACAGTATACAGACTACACAGAATTAAGATCAAAATTTACTGCTCAGCTCTAATTTTAAACCTAGAAAAGAAAAAGGACATTAATCGATTGGAGATAAAAGACACGTAAGGAAGTAAATAAAAAAATAAATCAACAAAGAACAGAGCTAAAACTTAAAATCACAATAAAACTGAATCACAATACAAATGTGCATCCAAATGATCAAAAGAACTTATTTGCAGTTCTCAGGAATGGATAGTTATTCAGTCACGATTTTTATGGCAAATCCAATTTGTGAGATGTGTCTCAATATTTCTCTACGGATTGTACCCGATGGTTGCCGGAGAAGCACTGCATTCGGTAGTCAGGGATTTTCCATACGTAGTGTCCATACGTGGTCAAGGTATCTCCCCGGCGAACTTTTATTATATGTGGCACATGAGGGTAGCCCTTGTCACGGATTCACCCCTTTTATCTCCTTAATAGAATAAAAAAATTTTGTGCATAATCCTCTTTTATTATCCTGCTCTATTATTATTATACTGTTTACCTTTCAAGCTCATCCCCCACAAATAACATAGTTGCTCAAGTTCTTGTGGAAAGACACATTTGCTCATCAGTGCTTCCTAATGAAAGGCAGCAAAACCTCAGAATGGTTGTTGCTAGATAGGATCAATTTAGTTTTTTTGATCGATTGAAAATAATTGCATCAGCAGAACATTAATTATCCACGTAAAATTGTTTAGCCTTTTGCAGAAATACG